>NW_006399923.1:2200960-2214441 GCF_000299155.1 Elephantulus edwardii | reverse complement strand
ATCAATTACTCACATGCAAGTTCAATTTGAGGCCAAAGAAAATGAAAATAAGTCTGCAGGCATCAAGATATGATCTTGAATCAATTCCATTTGAATATAGTGGTCATCTTAAGAATAGGTTTGAGGCATTGAACAGGAAATAGTTACTATATTCAAATATTTGCTTTTATAATAAAAGGAGAACAAACAGATTTTTCCGGGAGAGGGTGAAGTCGGAATGCTACTTGTAGTCAAGGATTCTGAAGCTTTGTCTGACAGACTATGGACATGTTGCAAGGAGGGACTGGTCCTTGGAGAGGGACGTCATGCTTAAAGGAATGGAGGGACGACGCAGGAGAAGAAGACCCTTGATGAGATGGATGGATTCTATGATTGAGGTGGTGGGAGTGAGTGTGTCGGAGACGGTGAGGTTGGTACAGGATAGAGCTGCGTTTAGGGCTCTTGGACATACATAGGGTCGCTATGAGTCACAAGCAACTGTATGAACATAACAACAACAACGTGTACTTAATATTCTTGTTAGGAACCATAGAATTGACTCTGAGTCACAACATCCCTACTTCTAACAAAACAAAACTTTGTTCTGCACCATCCTCCCAACAGCTCCTGTGCTCAATCCAACTTTTGCTCCCATCAAGTCAATGAATGTCACTGAGTATCTTTCTCTTTCTCTTTCTCTTTCTCATGTTAACTTCACTTTCCCTAGCTCTTGCTCACAACATGCCCAAAGAATATGTGATGAAATTTCACCATCTCTGTTTCAAAGGAGAATTCTGGCTACAGTTTGTCCAATCTACATTTGTTTGTTTTATTGTAAGTTCCTGATTTAATCAATACTTTTTCCCCTTGACAATACAATTCATAACTTCTTCTTTAATCTTCTTGTAGCACTGTCTAATTTTCACATGCATATAAAGTAAATAATAATACCATGATTTGTATCAGAGGCACCTTAGCTTTTAAATTGGCAGTTTCTTTTAACACTTTCAAGAGGTCTTTTACAACAGAATTGCCGAATATAAAATATCCTTTGATTTCTTGACTGCTTCAACCATGGATGCTGATTGCAGAATCAATGAAAATAAAATACAACGTCAAGCCTCTCTCCATTTATCATATTGTTGCTTATTTGTAAAGTTATGAGGATTTTTTCTTTCTTGATATTGAAATGTAGCTAATACTGTATGCTGTTTTCATCCATCTTTTTAGTAAGTGCTTTAAGTTTTCTTCATGTTTAAAAATAAGGTGTTAATTTGTACTTCAACAAAACATTACTGATTTCCTATAATTCAGAAGATCCTATGGATGAGATTATTTTTCTTTCTATAATTTTTTTAAATTTTATTTAGTCATTAGTGGATACTTGTTTTTATATTGTTGCCTTTTTTGAGCACCATCAAGTCTGAAGTGACTCATTATTGACCCTCCAGTGGGTTTTCAGAGGCTGTAAATCACACAAGAGATGATTGTCCATTTTTCAGCTGGTGGAGTTGAACTGCATGCCTTTAGGTTGGCCGCATCACTCCTTACAATTCAACCAATACTCCCTATTGGGTAATTAAAATTGCTGTTACAAAAAAGAACCCCTTCAGTTCCACATTTTGCTTTCATGTTGTAGTATTCAATTTTCTAGCTATGAGAGCAGAAGCAAAATGTGTTGATTGCTTACAAAAGGCACATAATTCATATCAAAGAGAGTCCTTCAGCTCTAAGAGTTGTGCTAACTCAGCTGGTTTCATATCTGTGCGCCCACGCTGTTGTGACGTATCATCGAGCTGTAACAGACCCATAGGTTACCTTGTGCAACAGACCCATAGGTTACCTTGTAGTGGGTTTTTCAGAGGCAGGGAATCACATCCCACCTTTCTTCCATGCAGCAGTTGGTGGATTTGAACTGCCTGCCTTCAGATTTGTAGCACAGCTTCTCATCTCTGGGCCACCAGAGCTTCTGTGACTGTATTATAGTTCATTCTTGTCAGGTGAGTTGCTTTGTGGCAGGGGATTTGTGAAAACATGGTAAGTTTTCTGTGCCTTACCTTGGTAAAAAGTGATGTTTGTGGAGTGCAAAATCATGATAAATAAAATTTTCTATATTCTACATTCATCAGTGACAGGTTTAACAAACGAATTGTGAGTCAGAAAGATAAATCCATAACAGTTAAAGTCTCTCTCCTAGTGAGGGAAAATCAATGTTCCTTTATGATTAGTGATTCTAATGTAACAAAAATATTACCAAGTAGTTGGATTCTCACTTTGTGAATTATAAGTTTTTTTTTAGTTCAGTTTTATTATGGGTTGTTCATATATTGGAACTGAGCAATGCTCAGTCACATCTGGAGCTTTCACGTTAGGCTTATAATTGTTGTTTTTGTTAGGTGCTGTCTATGCCCAATATTTTTGAGTCCTGCTCTATCCTGAGCTAATCTCATTGTCTCTGACACTCCTACCCTAATTACCACAGTTCTGGTGTCAATCTATCACATCCAATGTCTTCCTCTGTTGTGCTGCCCCTCAACTCTTGTAAGCATGAGATCCTTCTCCAAAGACTGGTATCTCCTGGCTACGTGCTTGAAGTATGTGAGATGGAGTTACAAAATTCTTACCAAAGAGCAGTTTGGTTTCACCCTATCCAGGACAGATCTGTTTTCTTGGCAGTCCATGGTATGTTCAATGCTCTTCTCCAGACTCACAACTGAAAGACATCAATTCTTTTTCTGTCATCCTTGGTTATTGTCCAGGCCTCTGATGCATAGCAAGTAATTGTGAAGACCGTAACTTGGATTGTTGTCGTACCTGGTGTTCTGGGTTCACAGGTTGCAGAAGGCAGAGACTCACGAGAGATAATTGAAGGTGAAGGACTCCAGCTCTTCTATACTGGCAGCGCCATTTAGAGCTGAACCTCGTATTTCTTGGTAAGCTACAGTTACTAAAAATAGTGCAAAGAGAGGCATATGCTGAAGTTCACATACACATTTTTCAAGGTGCAGAGAAACAGAAAATATTTTCCCTGGAGCAAGTTATTTTAAACTACCCAAAACTCTATTTTCTCTCACTATAGTTTAACTCTTGAAAGCAATGGATAAATTAGTCTGGTAAAAGACAGTCTTTTCTTGCATGTTTCTTGCCACAGCCTAGTGAGTACACCCGGGGCTCCATCTGTTTGAAATATGCCTAGCAGCATTCTACGAATTGTAGAACTATATCAATTGATATTCCATCAATTCCTGGGGATTTGTTTTTGCCAATTCTTTCAGAGAAGCTTGAATTACCTCCTTTATTACAATTGCCTCTTATACATACCATTTATTTTTCATGAACCCATTAAAAAGTAGAAGAGTTGTTTGTTAATTGTGTGTGAGGTTTAAGTTAGAGTTGAAAATTCTTGTAGTGAAAATTGTGTTTCTTTATTATTTAAAATTGTAAACACATTCATATTGTCTTTTCCTTCTCTTGCCTGTTTATAATTTCATGTGTTTAAGTGTTCACCCTGCATGTAAAATTATACTTTAGACTCAAACAGGGAGAATTGGAGAAATTTAATTATTGCCTTCTATCACACAGTGTTGTATAGCTCTACATACAGGATTCTTTTCTTTTTGTACACCTGCTCAGTCTGCAGGATGAACAAATAATTCATAAAGTTTAAATATTAATAAGAATGTGGCATCAGGATTAAAGACTCACAAACAACTTGAGTTATGCAGGTGATACCACTTTACTTCCTGTAAGTGAAGACTTTAAGCATTTACTGATGAAGGTCAAAGACTACAGCCTTCAATATAGATATACCTCAACATTAAAAGACAAAAATTCTCACCATTGTACCATTGACAACAGTATGGCAGCTGGAGAAAACATTGATTATATCATATATTCTATTTTCCTTGGATCCGCCTTTAACACCTACGGTAACAGCAGTCAAGAAATCAAATGATATATTGATGGAATCTTCAGTTAAGACATTTACAAAGTATTCAAGGTAAGGATATCCATTTAAAGATGTACCTGATGTAAGGCATGGTCTTTACAATTGTTGTCAATGCATCTGAAAGTTGAATAACATATAAAGAAGACCAAAGAAGAACTGATACCTTTGACTTGTGGAGTTGTTGAAGAGTTCTTTTGGTCCACCAAAAGAAAAAAACTATTTTATTTCATCGGAGGTTGAGAGTTCTCATTACAGGCAAGGATGGTGAGATCTCATCTCAGTTGCTTTGAACATGTTTCAGAAGGAACCAATCTTTGGAGACAAAAATCATAATGGAAAAGATGGATGGACAAAGAAAGAGAAGACTCTCAACAAGATGAGCTGACACAGTGACTACCCTAATGTGTTTAAGAATGACAGAGGTAGTGAGAATGGCACAGGATAAGTCAACATGTAGATCCTTTGTTCATAAGTTCACTACAATTTGTAGTTGACTTTAAAGCATCTAACCACAACATTGTGCAATATGATGAAGAGTGTAGAGAATGTGGTTGTAAGAATGTGGTGACAATCCATTATATTAGAAATAAAATTTGACAAAATATGGATTCCTTTTTCATCAGTACTGTCACTTGAGATATGTGAAATTTCCATATCTTAAAAAGAGATACTTTTATCAAACATGTGTTTGGATGAAAAATTGAAATACATGTTCCCTAAATTAAATAATAAATCAGCAATCTTGTCGATAAAATAAAATAATTGAGAACATACCATGGACTGTCAAGAGAACAAACAAGTCTGTCTTGGAGAGAGTGAAACCATATTTCTCCTTAAAGGCTAGGATTTTGAAGCTCTACTTCACTTGCTTTGAGCACATGGCCAGGAGGGATTGGTCCTTAGAAAAGGATATCATGCTTGGAAAGATGGAGAGACAGCATAGGAAAGGAAGACCCTGAATGAGATATTTTAGTAACTAGGGTAATAGGGGTATGTCTGTTAGAATCAAAGAGACTGGCTCAGTTTAGGGCAGGTTTCAGAGCTGTTGTACACAGGATACCTATGAGTCACAGGCAACGTGATGGCACATAACACCAACAATATCCCAGGGACTGTCAAAAGAATAAGTAAATTTTTTTAAGCTCTATGTTTTGTTTCACATACATTTACATTATTATCAGAGAAAGACCGGTCTGTCTTTGCCCAATTTATGTTTTCTTAAAGCTTAAAAAAAAATCAGTGGAGGAAAAAAAAAAACTAGTTCCTGACTGGGGATATTCTCTTCTAACCATAAACATACTCATTTTTGAATTAATATTCCTTGAATGACACAGTAATCTTTTATCTATTTGCTGAAATGAACAACTTGGTGTTGCTTTGACACTGCACACTGTTCCACAGTCTTGTCAAATACCATACTGTTTATCCATTATGTACAGTGTTTGGATGACATCCACTTCCTAAAACTAAATGCCTCTGGGAATTCTACAAACTCTCTAAACTCTTTAAATGTACAGAAATGATGGTAGTTATAGAAAAGAGTTCTGTACAAAAATGCTGTTAGTCATAGAATACAGTTTAGATCTTTAGTACAAAACTTACTCTCAGTTGTATTTAACTTGACGACACTAACCACCACTAAGTGAAACTAGTGCTTTTATATCTGGAGGAACACTCTTCTTGGGACAATTAGTAACATCATGACAGAGATGAGATTGAGATTGTTGACAATTTCAGCTTACTCAGTCCTACAATCAACATTCTTGGAACCTGAAGTCAAGAAATCAAAAGAAAAATGGCAATAGAAAATCTCCTTTAAGGACCTCTCCAGAGTGCTGAAGAACAAGAATGTCAATATAGACACTCAGATGAGCCTGATACAGGCCATGGTCTTTTCAATCACTTGCAATGCATCAAAGAGCTGGACAATGGACACAGGAAGAATTGATGTCTTTGAGTAATGGTGTTGGAGAATAATATTGAACATATAATGGACTGCCAAGAGAACAAACAGTTCTCTCCCGGAGAGGGTCAAACCAAGTTGCTCCTTGGACTGAAGGATTTTGACGTTCCATCTCACATACTTTGGACATTTTTTTGGAGGAATCAGTCCTTGGAGAGGGACATCATGCTTGGAAAGGTTGAAGGAAAGAGCAAGACAGGAAGAGTTCAGATGATATGGATTGATGCAGTAACTGAAATAGTGTGGGTAGATATGTTGGAGACAGTTAGATTGGCTCAAGATATAGCAGGGCTCAGCTCAGACCTACTAAACATTGGGTTACTACAAGTCCAAGTCGATTCAAGTGCACATAAAAACAACAAATGCAAAAAAACAAAACAAAATCCCAAACAAACAACAGCTTCAGTCTATTGGCCAGGTATATATAGTCCACATGTCCTGGCATAGCAGGTGAGCAAAGTCTAGGCCTGCATCTTTTTGTTGAGCCATGCCTGGTGTCATCCCATCAATTCCTGGGGCCTTATTTTTTGCTAACGCCTTCAATGCAACTCAAACTTATTTCATCACAGTTGATTTTTTATCACATCCTATATCCTGAAATGGTCCTGTGTCACCAGTTCTTTTTGGTACAGTGATTCTGTGTATTCCTTCTATTTCCTTTCGCTTCCTCTTGAATCATTCAGGATTTTGCCCATGATAGCCTTCAGAAGTGCAAGTAGGCTTAGATACGTTTTTCAGTTCATTCAGCTTGAGGAATGCTGAGCGAGTTCTTCCCTTTTTATTTTCTAACTCTAGTTCTTTGTACACACAGTTGTATTACTTTGTTTGGCTTCCTTAGCTGCTGTTTGCATTCTTCCCCCACTTCAGCAATCTTTCACTTAGTTTTGGTTTCTTGGTGCTCTAGTGCAATTCTGAGTCTTTTGTGTATATCTATTTTGTTCTATTATTTTGCCACTTAGCCTTTTAATGACATTTCCTTCATTAATAATATCCTTGATCTCATCCTACAACTTTATTGGTCTTCCATTATTAGTTTTCAACATTTCAAATCTGTTCTTGAGATGGCTTTCAAATTCAAGTAGGAGTGATTCGAGATCATATTTTGATCCTTATGGATTTATTTTTCATTTTTATTTGTTTATCATTTTATATTTATATTTCACATTTATGTTTTATTTTTATTTTATATTTGTACCTTTTTAATTTTTATTTATTTTCTTTTGTATCTATGGTCATTGTCATTGTGAAGTGTCACAAAGTTGACTATGAAACATAATGACCCTGTTAACAAGGAATCTGTGCCCTGCTCATTATCTATGACACTCTTGAGCCAACAGTTAGAGTCACGGTATCAAGGTATCTCATTAAGGCTCTTTCCCTTTTCCACTGACCCTTCTGCTTTCCATTCATGAAGTTCTTTACCAAGGACTGAGCCCTCCTGACAACATGCTTAAAATATGTGACATGAAGTTTCATTATCCTTGCTATCAAAATGTAAGACATATTGTTTGCCATTTTGGTAGCCAATGGGATATTCAGCACTTTTGTCCAACAGCACAAATCAAAAGCATGGATTCTTCTTCTCTCATCCTTAGTCATTGTCAAATTTCCAGATGCATAAAACATAATTTGAAAGATTATTGTTTCAATCAAGTGTACATTGGTTTTGAACACTAAAAGTTTTGCTGTTCAGACTTTGGAAAGGTCCTGAAAATCCTTTTTCTTTTTCTTCCCATTTCCTGGATTCTAGTATAGTTGATAGTTGATTGTGGACAAAATATAGATGAAGCAGTAGAAAATTTACATGATCTATCCATCTATCATGATGAAACTTATTGGTCTAGTGGTGAGGATTTTTGTTTTCTTCATGTTAAGATGTAGCCTACATTCAAGGTTATACTCTTTGATCATCTACAGAAAGTGTTTCAAGTCCTTCTTACTAACAACAAGTAAAGCTGTCTCATCGGTGTTGGTATGTGAGACAAAATTTTACCACATTTGCCTCCAAGGAGCAATCTGCCTATACCTTCTCCAAGATACATCTGTTTGTTCTTTGGAATCTCATGGAGTATTCTCTACTTTTCTCCAGCACCACAGTTCAAAGGCTTCAATTCTTCTGCTGTAATAATTATTCCTTGTCCAATTCTCAGTTAAATAACTTCTTTAAATTATCACTAATTTTAATTAAAGTTTACAGAGACTTTGGATTTCCATTCATTCATTGTTGTAATTTTCTCCCTGCTACCTTTCCCTCCTCCACCAGCTCAATCTTCTCTTTGAAAAGTAAAAGAAAAATTATTTTCTTGCTGTACAATCCCTCCCCCCAAGTCCACTCCACTCAGCAGCCTTTGTTCTATCCTCCTTTCATGACAATACCTAATCACATATCCCTTTTAAGCAGTTCTCTCCCTCATCTGTTTTAACGCAGTAAACATAATTTATCCCATCTCTGTCAGTTTTCCCTTAACCACAATGTCAGTCCCGTTTTAAAACAACTATGCATATTTGTCCTTTCGTGACTATGATACATAACTTTTGATTAAAAAGACCATGGCCTGAATCAGGTGCATCTTAATCCTCAAACTGACATCATTGATCCTCTCCTCAATAATTTTGTTAAGTCTCTGACCGCAGACATTCCCAGTGAGAACATTTTCTGATCTCCTGACTCAAGGTAACAAGGGGATTGATTGTCCATCTAAGTAAGTTGAAGTGGTTGACAATATTAATATTTTCTCCATCTATCATGATTTTACCTATTGGTCAAGTGGTGAGAATATTTTTTCCCCTTGACTTGCAGTATTTAATCTTCCTCAGCAAGGGCTTCATGTCCTCCTCAGTTTCAGCAAGCAGGGTTTGTGGACGAATCTTCCTCCAATCCTGATGCCACATTATTCTTCATAACCACCAGGTAGTTGTCCTCCAGATTTCTTGGCACAACTTGCTGAGCACTTCCAGGGAAGAAGCTGCTTGTTGAAATATGTCAATTGGTATTCCTTCAATTCCTGGGGCTTTCTTTTTTGTCAAGTCCGTCAGGACACCCAGAACTTCCTCCTTCATCACCTTCATCTTTTGAACATATGTGGCTTCAAGAAATTTTTCTGGTTCACCCAATTATTTTTTGTGCAATGACTCTGTATACTCCTTCCAACAGTGTTCTAGTGCAATATTTAGAGTCTCTTCTGGAATCCATCTTCATCTTCCTCCTTTGTTTTTTGACAGACCTTTAAAAATCTTTACAGATATGTTTTTTTATTGTGCTCCCATAGCTCATCTGGTCTTGTTCGTTAGTGTTCAATCCTCATATTTGTTTTTGAAATCATGTTTAAATTCTAACGGGATAGACTGAAGGTAAAATTTTCATTCTTGTTGCTTTGTTTTCATTTTCTTTAGCCTTAGTTTGAACTTGCATATCAGTAGTTGGTGATCTGTTCCACAATCAGCACCTAGCCTAGTTTTCACAGCTGATATTTAGAATCTCCACGGTTTCTTTCCATAAATGTAATAAATCTGACTATTGTGTAGACCACAAAGTGAGGTTCATATGAATGGTCATCATTTGTGTTTATTATAAGATGTATTTGCAATGAATGTGCTGATACTTTTGAAGTGTGGTGCTGGAGAAGAGTACTGAACATATCATGGACTGTCAAGAAACAAACAGGTTCTGTTTTGGAGAGGGTGAAAACAATTTTCTTTTTGAAGGCAAGTATTTTGAGGCTCCATCTCATTTACTTTGATTATATTACCAGGAGGGACCAGTCTTTAGAGAAGAACATCATACTTAGAAGGGTGAAAGGACAGAGCTGGAGAGGAAGACCTTGGATGAGAAAGACTGACATAGTAACTGGGGTACTGATGTTAGGGGTGATGAAGACACTGAAATTGGCTCAGTATAAGGCTTAGTTCAGAGCTATTCTGCATTGAGTTGCTATGAGTCAAAGTTGACTTGACGGCATGTAACAACAACAGTGTTCCTTTGTTCTATTCACAGAACAACTTTCTTGGTCTAGGCCTAGGTTTCACAACAGCACAATGAAGTGTTGTGGGATTCTCTGTCTTCTCAATGCTAATCATAATTTGTTATGATTCACAGAGTCAAATGCACTTTTCTAGCCTATAAAACACAAATAGACATTCTTTTTTTGTTCTTTGCTTTCAGCCAGTATCCATTTGACTTCAACAATGATATCTCTGCTCCTACAACCTCTTGAAAATCTAGCTTGAACACCTGAGATTTCTACGTACTTTTCTGAATGTTCTTCAGAAGTATTTTGTTTGTATGTGACATTAATAATGTTGTTGTTCTTGTTAAGTGCCTTAGAGTGGTAGATGACCCATAGCGACATTATGGGTGAAAGTCTTGAGTGCAAAACTTTCATCTTTTCTCCAAGTTCATAGAGTTTCAGAGGCAAGGTTTTTTTGTTTGTTTGTTTTTATATTGTTTAGTAATTTCCACATTTTACTGGATTGCCTTTCTTGGGAACAGAACAAATATCGATCTCTTGAAGTGGGAGACTAGGCAGCTAGCCTCAAGATTGCCTGGCATAGACTGGTGAGCATGTTTAGGGTTGCATCTACCATTTGAAACATGTAAATTGGTATCCCATCTATTCCTATTATTTTTCAACAATATCTTCAGCACAGCTTGAACTTCTTTGTTCCTATCCCCAGCTCTTAATCCTACATATCTATTGTTGTTTCCTACCATCAAGTTGGAAACAACTCATAGCTCACCCTCCATCGGGTTTTCAGAGACTTTTAATCCAATGGAAGGAAGTAGTTCATTCTTCTCCCCTGAGAAGCAGCTGATGGATTCAAACCATGTGCCTTTGGGAATGTAGCAGTTTCTTGACACTAGGCCACCGGAGCTCCCTATTACCTATCTATTGTTGTTGTTATTGTGTACTATCAAGTTGGAATTGACCCGTAGCTGACCCTCTGGCAAATTTTCAGAAGCAGTGATTGAGAGGAAGGAGATTGCCCACCCTTCACCTGTGGAGCACCTAGTGTCTTTGGGAGTAAAGCACAGCTTCTTGATCTAGGAAAACAGAACGTCCTATATATCTATTTTTGTGTGTTGTAGGTCAGAACCAACCAATAGCTGGCCCTCCAACAGGTTTTCAGAGACAGTTAATAGCATGGGAAGAGATTTCCCACCTTCCCCTGCTCAGCTGCTGACATATCTGTATTGTGTGCCTTTGATATTGCAACACAGCTTCTTACCACAGGCCATATATCTATTGTTGTTGTTGTGTAAGGGTGCCATTGAGTTGAATATGCCTTATAGAGACCCTGTGAGCAAAAGATCTGTATCTTTTCCTATCCTGCACCATCCTCACATTTCCTGACACACAAGAGCCCATTGCAACAGTCAACGTGTCAATCTACCTGGTTGAGGGTCTTCCTTTCCTAGGATGACTCTCCACTTTTCCCAGCATCAGGTCCTTCTCCAAGTAATAGTCCTTCCTAGCAACATGACCGAAGTATGTGGGTTGAAGCCTCATCATTTTTGCCTCCATAGAGCACTCCAGCTATACCCTCTCGAAGACATAGCTATTTGTTCTCTTGGTTGTCCATAGGACATTCAGTGCTCATCTCTAATATCACAACTCAATGTTGTTAACACAATTTCTGTCATTCTTATTCATTGTACAGCTCTCAGATATATAGTGAGTAAGCAGAAAGAAAGTGTGCCTAAATCGGACACACTTTAGTCCTAAAACTGACATTAATATTCCTCAAAAAATTTGGAGAGGCCCTTAATTGCAGATTTCCCAAGTGCAATTCAGGCTCCTTGTTTTCTGACTGCTGGTACCAAGGGTTTTGATTGTGGATCACACATCTATTAGAAGATTCAAAGTCTGAGAGAGAAAGGAGGAGTCAAAATAATTCCATAATAATTCTCTTTAAGCAAAAACCATCATAAAGGCAAAAATGCTTTATAAATTATGCAGCAAATAGGAAATTAAGAAACATGTTATGCAGATCTGGAACTTCGGGCTAAAACCTGCTACAGTGAATGGAATAGAGTCACAATTTGTGGTTTCCGTTGTGAAGCAAAATTTGTTCAAAAACAGAAATATCAGGGAATATTGACTTCAGTTTTTTGTACTTATAATATATCAATTTTACTAAATTTAAAATGAAACAGGTTATACTAATTTCTAATGCTTTCATTTAAACATTTCAGGATCTATTTCATTATTACTATCAATTACACATACAGCTTGGGTTGTGCTTTTTTCCCCCTTTTTGACCATATAAATTGATTACTATGAAAACAACCTCCAGAAAAAGGGAAGGTGAGATTAGATATGATCAATTAGTTCACTCTATTTGAAAGAGTTTCCTTACAGTTATAGCTCCCTATTGAAACTAACTAGAACCATTAGACTATATACTCGACTACTCAATCGCTATGGGAGAGTGGATGGCTTACAAATGTTGATTATTACTCATCTGTATTGCTTTCTCATGGTAAAAATGACAATAATAACTATGTTAATTTTCCAAATGTATTAATAAGACATTACATTAATTTTTAGGTAACCCATGGAGCTCCTTCAAGTTCCAAGGCTATCCAATAATATAAATTCTATAATTTTACACCACAAATTTTATTTATAAAGTAAAAATTGGTGTGTTAAGAAAATTTTCCTAATTCTAGTTGGTAAGTTTTAATTATTAGTAAGTTTTATCTAAAATATACCTTATGTGTAATTTTATAATGAGCTGACATTTCTCATACATATTTGTGTTAATAAAGAAAATGATATTCTATAAATATAATATCTCCCAGTAAAGAAAAGCACTTGTCTACATAATTTTCTGTTTCTAATTATCTATATAAGGATGCTTACAGAAGAACATATTACACTACACATTTTCCCATGTGATTTGTGAATGAGATATTAACAGTGAAAAAGAATAAAGGTTCTGATTAGAATAAGAAATATTCTAAGAGTTTAATTAAATAATAATATTAATAGAACACTTGGCTACTAAAATAGGCTATACTTTTTTGAAACAAATGTGCTTATAAATAACATTATACGTAAATTTTAAAATGCTAAATTAAAATATTTTCCTATGCATCAGAGAGCTGGACAATGACCAAGGATAACAGAAGAAGAATTGATGCCTTTGAGTTGTGATGCTGGGAAAGTGTTTTAAATATACCATGGACTGCCAAGGGAACTGAAAGATCTGTCACAGAGAGGATGAAACCAAGCTGCTTCTTAGAGACAAGGATTTTGAGGCTCCATCTCACATACATTGGGTATGTAGCCAGGAGTGATCAGTCTTTGGAGAATGATATCATGCTTGGAAGTGTCAGGGGACAGTGTAAGAGAGGAAGACTCTAAATTGAAACAATAATTGCAGTAATGAGGGTAGAGGTGTCAGAAAAAAGTACATAGGCCTGCACGTGCTCACCAAGTTGTGCCAAGAAATCTGGAGAACAACCACCTGGCCAACTGACTGGAAGAGATCTATATTTGTTTCCATCCCAAGGAATGGTGACCCAACAGAGTGTGGAAACTATAGAACAATCTCATTGATTTCACATGCAAGCAAGATTCTACTGAT
>NW_006399923.1:2185419-2199505 GCF_000299155.1 Elephantulus edwardii | reverse complement strand
TTAGGTGAAACTTTTTTGTCACACAAACACACATCTTGGCACATAGAGTTGTTATTGCTAAGCTAGTAAGAGTGATCCTTTGCAACAGAATGAAAAACTGACCTGTCTTCCATCATCCACATACTCATTTTTGTCACTGAACCTGTGGTTGAAGCCACTGTTTGTCCATTTCATTGAGAATATCCTTTTTTTTTTCCTTAAAAAAAATCACTAATATCATGTGTAAGCAATATCCTAATGAAAATGATACAAAAATCACTGGAACAGTACATCAATAGAGAACTGCTAGATGTGTAGGCTGGGTTTAGAAGAGGCTGTGTCACTAGGGATATTAAAGCTAAAGTTAGATGGAATTTGGCTGAAAGCAGGGAGTAAAAGAGGAATGTCTTTCCGTGTTGCCTTGACTATGCTAAGGCATTTGACTGTGTGTATCATAAAAAAAATGTAACTAACTCTGAGAAGAATGGGAATCCTAGAACACTTGATGGTGCTTATGCAAAACCTATACTTGGACCAGGAGGCAGTCATCATAACAGAACAAGGAGACACTGCATAGCTCAAAATCAGAAAAGGTGTATGCCAGGAATGCATCTTTATGCCTTTTTAATCTATATACAGAACAGATCATTAACATCTATGGCAAAAGAAGTAAAATCATTACTTTACAAAAACTTACTACAAATAATTGTAATAAAGTGCTATAACTCAAGGATGTCATTTGAGGACTAAACTACATTCATTCAAGCTGTAGATTTCGACCTATTAATATACAGCTCTGTGGTACAAAGACATGCAATCACCTCCTGTGCTATTTATTCCTTCAAAAAAGTCACTGGATGGTCAGTTAATCATGAATAAAAGGAAATCTCTGAAAACTTCATTCTTTGCTCTATTTATCATGATCTTGTTAATTAATCCAGGCATCAAGGGTTTATTTGGATTTATGTTCTTCATATTGAAGTGGGAAAAACAAAACACACACACACACACACACACACACACACACACACACACAAAACCTCAACCAAACCCTGAAGAACAAATTCCATCCTCAAGTTAAAATATTCAACACTTTAAGAGAAAAATCTTATATGATGAAGGAAAATTAAAAAATAAATAAATAAACCAAGGAATACCCATAGACACTGTATCAAAAACCATTGGTTGACACTGAAACAACTTTCGGTAATGAAAGAAGTTTGAGGATGTTGACTGAAAGAAAACCACAGGAGTTGATAGAATACCTCTTGATATATTGCAACAAATAGGGGCAATTCTAAATGTGAGTATTAGCCAACTGCTCATTTAGTAAGGTTTTTGAAGAGCAGTTACTTGGTCAACTGGATGAAATAGATACATATTTACTTTTATCCCCTAGAAGATGATCACTCAGACTTTGGGAATTATTGGAAAGTATCATTGATATCACATGCATGTAAATTATTAGTGAAGATTATTTAAAAAATACATGGAACAGTACATTTATAGGGAATCACAAGAAAATAAGGATTGAGAAGAAGTGGGATGAGTGATATCAAGCATTGATGGTGCTCTATGGATCTTGATAGAAAGCAAAAAATACCAGAAAGACATTTATTTAGATTTTATTGGTTTTGTAAAGGCATTTGACTGTATGGATTAAAGTCTATTGTTAACATGGTAACAAATGAAAACCACAGAGCAATTGATACTTGATTATGTCATGAGAAATATAGGCACAAATCAAGAATTGACTTGAACACTTTTGGCACTGGTTAAAATGATGCAAGAATGCACCTTTGATCTGTTGGATTTAAAATCGATATAAAATAGAATCAACTATACGGCAACTATTGCTATCGCCATATATTTTGTTATAATTAAAAAAATCTATTGTTAATTTTAATGAAAATTTACAGAGATTTTGGATTTCCATTCATTTGTTACACTTTTCTCCCTGTCCTCCCTCCTTGCCCCATCCCCCCTAGTTTGTACTTCTCTTTGAAAAGTAAAAGAAAAATTCTTTCATGGTTATACAATCGCTCTCCCCAAGTCCACTCCACTATGTAGCCTTCATTCTGGATTCCTGACATGACAATAATACCTAATCATATATCTCTTTTAAACAGTTATATCTCTTATGTGTTTCAATGCAGTACACATACTTTTGTCCTTCTTTCTCAGTCTCGCCCCAACCCTAAAGTCAGTCCTGTTTTACAACAGTGGCCCCTATTCAATATTTTTCCTTTTGTGACTGAGATATTTCACTCAGCATAATATCCTTCAGGGTCACCCATTTTGAATACTACTTCATGAGTTCCTTTTTTCTAGATGTGGCGTAGTATTCTATTGTGTGAATATTCCAGAGCTTCTCTATCCATTTATTTGTTGATCTCCACTTAGGTTGTTCCCAAATCTTTGCTATTGTGAACGCAGCCACAATAAACATGGGTGTGCATATATCTTCTTGAGTTGTGGTTGTGGTTTCTTTGGAATATATTCCCAGTATTGGAATTGCTGGGTCAAATTGTATTTCTATTTGAAACCTTTTGAGAAAGCGCCAATACTGCCTCCCATAGTGGCTGCACCATTTTACACTCTGACCAACTGTGACAACAGCCTTTTTTTTTAAATTTTATGATTAATTTCAATGAAAATTTACAGACTTTGGATTTCCATGCATTCATTGTTACACTTTTCGCCCCTCCCAACGCTCCCCCTCCAGTACACTACCCTTTTGGAAAAGTAAAAGAATACGACTGAGAAAAACTGGATGAAATATGTATACGGCACAGTGGAGTGGAGGGGGGAGGGATTGTAAAATAAAAGACAACAGCCTTTTTAACAAATGGTGTTGGGAAAATTGGAAAACAAACTTTAGAAGACTCAGGCAAGATCCACATCTCAGTCCATACATGAAAGCCAACTCATGGTGAATCATGGACTTAGGACTAAAACCAAGATCTATAAACATCATTAAAGAAAAGCTTTGTAAGAACTCTAGAAGTCCTAATCCACAACATAAACAGTCTTCTAATCATCCTGGAAAATCTACAACCAGGAGAGAATAAAATAGATGATTGATACCTTCTAAGAATTAAATCCCTATGCACATCCAACATCCAAACCTTCTCCAACAGGGTAAAAAAGAGAAGCCACAGATTGTAAAAAATATTTGGTGATGACATATCAGACCAGGGACTTATAGCTAGAATTTATAAAATACTCGAGCACCACAGCAAGATACAGTTAAATAACACAAATGTAAAATGGGCACAGGATATGAACAGACACTTCACCAAAGGAGACATTCACAAGCCAAACAAACACATGAAGAAATGTTCAAAATCCCTAGCTGTAAGAGAGATGCAAATTAAAACAATATGAAATATCATCTCACCCCAGTAAGAACAGCAAAATTTAACAGAACAGCAAGCAAAAAATTCTGGTGAGGTTGTGGAGAAACTGGAACACTTATTCAATGTTATAAAATTTAAGTACCACACAATATTTACTCAATATTATTTTTATATAATGTTATTGTTATTGTTGTGAAATGGCATTGGGAAAACTAAGACTCAAAAGCATTCTATGAATAGATCCGAAAATTGTCTTGTCTTGATCTAACCTCATTTTCTTTCATATGCTTGAGACTGTTGTTACAGTCAGTGTATTCGTGAATGTTGTTGAAGGTTTTCCTTTCTTTTCCTAACTCTCTGTGTTTTCCCCAGCATGATGTCATTTTCTGAGGACTGGTCTTACCTGAAGATACACCCAAAGTATGTGAGGTGATTTCACCATCCTTGTCTCTAAGGAGCACCATGGTTGCACTTCCTCCAAGACAGATTTTTTATTTTTTGGTAGTTCATAAGCTATTTAGGACTTGTCTTGAAAACTACAAATCAAAGACACAAGTTCAAATGGGAAACAATAATTTCATCAACAAATGGTTCTAGCAAAACTAGACTTCCACCTGCAAAAAGCTGAAACAGGATCCACATTCACATCATACACAAAAACCAACTCAAGGTGGATCAGAGACCTGGGAGTAAAGTGCAAAACGTTAACATTCATAAGAGTTAAACTTGGATCAAGCTTCGAAGTGCTAGTCAAAAGTATAAAGAGACTTCCAAATACAACCAGAATTGCACAATCTAAAGAGGCTAAAATTGATGCATGGGACCTTCTAAAGATTAAATCCCTGTGCACATCAAAAACTTTTCCCAACAGGGTGAAAGGAAAACCTACAGACTGGGAACAAACATTTGGTAATACCATCTCAGACAAGAATCTTATCACAAAAGTTAACAGAATACCCCTGGGCCTCCACAAGAAAAAGACTGATAGCCCAATTACAAAATGGTCAAAAGACTTGGAAAAAATTTTCACAGAGGAAGATATTCGAATGGCAAACACACACATGAAGAAATGTTCCAAATCATTAGCAATAAGAGAGATATAAATAAAAACCGCGATGAGATATCATCCCTCTCCAGTAACAGTGGCCAAGTTTAAAAGGGCAGCAAGTAATAGATGTTGGCGCAGATGTGGGGAGAAAGGAACTTTTATACATTGCTGTTGGGATTGAGAAATGGTGCAATCATTCTGGAAGGCAGTTTGATGCTTCCTCAAAAAGCTGAACATTGAAATTGCATATGACTCAGCTATTTCACTACTTGGAATATACCCTGATAATATGAGAACTGAAACACAATCTGAGATTTGTACACCAATACTCATAGCAGCATTATTCACCATCTTAAGAACATGGAAACTGCCCTAATGTCCAACCACAAACAAAAGGATTGAGAAATTATGGTATATTCACACAATGGAATACTATGCAGCACTCAGGAGCAGTAATTTCGTAAATTATTACCTAACTTGGGAGGGACTGGAGAGCATTATGCCGACTGAAATAACTCAGTCCCACAAGGATAAATATTGTATAAAATCCTTATTATAAATGAGTATAAGGATCCAGGAGGGTGGGAGATGTTGGAAGCAGAGGGATGTGGATGTGCAGGGAGGGAGGGGGGTTAATCATTGGGTTCTACAATTTGATAGATGAGGAAGTGAGGGAAATTGAAAGAATTTGGTCAAATTTGTTTTTCAGTTTTGTAAATAAACTAGTGGGGGTGGGGGAAGACGCAGTTCTTTTTCTGCCATTGCCATCTTTATTCATTGTCAAATTTTCAAAGACATAAGAAGTAATTGAAAATACAATGGCTGGTATCAAACATGTCTTAGTGATTAAACTAACAACCTTATTCTTTATCAATTTGTAGAGGTCCTTGACAGCATATTTTCCTCCTAAAACAGGTCTTTTGAATTCATGGCAGCTCAACACCAAGAAGACAAAGATTGAGGTTGTTAGCAATTATATTTGCATGGATCAACAATCAACATTCTTCTTTATGTTTAACATTTTTTGTCATTCTTTAAATAGTTTTTTATTCTTATTTTTTATTACTATTGATATTATTATTATTATTCTGCAACAAGTATTTCACGTCCTCTTCTAGCAAGGTTGTGTCATTTGCCTAATACAAGATGTTGATGATTATTCCTTCAAACGTAATACCGGATTCTTCCTCATTAATTCAGTTTCTCAAGTGCTTTGTTCAGCACTCAGATTGAAGGTGTGTAGAAAGCTGTGACACACACCATCTTGTTTTTAAACCATGTTGTGTCCCTTACTCTGTTTGGACAACTATTTCTTGGGCCATGGAAAGTTGTCACATGAACAAAATTTTTCTGTGATTTCTAGTTTTCTAAGTATTATGTAGTATTTATATTAGTGAATCTTCCTAGAAGGAACATCCTTAATATCCTATCACTCACAACATTTTATTTCAGGATAGAACTTGAAATTGACTTTTTGACAATGAATGCAACACCTTTCTTCTGTTTGTCATTCACAGCATCGTATACCATATAATTATCTGAAACTAAAGTGGCCATATTTTGTGCATCACACCTCACTAATGTTTATATTCATGTGTTCTTTTTTATAATTTCTAGTTTTCCAACATTCAAGCTATAATCAGTCCATATTCCAATTACTAAATGATATATGTCATTATTTTTTTTCATTTCAACTGAGTTCTAATCTGGTCCTCTATTGTTCACAGAGTTTTCAGAGGCCAGATATTTAAAAAGTGGATGATCAATCCCTTTCCTACTCTGTCTTAATCTAGGAACTCTACTAAAACCGGTCCACCATGGATAATCCTTGTAGCATTTGACCTACCAGTCACATAGATTTTAGTACCACAGTAATCTACAAGTTATCAGTACAGCAAATTCACAGACAAGACAGCAATCCACAAGTTATTAGTGTAGCTACCTTGACAGACAAAGTGTTCAATTAAAATAAGTGTTCTCCCCAAACACAACAAACTGCCAATTCCATTTGTAACTCTATTAGCATATCATTCTTCACACCAGGCCCAACCCACTTTTAATCACAAGAGACACACCACCAGGTCCTAATTGGTTTAGAGACTTCCATCCCAAAACAGATTGGTTTTTGTTTGTTTTGTTGTTTTATTTAAAAAAAAATTTTCTGTGATTTATTTACAAAGTTGGAATACATTGGTTTTTACAAAAGATCCTTCTCATTTCCTTCACCTCAACCACCCATCGAATTGTGCAATCCCATCTTACCCCTCATACATCCTAATGCCTCTATTTCCACCTTACCCCCTGCCTTGGATCCTCATACTCATTCTACAAAAAATGGTTTTGTACAGTATTTATCCCTGTGAGATAGAGTTAGTTCACTCAGCATAATATTCCCCAGTCCCTCCCAAGCAATTTACAAAATCATTGCTCCTGTGTTCTGCATAGTGTTCCATTAAATACATGTACCACAACTTTTCAATCCATTCATTTCTGGTTGGACATCTAGGTTGTTTCCATGTTCTTGCAATGGTGAATAATGATGCTTTGAATATTGATGTCCAAGTTTCCATTTGAGGCTTAGTTCTCATTTTCTTGTGGTATATTCCGAGCAATGGGATAGATGGGTCATATGGCATTTCTATGTTCAGCTTTTTGAGGAAGCACCAAACTGAATGAATCACAAGAGTGTTTAACAAACAAAAGCTGTCTTCTAGCTTGCTGAATTTCTGTTCCGTTCCTATTTTGTCTCTCCAGCATGATGGGAGATTTTGTTCTTGATATTCTGGGTTGCATTTTCATTCATTTTGGTTATTTTCAGGACTGGATTGGTTGTACCCTCTTTGTCTTTTAATTGTATATGTATTTATGTATGTGTGTGTGCATATACACACACACACACATATATATATATATATATACATACACGTGTGTGTGTGTGTGTGTGTGTGTGTGTGTGTGTTTTGGAAGCAGGAGTGGTATCCACTTGCTAAATAACATGTCTCCAAAAACTCTATGTATTTTTATAAATGTCAATAGTTGTAGCCTTTTGTTCATAGGATCATTATGAATCTTGCTTGACTTGAAGGCAGTCAACAACTGTATACACACACACACACACACACACACACACACACATATATATATATTTGTGTATATATACATAAGTGTACTTGTGTATACATATATATTCACACACATATATATTCTTATACCTTAATTATGGTTTCAAGTATTTGCTAACTTCTTCAGTAGTAGCTCTTCATGTAATTCCACATCAATATATTTCTTTTGCCCTTTCTTTAGTGTACTCATTGGGTCTAAAATTTGATTTGCTTATAGAAGCAGCACATCAACAGAGAACTGTCAGATGTGCAGGCTGGTTAAGAAGAAGTGGACGAGATACTAGGTGTATTATAGCCAATGTTAGATGAATCTTGATTAAAAGCAGAGAAAACCAGAGGAATGTTTATCTGTGTTTCACTGACTATGCAAAAGCATTTGATTGTGTGGATCACAACAAACTGTAGCTGACTCTGAAAAGAATCAGAATCCCAGAACATTTCATTGTGTTTACGTGAAACTTATACTGGGGCCAGGAGGCCATCATCAGAACAGAGCAAGGATACACTGCATGGTTCAAAATTGGTAAGAGTGTATACCAGGGATGTCTCCATATCTTTTCAATCTATATGCAAAACAGATCATCCAGGAGGTTGGGCTGTATGAGGAGAAATGTGACATAGTTTTGGAGAAAGATTCATCAACAACCTGCATTATACAGATGACACAACCACTTGCTGAAACTGAGGTGGATCTGAAGCACTTGCTATAGTAGTAGATCAAGGCTTGCAACTTTCTATATGGACTGAAGCTCAAAAATCAAGAAAACAAAGATTCTCACTGCTGGGCCAATTGGCAGCATCATTATGGATGGTGAAGAGATTTATATTAACAGCTTTAGTAAGCTTGTCATCCACAATCAATTATCTTGGTACCTATAGCTAGCAAATCAAGAGATGATTTGTATTAGGAAAGTCAGCTGTCAGGGACCACTCCAGAGTACTGAAGAGAAACAGTGTCAGTCTGGAGACTCAGGTGCACCTAATACAGACCATAGTCTTTGCAATTACTTGCTACATGTTGGAGAGCTAGAAAATGACTAGAGATGATAGAAAGAGAATTAATTCCTTTGAGCTGTGGTGCTGGATAAGAGTATTGAACATAACATGGACTACCAAGAGAACAAACAGGTTCATCCTAGAGAGATTGAAACCAGGCTACTCCTTGGGGCAAGGATTCATAGATTTTCTCTGACATACTTTAGGCATGTTGCAAGGAGGGACTGGTCCTTGGAGAGGGACATTATTCTTGGAAGGGTGGAGGGATGGAGAAAGAGAGGGAGACCATAAATGAGATGGTTCAATAGAGTGACTGGGTTATTGAGGGAAGGTGACAGCAAATTTGGTCCAGGATGGAGTAGATTTCAAGGCTGTTGTACATTTGGGTCACTATAAGTCACAAAAGACTCAATGGCTCACAGCAACAACAAATAACAATGGAGAATATTTGGTTTTTGTTTGTTTGCCCCCCCCCCCAATAATATTTGAAGTGGCTTTCTGCTTTCTTGACAGTATATGAAGTTCTTCTTGATAAACATGTGGCTATTCTTGTGTCTATCTAGATTGTTGACAGTTCCTTATCTTTATGGAGCTACTTATAAGTTGCATTCTTAAAAAGTTTGCTTCTGATTGATTTTTCCAGTGTCTGGTCGTTTGTAGGTAGATCTATTCTCTGTTTCCTGTGGTTATCATCCAGTTCTCTTTTAACGGGTAGGAAAATGAAGTATTTCCATTTCCTCAGCTGTAGTGACCCTGATTCTGTGTCCTATACTGTAATTACATGAGAGAGAGGTGTCCCACAGTGGTAGACAAAGTCTGAGCAGTGCTTATCAGGATATATTGCTCAGGGAAAAGACTCAGAAAAGTGACAGTAACCCAACAATGGGTCTAAGGAAATGATCTAAAAATGGAACTAAGTAAATGTCACATTCTCAACAATACAGCTCCTGAGAACTTGACTACTTCATAATATGAGTAGCCATACAATTCCCAGGGATAACTAGGGGGAGCTGTTTCTACTTGGGCAAATAAAAGCTCAGGGAAACACAAACTTCTCAAAAATACAATTTCCAGTTCTGGCTACCAGTTCATATCCGGATCTGTGCATCTCCTGGTGTTGGTTGAGAGGAAGCTACTCCCTCATTAGCAGACAAAGTATCAGAGAAGTGCCAGATTTTCCACAATGTAGCTCCAAGGTCTGGCTACCTTCTAACCTAACTGATCTCTTTTTTAAAATTATTGATTTCTTTATGTTGTTACTCTCTCTGGAGACTAAGGTCCACCTGATACAGGCCATGGTTTTTGCAATCACTTGTTATGCATCAGAGAGTTGGACAATGACTAGGGAGGATAGAAGGAGAATTGACACCTTTGAGCTGTGGTGCTGGAGAAGAGTATTGAATGTACCATGGACTGCCAAGAAAACAAACAGATTCATCGTAGAGAGGATTAAACCAGACTGCTCCTTGGAGGCAAGGATTCTGGGGCTTTGCCTGACATACTTTGGACATGTTGTAAGGGGAGACAGGTCTTTGCAGAGGGACATCATGCTGGGTAGAGTAGAGGGACAGCGCAGGAGGGGAAGACCCTCTATGAGGTGGATTGATTCAGTGACTGGGGTACTCGGGATGGGTGTGTCAGAGGCAATGAGATTGGTACAGGATAGAGCACGGTTTAGGGCTGTTGTACATGGGGTCGCTATGAGTCGCAAACGACTCGACGTCACATAACAACAGCAACAACGACGGCACAAAGTTGTTGCTGTTGTTATGTGCCATCCAGTCGCTAAACTGTGCTCTATCCTGTGCCAATCTCAGTGCCTCTGACACACCCATCCCGATTACCCCAGTCACTGAATCAATCCACCTCATAGAGAGAGCCTTTCCCTCCTGCGCTGTCCGTTCACTCTACCAAGCATGATGTCTCTCTCCAAAGACCGGACCCTCCTTACAACATGTCCAAAGTATGTCAGATGAAACCCCAGAATTCTTATCTCCAAGAAGCCGTCTGGTTTAACCCTCTGCAGGATGAATCTGTTTGTTTTCCTAACAGTCCATGGTACCCTCAATACTCTTCTCCAGCAGCACATAGTCATTGTTGAATTGAACAGCAATCCTTTTATATCTTCATCAATTTCAGCAACTAAGATTGCATCTTCTTCATATATGTTTTTCTTAGCTTTGAATCAACTCTGGCTTATAGAGACACCATGTACAACAGAATAAAACTCTGCTCAATCTTGAGTTATCCTCATAATCTCTATTCAAGTTCACTGCATCAGCCCATATTGAAAAGCTTCATAGTGATGTTTATCTCGATCTTAATTTGTTCATGTAAAGCTTAATGACAAAATTTGCTCTTGTGGGTTAGTGATAAATCATCACACTGTCAATCAAAAGGCACATGGTTCAAACAAACTAACTGCTTCCTGGGAAAACAACCTCCTCCTGTGTGATTTACTCCTCTAAAAATCTACTGGAGGGTCAGCTATGGGTTGGTTTCAACTAGCTGATATACAATAACAAACAAGGTAAGCTCTAATCTAATGGTTAGCGTAAAAGGAGTTATGCTATTAACCCAAAGTAAGAGTTTCTTTAAGAACAATTTCCACGAAAGGCTCTGTAGGAGAAAACACAAACAAATAAACAAACAAACAGCCCAAACCCCAATCTCTTCCCATATGATTTACAGCTTCCAAAGCACCAGTGAAGTATCAGCTGAGAGAGTAAGTACATGATAGTTAGTGTGATTACACACTATATAAGAGATATTGTGTGTCTCTTCAAGTGGAAATCAACTCATAGCTGACCCTCCAGTAGGTTTGTAGAAATAGTAAATTGCAGAAGAGATTTCCCATCCTTCTCCCGTGGAACATTTGGTGGATTTGAACTACTTACATTTAGAATTACAGCACAGATTCTTACCAGTAGGCCACCAGAGATATAGGGATAGTACTATATTTAAAGTTTAGGTGTAGAAAAATCTTGAACATAAAATTATTTATGGAAAAAAATTAACAACTTCCTAATAAAGAAAAAGCTATCATCGAGAAAACAAAGATTCTCACCACTGGGCAGATTGGCAGCAGTATGATAGCTGGTGAAGAGATTGAGATTGTTGACAACTTCAGTTTGCTTGGCTCAACAATCAACACTCTTGGTACCAGCAGCCAGGACATTAAAAGATGAATTGCATTGGGAAAGTCTGCTGTCAGAGACTCTCCGAAGTACTGAAGAGTAACGATGACAGTCTGGAGAGTACAATGTGCCTGATGCAGGCGATGGTCTTTGCCATCACTTGCTATGAATCAGAGAGCTGGACAATGATGATAGAAGGATAGTTGCCTTTGAGATGCAGCACTGGAGAAGGGTATTTAATATATCATGGACTGGTAGGAGGACAAACAATTTCTTCCTGGAGAGGGTTAAGCCAAGCTGCTCTTTGGAGGTAAGTATTCTGAAGCTTTGTCTGACATACTTTGGACATGTTGCAAGGCAGGATCTGTCCCTGGAGAGGGACATCATGCTTGGGAGGGTGGAAGGAAAACACAGGACAGAAATACCCTCGATGAGATGGATTTACTCAGTCACTAGGGTAATGAGGGTAGGTGTGTCAGAGACAATAAGATTGGAAAGGGATAATGCAGGGTTTAGGGCTGTTGTACAAAGGGTCACTATGGGTCGCAGGTGACTTGACAGCATATAACCACCACCACCACCACCACAACAACCCTAAAAAAAAATCAGGATTAAATAGATTGAAGGAATGAGATATTGGTAGTTTCATAGGATGTATGACATGAACGCTTGATCTACAGTCAAGCTCAGCACAGGACTAACAGATTCAGATCAAATTGTATGATGCTCTCAAGATTAAATTTACTCTTTTGTAAAATGATCAGAATATTTAAACGTAAGTAAATTAGATTATCTTCATATAATGCTAGGCAAGATGTCTTGAATATAATCGTCAATAAGTATAATGCATTTTTGTCATTATTATAATTTTCATAACACACATAGTTACTTCAATAAGAAGCTTTTACACTGTCATGATCTGAATATGTGCTTCTTTTGTCCAATTTCACAGAAATGATCATAAGCAATATCTGATGACTATTATATATTATTGTACTTTAGAAGGAGCTCTGTAAGGGATTGCGTTGTTAATTCAGAGGTCCAAGGTTTGAATCTGCCAGCTGCTATATGGGAGAAAGATGAGTAACCAACTCCCGGGACATTTGCTCCTCTGAAAACTCACTGGAAGGTCAGCTATGAGTCTGTTCTGACTTGACTGTACACAATGAATATACTACAGAGCTAAAGCAACTTTCTCGTTAATTAGTATCAATGTTCACTACTCTGTAAATACTCCTAGGCAGTAAATCACATGGGAATAAATTGCTCATTCTTCTCTCACAGTCTCCTCCTCCTTAGTCTTTATTTTGTTTTCCTTCTGACTTGTTTGTAGTTGTTATACACTTTCTAGTACCAAGTTACCCATAGCTGACCCTCCAGTGGGTTTTCGGAGGCATTAAATCCAATGGGAGTAAACTAGCCATCTTTCTCCCAAGAGGCAGGTGGTGGTAGATTTAACTTGTGTACCTTTGCACTGAAATTCCTAACTAAGCCATCAGAGCTTCCTCTTTGAAAAACATGGTAAATATAACAATCTCGAAACCTCAAAAAGAAAGTTCTCACCAAGGAAAAGGAAAACTAATCAAAATCTAACTAAAACATTAATCCATTATGTTGTACTTTAAAAAGTGACACCATTTTTTGTTTTCCATTCTCCACTCTAAACTATCGTGATTGAATTTAGTATTATCTGTGCCTGGACTTATTTCTGAAATAGTTTTGCCAAGTTTCTAACTTTGATTCTTACATCAATCTCAATTCTGAGATATGTTTTTCAAAGACTGATTTTACCCTTTGTCTTCGTGTCTATTTATAGTTTCAAAACAATATCACATACAATTTTCCAGAGAAGGTTGTTCACATTCCCCCTAAGGTTCTAGGACGTATGTAGTATTCCTTTTCTTCTCACCCTTAGTACTGGCCATTCATTCTTTTTCAGCTCTCACCCTTTACTCCTGTTATAAATAGAATTAGTAGGTTTCACAAGGACAGGTAAAACGAAAGGGGTAACTTTCATAATGTTAGGCATAATGCACAGTGGTGGTGCCAAGAGACTGGAGTCTTAAAAATGTTAGAAAGAAACAACCAGTTAACAAAAGCATTAAGACATTCAAAGTGTAAAAGCCCATAATTAAAAAGAATGAAAGAATAAATCATAAAACTACCAGCAGATATAAATGAGGCTGATAATCAGAGGTATAAAAGAATAAACACTAGGAAAATAAAGATCCTAAAATATAAGCGTGGCCTAGACAGAGAACACGTTCATATTATGTATAATAATTTGCATTATTTCACATATTGATTGTCGAGGATGTTAAATTGTTGTTGTTGTTATGTGCCGTCGAGTCATTTGCGACTCATAGGTACCCCATGCACAACAGCCCTAAACTCTGCTCTATCCTGCGCCAACTGCACCGCCTCTGACACACTGATCACAATTAC
>NW_006399923.1:2176449-2183716 GCF_000299155.1 Elephantulus edwardii | reverse complement strand
TCTTCTGACATCCATTTTGGTCTTTTCTTCCGCTTCTGTCTTTGTAATGACCATTTGCACTCTTCCTGGATGATACCTTTGACATCCTCCCACAACTCATCTGGTCTTCACTTATTAGTGTTCAAGGCCTCAAACTTGTTCTGGGATGATTCTGAAATTCAGGTCGTATGAAATCAAAGTCATATTTTGGCTCCTGTGGATTTGGTTTAATTTTCTTCAGCTTCAGCTTGAACTTGCATATGCGTAATTGGTGGTCTGTTCCACAATCAGCCCCCGGCCTAGTTTTCACAGCTGATATAGAGCTTCTCTTGCAGTTCCTTCCACAGATGTAATCGATATGATTCCTATGCATACCATCAGGTGAAGTCCATGTGTATAACCTGCGTTTGTGTCCCTTATAAAATATATTTGCAATGAATGGGTCATTGATTGTACAAAATTCAATCATTCTATCTCCCGCTTCTTTGAGGTCACCAAGCCCATGTTTTCCAACTACTTCTTCTTCTTCTCTGTTCCCAACTTTTGCATTCCAGTCACCCATTATTATCAATGCACCTTGATTGCATGTTTGATCTATCTCCGACTGTAGAAGTTGGCAATATAATGAATTTTGCATTTTAGGAAAGTCTGATTGGCTTTTATTATCATTTTAGAAATCTTCTGCTTGACTTTCTTTTTATCATTCTTAATAACAAAGCATATCTGCCCTAATTCTCTCCTTGCCTCTCCAGCCATTTGTGCTTGTGTTCTGGATCTAGCACATTTCATTGAGATGTGAATGTCTTGGGAACAAAACAATTTATTCTGAAATATTAATTTTAATGATAATGCTCTTTTGCCTAATGCAACTTTTATGTTTATGACCATTGCTGATGCTCAAAACTTCTTTAGAAAGTTAACAAACCAAGAGGTAGTATTTTAATTTCCAGGAGGAAAAGATCTCTACAAAGAATAACTGAATGTGGAACGGGCATACTGTTAAAAAAAGAAGGAAAACAGAATGTTGGCAATCTCAATCATAACTGAGAATAGCAGAATAAATTTTCTGTGTGGGTTTATTTGCTTTTAAAACATGATGAAAATGCAAAATAGGAGATACAAATTGAAGAATTGTTTTGTGAAGAATATACTTAACAGTCAGTGATTTCTATTTGCTAAATTCAATAAAACCAATTCCACCCATTGTAATACACAGCCATCACTTCACTTACACCTCTTAGGATTTTATTCCCTTAAACAAAACCCCACTACTTATTTGCTCAAAGTTCCCATCATTTTTCATCCACCTGGTCCCTTATAATCATCCGCCAGTGCTTGGAGAGGGACATCATACTTTGGAGGGTGGCAGTACAGAGTAGGAGAAGAAGACCCTCAATGAGATGGATTGACTCAGTGACTTGGATAGTGGGGTAGGTGTGTCAGAGATTATAAGGTTGTCTCAGGGTAGAGAAGGGTTCAGAGCTGTTGTACATAGGGTCTTTATGAGTCACAAGTGATGGCACATAACAACAATCTTTTATTTCGTCTATTCTAAATTATTCGTATTATTAAATCATAGCATATTTGTCATTTTGTGATTGACACTTTTCACTTAGCTTAATATTTTCAGAATTCTTTAGTGTGTAGCATAGAACTTTCATGCTGTGGCAGAATCCTGAGTACTCTATAAATTATGCTTATTTTAATTGTTAATATCTTTTAAACTTTGTTCATACTAAAGAAAAAGCTTGTTAAATGTGTGGTACTTCTATTGTCCTATTTTATACCTTCATTGTTTCTTAGGCAACTGAGCTAAGATCTGCTATCCTATCCATCTAGAACAATAATTCAAATTAACTCAATTAAGGACAAAATAAAAATAAATTTCCATGGAAATACAGAGCAGCATTCACACAAATGCCAAAATAATGCCTTATGAATAACATTACTACAGTGAATACAAATGTAATCATGATTTGCCATTTACTTGATTTGAGCTATTAAATGCTTGATAAGAATGTTAAAAGTGTTTTTTAGAAAGCTCATTAAATTGATTTAATAGAATGATCAGGTAAAAGTACTATTAAAGATTAATATGAACTAGATATGTAATGAGGACAAATTGTAAGGGAAAAACTATAGGGAAACAAGAAAAAGTATGATTGCAAAAATGTATCATAGACCATATGACACATAAACATAATTTCAGTATGTAAAATTTTCTGATAAAACAAAACATATACAATAAGCAACCTTTTGTATTGATCAGTTACTAAGGATATAAATACCAATAACTGTTCTCATATTTTTTAAGATTTAGAGTAAAACATAAAGCTCACATTTTCTTTCAATTATATACGTGTTACTATGATGAAATAACATTTTAGCTATCTCTTTGTTATAAGTGATCCTTGAATAGTAAAGAGCGTTAAAAACCTATTGCTAATTGAAGGTTTGGAGGTTTGAGTTAAGATTAAAATCCTATCGAACACGTTGCTTGCCATAACTTAAAAACTACTGGAAAAATAGAGGTTTTGTGGGGGTGACGGGGGGGTTTAGTTTGTTATTTTTAAAAAGAAATGTATTGTTATTGTCTTTGAGTCTCTCCTACTCTTGTGGATTTTACTACAACAAAATACTGTCCAATATATCCCCTCCTTCATACCCCTTGTTATGTTTGAGCTCCTTGTTGTGACTACCATGTCATCGAATTGAATTTTCTCAAATTTTGGTTTTTCTCTGCTTAACCAAATATGGTCTTTTCTAAAAATTTATCTCTCATGATAATGTCATCAAAATTAAATGAGAAGAGTTTCACCATCATCATTTCTGAGAACCACCGTAGAATAAGGAACACATTGCTTTTAAGAAACAAGGGAGATCCAATGGCCTAGTGCTGCCAACTCAAAGGCAGATGAGTTGAATCCACTAGCAGTTCTTCACGAGAAAGATGGGTAATATCCTCCTGCGTGACTTATAGACCATGATTACTCATTGGAAGGTGAGCTATAAATCAGTTCCAAATTAATCACAATGAGTGAGTCTGAGAGAGAAAGAAAATAAAATAAAAAAAAAACAAAACAAAAACAAAACCCCACAAACAAAAAGGCCCCTCAGTTCCACTGAGTCAATTCTGCCTCAGTCAGCCACCATCAGGTTTCTGAGGTTGTTGTAGTCTTTATAAGAGAAAATTGCTCATTTTTCTTCTTTAGAATTGCTAGTGGATTTGAACCGTTGATCTTTTGATTATTAGCTTGACAGATGAAGTATTAAGTCTTAAGAGCTTTCTTATTTGAAAATTCATTATTATTTTCTTTTTATTTTGCTAAGACCTAACAGTTTGAGAGCATTTGTTCTTGAAATAATTTTGCTGTCATTGTTATGTGCGATTGTGACAAAACAGGCATCACTGACCTGTTAGCAGGTTTTCAGAGACAATAAATCACTCGGGAGATTACTCCTCTTTCTTCTGAGGATCAGTGACTTTGGGTTGTTTATACATAAGTTTTCTACACTCTAGTCTCAAGAATTGGACAGTGGTTTTATTTTAATGAGGGATATTTACAAACAAAAAGAGAAATAAGAAAAAAATCATGTGCAGTTTTATTATGTTTTTGAAAAGTATTTTATCATTTGTTGAAATGGAAAACATGTTTTCTCACATTGAGTATTTTAATCCTATTTGTCAGATTGTTAGCTTATGCTTCCAAATATCTGATTTAAACTGGCCCAGAAAAATTCTGGCTAACCAAAGTCTGTAAAGAGGAAATGGATCTCTGTCACCAGGCTGTCTAAAAGGTCAACAAAAGTGGCAGCTTCGCCATCTCAATTGCAGATTTTCAGCTAAAAGTCAACTCATGTCAAGATCAAGTCAAAGCTGAGACCTCATCATAATAAACAGATTGTTAAGACAGCAGGGCACAGAGACAGCTTGGAAGTGGAGGCATAAGTGGGTGGCTTTGTGTTTATGTGAAGGTATGACAAAATTGTGGGGCCCTTCACAACTCAATACTTGCTTTGCCCTTCAAGCATAACTTACTGAAACCTAAAAATATGTTGGTGATACATTTACAATCTTCTTTCAAAGAATGTATTTCTGTATTTGGTTTGAGAAGCAAAGTGTTTAATCTTACCTTTTATTTAACTTACTTTTATCCCACTACCATCGAGTCAGTTGTGACCCATAGTCCTCTCTGTCAGATGTCCAGTGCTGTAAAAATTCATGGGAGGATGCTACTTATCTTTTCCCATTAAGCAGCTGGTGAATACAAATTTCTGACCACTCTGCAAGTTGTTATAGTAAGTATAGATATGGCAGAATTCAGAATACATTTGGAAGTAAGACTTCACAGGATAAATAGGGGTAATTTCCTCCTGTGCAGATTTAAAGCCTTTGAAAACCCATTGGAGTTTAAACTATCAGTTCCAATCCAAAAGCGAAGAGTGGATGAGTGCAAATAATACAGTAAAACCCCTGAGAACATGGATCTTTTTTGATGTGGAAGGAAATATTTTGGAGAAAAAAAATCTCAAATTCTGAAGCTTCGTCTGACATACTTTGGACATGTTGCAAGGAGGGACCCGTCCTTGGAGAAAGATGTCATGCTTGGGAGGGTGGAGGGACAGTGCAGGAGGGGAAGACCCTCTATGAGGTAGATTGATTCAGTGACTGGGGCAATGGGGGTAGGTGTTCCAGAGATAGTGTGATTGGCACGGGATAGAGCAGGGTTTAGGACTGTTGTACATAGAGTCACAATGAGTAGCAGGTGACTCGATGGCACATAACAACAAACAACAATGTCCTTATTACTTAGCCTTTACGTTTATATCTCTGAAAAAAAAAGCTATTTTCAACTTTATCTTGTGTGCTGCTCACCTGAAAACCATTGTTTCAGAATCAACATTTATTTTTTCTTAAGACTTTTCATTTAGAATTTTAATTCTAAGCATTAAACCTTGTGTTATTTCAGAGTAATAGGATACTGGAGGAGAAGTTTCAGGTAAAGACAGGCTCCATGTTTTATGGAAATAAATTTCACACACAGAAAATGGCAGGAATGTTGCTCTCAAAAAAGCTCAGTGTATCAACAAATACAAGAGCAACCTGAAATAAGCAGATGGCGCAATCTTGCTTGTTGAAGCTGAGGAAGACCTGAGGCATTTGCTGCAGAAGGTCAATGACTGAAGTTTTCATTATGAATCGAAGCTCAGAGATTCTTATCAATTAAAGAATCTGGACCAATTGGCAGCTCCAAGATGGATGGAGAATAGAGGTCGTTAACAATTTCAGCTTGCTTGGCTCCACAATCAACATTCTTGGCACCACCAGCCAGGAATTCAAAAGACAAATTGCATAAGGGAAGTCTTCTGTCAGGGACCTTTCCAAAGTCCTAAAGGTCCATCGTTTCAGTCTAGTTACTAAGGTGTGCCTGATCCAGGCCATGATCTTTACAATTACTTGCTATGCTTCAGAGAGTTGGAAAACAACTAAGGATGACAGAAGAAGAATTGATGTTTTTGAGTTGTTGTGCTGGAGAAGAGTATTGACCATACCACAGATTATCAGGAGAACAAGTTTCTCCTTGGAGGCAAAAATTTTTCTTTTCTTTATTAATTTAAAATAAATTTTTATTTTATACTGGTTTACTTACAAATTTCATGTACATTGTTTTCACACCAAATCTGTCCTATATTCTTTATTCAGCCCTCCCACAAGTCATCAAATTGTGTAACCTTATAATTAAGCACCTGATCCTGAGATGGTTTTGAAATTCGAGTGGGATAGACTCAAGGTCAAATTTTGGTTTGTGTGGATTTGATTTAATTTATTTAACTTCAGCTTGAACTTGCACATGAATAGTTGGTCGTCTGTTCCACAATCAGCACCTGGGCTAGTTTTCATAGCTGATATTGAACTTCTCCAGCGATTCCTTGTGCAGAAGTAGTTTAATTGATTCCTATGCACCATCAGGTTAAATCCATGTGTTTGGATTTTGCTGCACCTGGGGAGGACTTGAAGCACTTGCTGCAGAAGGTAAAGGACTACAGCCGTCAATATGGATTAAAGCTCAACATTAAGAAAACAAAAATTCTCACCACTAGACTGACTGGCAGCATTATGACAGATGGTGAAGAGATTAAGATTGTTAACAGTTTTCATTTTCTTGGCTCCCCAATCAACACTCTTAGTACCGTCAGTCAGGAAATTGAAAGATGAATTACATTGGGAAATTCTGCTGTCAGGGACCTCTCCAGAGTACTGCAGAGCAACAATATCAGTCTGGAGACTAAGGTGTGCCTGATCCAGGTCACAGTCTTCTCAATTATTTGGTGTCAGAAGGCTAGACAATAACTAGAAATGATAGAAAGAGAATTGATGCCTTTAAGCTGTGATTCTGGAGAAGAGTACTGAATATACCATGGACTGCCAGGAGAACAAACAGGTTTGTTCAGGTTAGGGGGTCGTGAAACCAGGCTGCTCTTGGAGGCAAGAATTTGAAGACTTCATCTGACGCACTTAGGGCATATTGCAAGGGGGAACCAGTCCTTGGAGTGGGACATCATGCTTAGAAGCTAGAGGGTCAGTACAAAAGAGGAAGACCCTAGATGCGATGAATTGATGCAGTGACTGGGGTAATGAGGATAGGTGTGACAGAGACAGTAAGGTTGATACAGGATAGAACAGGTTTCAGAGCTGTTGTACATAGAGTTGTTATGAGTCGCAAGTGACAACAATTAACCACCATACCCCTCTCATCCTCACCACTCTCCTCCCACACTCCCTTCCTTGAATCCTTATACATGTTCAATGATAATAGTCTTATACCGCATTTATCTTTATGGGACTCATTTCACTCATCATAATGCTCTCAGTCCTTGCCAAGGCAGGTAGTAATTTACAAAATCATTGCTCGTGAAAGCTCACAGTATTCATTCATATGAGTGTACCATAATTTCTCAATCTATTTGATTGTGACTGGACATCTGCACTGTTTACATGATCTTTCAATAGTTAATAACACTGCTATGAACTCTGGTGTACAGGTTTCCATCAGTTCTCAGTTTCTCGCTATATTCCAAGCATTGGAATGGCTGAGTCATATGGAATTTCTATGTTCAGATTTTTGAGGAAAGGGAGGCAAGGATTTTGTGGCTACTTCTCACATACTTTGGGCATGTGGCCAAGAGCAATGAGCCCTTGGAGAAGATCATCATGCTTGGAAGTGAGGAAGAACAGCAAAGGAGAGGAAAACCTTGGATGAGGCAGAGTGACACAATAATTGGGTTT
>NW_006399923.1:2166626-2175609 GCF_000299155.1 Elephantulus edwardii | reverse complement strand
TAGATAGATACAGACAGACAGACAGAGTCTCACCATGTGTTTGGGTTTATCTCTTGGCTAAACATATTTCCCAACTTCCATTTTGTATTCCAACTTGTATTTTCTATACAAAACGTATTTTGTAATATTCCTTATGAAAATAACAGTATATATATTTAAATATTAACATTATCATCCTAAGTTCTGGATAGTCATGTTTTCAGTTTAAATAATAAGGTGTGCCTGAGTCAGACCATGTTTTTTTTTTTACTTACTTACTATGCATCTGAAAGTTAGACACTGAATAAGGATTACCAAAATAGAACTCATATTTTTAATAAGGTGTGGTTTTGCGGAAGAGACCAAAAGAATAGATATGTCTAAGAAAAATGTACAGTCAGAATGGTTGTTGTAGGAAATGATGGTAAAGCTTTGTCTCACATTTTGTTGAGCATTTGGTAAGTAGAGACTCTTCCTTGGAAAGGTGGAGGATAGGAAGATTCTCAACAAGACAGCTTGATGTAGTGGCTGCAGGAATGGGCTATGCTATACCAGAGATTGTGAGAACGGCACAGGATAGGACAGATTTTAGGTCTGTTTTTCATTGAGTCATTAGAAGTGATACTACACTCAGTGGCACCTAACAACAACAGCGATAATTTTATTATGGCTGATAATGTGACATGGTACTAGGAATATTATAGGTAATGTTGAATGGATCTTGACAGAAAGCAGAGAGTGCCAGAAGAGTGTCTTCATTGACTATGTAAAGGCTTTTGACTGTGTGGATCAAAACAAGCTATGGCGACTCTGAGGAGAATAGGAATTCCAGAACATTTGATTGTGCTTATGAGAAACCTATGCTTAGACCAAGAGTTAGTCATCAGAACAGAACAAGGAGACATTACCTGGTTCTGAATTAGGAAGGGGTTCTGCCAGGGCTGTATTATGTCTTCATACCTTTTCAATCTGTATGCAGAACAGATCATCTGGGATGCTGGGCTGTATCAGGAGGAAAGTGAATTAATCAACAACCCACATTATGCAGATGACACAACCCTGCTTGCTGAAACTGAGGAGGACCTGAAGCACTTGCTGCCGGAGGTCGAGGATTAGAGCCTTCAATGCAGATTGAAGCTCAACATCAAGAAAACAAAGATTCTCACCCACTGGGCCAAATCAGTATGGAGGGTGAAGAGATTGAGATAGTTGGTAGTTTTAGTTTGCTTGGCTCCATAATCAACACTCTTGGCACCATCAGCCAGGAAATCAAGAGATGAATTCCATCGGGAAAGTCAGCTGTGAGGGACCTCTCAAGAGTACTGAAGATCAGCCACATCATGTTGGAGACTAAGGTGCGCCTGATCCAGGCTATAATCTTCGCAATTACGTGCTATGCATTGCAGAAATGAACAATAACTAGGGATGTTAGAAAGAGAATTGATGCCTTTGAGCTGCGATGCTGGAGAAGAGTGTTGAATATGCCATGGACTGCTAGGAGAACAAACAGTTTGTCCTGGAGAAGGTGAAGCCGGAATGCTCCTTGGAGGCAAGGATTCTGAAGATTTGTCTGACATACTTTGCGCATGTTTCAAGGAGGGACCTGTCCTTGGAGAGGGACATCATATTTGGGAGAGTAGAGGGAGAGTGCAGGAGAGGAAGACCCTTGTTGAGATGGATTGATTCTGTGATTGGGGTTGTGGGAGTAAGTGTGTCAGAGATGGTGAGGTTGGCACAGGATCGAGCAGGGTTTAGGACTCTTGTATACAGGGTCACTATGAGTCTCAAGGGACAGCACAGTACATAACAACAAACAATAATGTGTTTGCATGCTTTATTGTCTCTTATGATATTTGTGTTAATTTTACGTACTGTTGCTTATTAAAGCAGTACTGTATTTTAAGTAATGAATAGATCTTTTTTATTAAATTTTATTAATTTTAATGAAAATTTATAGAGATTTGGGGTTTTCATTCATTCATTGTTGCACTATTTTCTCTACCCTCCTCCCCAGTTCGTTCTTCTTTCCCCCCCCTTGAAAGTCTGTTTTAATTGTTCAATTGCCACAGTGCTTGTCAAAGCCAGTTCTGATTAATCTTCTTTGTCAGTATGTCCTTTGCCATTCCCTATCACTCCTCCCTGAGAGAGACTTCACCGTGATTCATAAGGAAAAGGGGATGGCGTATTCTCTTAGCTACTTCCTGCTGAAAAGGAACGCTGTAGGTTTCAGGGTGAAGATCTTCTCTCACTACTCTAAAGGGCCCCTTTGGCAATAGGAAACACATAGACTATTGTGGAGATTGATTTTGGAATTTAGATGCACTGTTATCAATTGTGCTTAGCCGTGCATGTTCATATCCTTGAAGATGTAACATGGAAGTGTTGCAGCCTAGAAGATACAAATTTAACTAACAAGTTAAAAGTGCATGAGTCAAAAATTGAAAAGCAATAATATTCCAGGTAGAGGCTCTAATAGTGGCACCAATCAAGTTACAGAGGGAAGGTAGTTCTTACAAAAAAGGCTTATTGACTAGCAATTTGTCTATTATATTATAAAGGTTAGGAATCACAAGATGTAGAGGTTCAACTATGTCATTTATTGTTCTTAAGTCTTGGAGCAAATTCCATCTACCACTGGGTTGTTTTGCAACTCGGAAAAATTGTATTATTTTTGTGCATGTACCGTCAAATCAAATCTGACTGGTTCAGGATGAGATTGTCCCTCTTTCTCCAACAGAGCATCTGGTGGATTTGAACCACATACCTCTGGGGTTGCAGTGCAGCTTCTTGCCACTAGGCAACCAGATCTCCCTGACTAGATCTTTTAACAGTTACCAAAATCTCATGTGCTACAGAGCATAATTACGAAGTCTACTAAGTCTCTGACTGTTTAAAGCCAGCTCTGCTGATACAATCTTTACCAAGTTGTGCTGCTAAAGCAATGACCACATTAATTGGAAAATCTGAATTAATAAGCTGCTCTCTTGTGTGAAAGATGGACCGTTACCTCTAATTATGATTTACAGTCTGGTAACAACAACAATCCTATTGGAGGAACTGTAATGTCAGAGTCAACTCCATGGCCTTGAGCTACAATAGTAGTCTGTGAAAACTGTCCAAAAGTTCTTTATTCAAACAACTGCCCAGTGTGTCCAAACCTCCAGGATTTATATTAACCAACAAATGGAAACCACTTGTGTTCAAGGCACTGACATATAGGGTAGTGTTGTTGTTGTTAGGTGTCATTGATTCAGGTATGGTTCATAGCGGTCCTCTGAACATCAGATCTCAACCCTGCTCTGTCCTCTGTCACCCTCATCATCTCTGCTACACTAGAACACATTGTTACAGTCACGTGTCAGTACATCTTATTGAGGGTCTTCCTCTCCTTTCTTGACCCTCCACTTTTCCAAACATGATTATCCGTGTCCAAGGATTAGCCCCTCCTAACAACAATCCCAAAGTATGTGAGATGACTTTTAACTTCAGGAGAATCCTTGCTGCACTATATCCACCACATTTTCTTGTTAGTCCATGAGATATTTAGAGCTCTTTTCCAGCACTACTCTTCATATACTTCGATTCATCTGCTATAGTCTCTATTCACTGTCCAATATTCAGATGCACGGAAAGTTGTAGAAAAGACTATAGCTCAGATAAAGTGCATCTTGGTCTTTAAAATGAAATCCTTCCCCTTCAGAACTTTGGAGAGGTTCCTGACTGTAGCCTTTCCCAGTGTAACACGTCTTTTGATTCCCTAACTGCTGGTAACAACGTTGTTGATTGTGGATCCAAGTACTACAAAAGCATTAACCATTTCTAATGTTTTGGTTGATCTTGTTGCATTGTGTTGTTGAATTGATGATTCATAGAGATCCTACGCAGAGAAAGTAATTGAGAAGACCATGGCCTGGATAAGGAGCACCTTAGTTTCTACACTGACATCATTCCTCTTTACCACTCTGAAGATATCTCTGGCCGTAAATATTTTCAAATCAACTCATCTTTTGATTTCCTGACTGCTGCTACTGCTAGTTGTGGAGCTGATGAAATTGTTAACAACCTCAACCTTTTCTCCATCTTTTACTGTCAGTTGTCAGGGTGGTGAGGGACTTTGTTTTCTTGACGTTGAGTTGCAATGCATATTGAAGGCTGCAGTACTTGAACTTGTGCAGCAAATGCTTCAAATCTTCCTCAGTTTTGGCAAGCAAGGTTGTGTCATCTGCATAATGAGGGTTCTTGAATCTTGGTTGAAATAACAAGATTATATTGCAAGAATATTAGCATTCTCACTCTGTTTAAATTGTGATCCCTTCTTACTTTAACACAGCTCCCTGGTAGAACACTTGCCAAAGCATTTAGTTTTTAACTGAAATATCTATGCTTCCAGCATCAGTCATTTTTCAGGAGAAACAAGTGACTGTCTTCTTCAGTAAAGATCCACAGCTTTAGAAACTCTATGGGACAGTTTCATTATGCCTTACAATTAGACTGTAAGTTCATTTTGCTCCTATAACAGGGGATCATTCTGAAGAAAACACTGCATTCTTTGAAATCCAAAGTAGCTTCTCTTAGATCCCAGATTGTTAGATGATTTAGAAATTCAAAATGACAACAAAAACCAGACCAAAACAACAAAAATTGGATATTAATAAGGATTTTAAAAATTAACAGTAGGTTTTATGCTAATTGTAACTATAGTGGATTTCTGTTTTGTCCACAATAAACAGAAAAATGTGTTGTCACTATGCCGCGAATGCAAAAAATTTGGCCTTCAATGTTACTATAATTCCTCTAGTTTCCTTTATATTTGTAATGCATTATTCATAGAAGAAACTCATGATATATTGAACTAAATAATGTAAGAAAGCACACTTAATAACTCCAGCAATTCAGGTTAAACATTCCAGGTTAGGATAGACTTTAATATATATACAGAGGATTCATGTTCATCTTATAATCACAGCGAATATTCATAGGTGAGATTCTACAAGGTATTTTCAATTGAAACTGAATCCCAATTTGAAGATTATAACAAAATGCAGAAACAAAGAAATGCATTATCTACCTCTTTTCTTCATCAATTGAAAAATTTCTTAAGCTACTAGGTAGCTTAAAACAAAACAATGCTGCTTATTTTTGACATGCCAGAACTTAAGGTGCATTTCTAAATTTAAACACACACACACACACACATACACACACACACTCAGCAATACCTTTGTAAGAAAATCTCTTTGTTATGTCAACACTCAATTGTACACTGAAATGTCAAGGACCACATTTCTTTTCCCTCCATAGTTCTAACAAATGTAACACAAAAGTAATAAGTTATGAGAACATAAAAAACTGTAATAAACACTACAATCTGATTGTTTGCAAAATCCAATTTTTCTCAGGTGAAGAAACAGAAATTACAGGTGAGTCATTTTACAGCATTAACTCCTCAACAAAACCTTGCTAACTAATAGCTTCTGGAAAAGTTTTGATGTTTCTTTCCCCACCACTCCACCTTTTTCATACTGTGTGATTTGTGTCTCTGTTTCACAGAACAATGCTCTGCTGAATGCTGTCATTCTAACACATGGTATGGTAACTGTCAGTGATTTTCAAAGAAAACTGAATAATGTACATATCTTATTTCAATGTGTTCAAAACACATGGACCTTTTTTTGGTGTTAGAAACAAAAGAAAGAATGAGGCCATAAGGTGAGGCCTGGCTCCTGCTGCGGGCCCAAACAGCATGCCACCACATGCTTCATTAAAGTTTCTTCTCAGAGGTGCTGGCCAATGGATCATGAAAATGAATCAGAAATAGTATGGCTTTCCCCCTCATTTTCTCACTTTCTGCACTCAGGAGCAATTATGAACAGTTGGCCTCCACCTCTTCAGTGGGTAGCATTTCAATTCTCTGCTTTTAACTTTCTAAGTTTCCATTTGAAAATCATGTACCCTAATTCATGCATTTGTTGTGGATAAAAAACAATCCATTTGAAGATCTTTAAGTTGAGACTTGTCTCATAAATATGGACTTCAAGAGATACATCTTTCTTTTAGTATGAAAAGTCCCACATCTTTATTTTAGTATGAAAAGTCCCTTGGCTGTAGAAACATTAAAAGAAAGAAAGAGCAGATTTATTTTGTATCTTACTCAAGATAGCAAGAAAAGCCTATACAGTAATGGTAATAGTTAACCCCATTTCATGTGTGTCACATTGCCATTTACTTTGAGACCTCGTGAGGAAAAAATAGAGCAGTGATTGAAATTTACTAATTTAATAGCCCTGAGAATCTTTTACATCATATAATACAATGCTGAAACTTCTGGGGTTTTGATGCCTAATATTTCAGAATAAACATCTCTCAATATAAAATTCCATAATATTAGAAAAGTGTTATGCATGTCATAAAAATAAAATTATATGTAATGAATTTAAAGCTTTGACTAACACTTCTGGGTAAGTTATGTTGTGATTTATTTTAAGATAAGTATGAACTATTATTGGTGGCTACTTTTTGTTTACTATGGCTCTATACAACATTTCTTCTGAATAGTGTTAACTAAATCAAATAATGAAGGATAAGGTTAAAGCTCTATTTATTCTTCTCGAATAAATTTAAAGTAAGTGATTGCAATTTCAGGAATTTGTAGTCATGTCACTGTGATGTTTTTGAAAGATGAAAAAAAAGCTACGCTAAAAACAGTAAAAATAATTAGATAATCAACTATATAACTGACTTGCATAAATAACTTACTTCTCCAGTAAGTCAGGACTTTACAGTAATTTTGTTACTGGACATCTGAGCTTGTTAGAAAGTAGTAGTTAGAGTCCACTGAATTTCTGGAAAACATTAGAAAAAAAGCTTTTCTAAATATCTGATAATACAATTCAAATTAATAAGAAATTAAAAGTAACTTATTTTGAAAAGAAATAGATGAAAACAAAACAGCAAAGAACTGGACTATTACCTATTATTATAAAGCACTGAATAATTTTACACCTCATCTAATCAACCATATGATGGCCTGTCTGTAACCAGCAGACTCATGGCATACATTATTTTTTGAGGAAATAATTTAGAACAGTGAGGCAAGATTATTTATTTCACTTGAGTAGTTATGATTTAACTTTCATTTCTGTCAGCATTAACCTTTTTGCCTAGATGAATATCTCAGGTTAATTATACAGGGCCACATTTTCCTCATTGAAAATGTCATTGAAATTTCTCAAATCATGAAAAGTTAGCACAAGTATGATGAAACCATTAATAGTAATCCTCAAACTTCTTTTTTGTCATCAGTTTTGTTTTTTGTTAAATGTGGTTTTATTAATTTTAATGAACATTTATAGAAATTTTGGATTTCCATTCATTCATTGTTGCACTTTTCTCCCTGTCCACCCCCACCAGTTCGCTCTTCTCTTTGAAAAGTAAAAGAAAACTTCCTTCATTGGTTTACAATCCCCTTACCCCATCCCCCCCGCCCGAGTACACTCTACTATGCAACCTTTATTCTGGACTCTTGTTATAACCATAATACATAATCATATATCAGTTTTAAACTCTTCTCTCCATCTGTTTCAATGCCGTATACATTATTTATCCAAGTTTTCTCAGTCTCACCCGATCTTTGATGTTCTAGGACAAAACCAAGGACTATACATTTCATTAAAGAAAAGCTTGGAAGAACTCTCTAAGTCCTAATCTGCAACATAATCTTTTCAGAATCCTTAAAAGTCTACGACCAGGAAAGGATAAAATAGATGAATCCCTATGCACATCTAAAAACTTCTCCAACAGAGTAAAAAGGAAAGCCAAAGATTGGGGAAAAATATTTGGTAATGATATGTCAGATAAAGGACTTATTTCTAGAATTTATAAAATACTTGAGCATCACAAGATAAAGCTAAATAACCCAATTGAAAAATGGGCACAGGATGTGAACAGATACTTCACCAAAGAAGACATTCTGATGCCAACAAATACATAAACTAGCTCAAAATCCCTAGCTCTTAGAGAGATGCAAATCAAAAAAACTGTGAAATATCATCTCACCCCAGTAAGAATAGCAAAATTTAACAGAGCAACAAACAACAAATGCTGGCGAGGTTGCAGAGAAACTGGAACACTTATTAACTGTTGGTGGGAGTGTAAAATGGCACAACCACTATGGAAGACTGTGTGGCGCTTTCTCAAAAAGTTGTGATCAGTAGATTGCATATAATCCCTCAAAAATATTCTGGATTTCTCATTCTTGGAAATTAAGAAAGTGCCATGTTTACAAAGGGGCTCTTTCAGCATGTTATTAGTTCATATATATCAGCTTGGTGTAGGTTCGTATACTATGAAAGGGGAGAGATGTAGAGAAACAGAAAGGATGCGGTACGCTGCAGGATTCAACCAAGGAATGCATGAGACAAAAAAAAAAGTGAAAGTATTCTTTTAGAATCTCAGAGATAACATAGTGAGATTTTTAGCATCTGTGTCTATAAACAAATCTCTGTTCATATGATTTTGCTACATCCTATACCATGTACTTTTCAAACCCAACCTTGATTTGCAAAATGCATATTACCAAGTGTATGACTTTAAAAATACTCTTATTAGATGTGTCTGTGACTTTGAACAGAGTTGAAAAAGTTCATATACTTCAGAAAGTGTAAAACAAACTAATCTTAAAATCACAAAGATATTTGTTATCAGTTTTTAGTTATCTTTTGTGTGTGCCTGATCCAGGCCATATTCTTTACAATTACTTGCTATGCATCTGAAAGCTGGACAGTGATTAGGAGAATTGATGACTTTGAGTTATGGTGCTGGAGAAGAGTATTGACTATACTGTAGATTGCTAGGAGAGGGTGAAACCAGGCTGCTTCTTGGAGGCAAGGATTCTAAAGCTTCATTTGACATACTCTGGACACACTGCAAGGAGGTAACAGTCCTTGGAGAAAGACGTCATGCTTGGGAGGGTGGAGGGAGAGCGCAGGAGAGGAAGACCCTCTAA
>NW_006399923.1:2157649-2166016 GCF_000299155.1 Elephantulus edwardii | reverse complement strand
AGAGAGTAACTCTGTGTATTCCTTCCATCTTCTTTTGATGCTTCATGGATCATTTAAGATTTTGCCCACCATATCTTCCAGCATTGCATATTGTGGCTGAAATTTTTCTTTCAATGTTTTCCATTTTAGAAATTCCGAGTGAATCTCTCTCTTTTTATTCTCCAGTCTTTTTGTACTTTCATTATAACATTTTACTTTGTCTCCTTGAACTGTCCTTTGCAATCTTGTGGTCAGCTCGTTTACTTGAGGATCGCTTCTTCCGTTTGTGTTGGCGTCTCGTCATTCTAGTGAAATTTTCAGGGTCTCCTCTGACATCCAATTTGTATCTTTTCTTTCCTCTTCTAGTACCATTGAGTATGGAAAGAGAAAGGGAAAAGCCATCCTACATAAGGTATACTTGAAACACTTACACTTCTTCATATACAAAACCCTAATAATAATAGAGCTAGCTGAGCCTGTATATGGTTAATGTACCTGCTTAGTTGTTTATAGATTTCTTAGAAATTATTTAGCACAGAGTTTCCACTTGAACTGGCTAGGTAATCACAGTGCCAGAGAAATTGGAATACCTATTATTCTGAAGCTGATGCAATTTTGAAAAATTAATAACATAGGTGATAGTGGTCATTGAGTATCTATTACTTGCAAGTTAATTTGTTTTTATTATGCCGTAATATTTTCATAAAAACCTCACAAGATCCCACTTTATAGACTACTGATCTTTGGATCAGAGAGGATAAATGATTCCTTCGAGTTCACACAGCCACCAACTTCAAGCTCAGAATTCAAATTGGGTTTCAAAAATTCTTCAATTTGCATCTCAAATTCTGTGTTCATTCGTTCCCAAGTATTACATCTAGCCAATCTTAAGGGTCGCCACCTGTGCTGCTGACTGATTCAGCTTGAATTTCTTAACACTGCAGAAAGGATTCTTCAAATTTTATTCCAAATTGCTTCCAAAGTTAGTCTTACTCAATTCTTTATTATTTTAAAAAAATGAGGCTACCATACAGTCAGTTTATTAAAACTGAGATATAGACTTTAACTCGCATAACTTCTTCCTATAGCCAGAGAAAAAAAACGATATTATTATATTTTCCTCACTGTTGGATCATCCATTATTGATGTTTTCTAATCACTGTTGAACTCTTAACTATTGAAAAAAGAAAAAACCTTCCTCCTCCCTTATATACTCACCCAAAGACTATATTGTTAAGAATATAAACCAGTAAGAAAAATAAAAACACCCTCAAATTCACAGCAAACAAGCCAAAACCAACCCATAGGTACCTATTATTTTGGTTCTGAGTCTCTGTAGTGCCTAAGAAAGCTATCTCCAACAGAGTTGGTCAGTTTGAACTACCAGAGAGGTGCAGAATTTGGATTAGCAATGCAACTTCCTGCATACTATGCCACTATATTTCTCATTTTCATACTTCCTCAAACAGTGATGTTGTTGTTGTATGAGTCACCTGCAACTCATAGCAACCATATGTACAACAGCCCTAAACCCTGCTCTATTCTGTGCCAAACTTATTATTATCTCTGATATACCTACCTCCATTACTCCAGTCACTGAATCAATCCATCTCATCGAGGGTCTTATCCTGTCCCTCCACACACCCCAGGATGATGTCCCTCTCCAATGACTTGTCCTTCCTTGTAACATGCCAAAATATGTCAGACAAATCTTCAGAATATTTGCCTCCAAGGAGCATCCTGGTTTTACCTTCTTTATGACAAACCTTGATTTCTTCTTTTAGCTTTGGCTTCTCAGAGCTCTAATGCAATATTCAGAGTCTCATCTGACATCCAAAGGCTTTTGACTGTGTGGATCACAACAAGCTACGGCTGACTCTGAGAAGAATAGGAATCCGAGAACATTTGACTGTGCTAATGCGAAAACTATACTTGGACCAAGAGGCAGTCGTCAGAACAGAGCAGGGAGACACTGGATGGTTCAAAATCAAGAATGGGGTCAGTCAGGGATGTATTTTGTTTCCATACCTTTTCAGTCTGTATGCAGAAGAGATCATTCAAGATTCTGGGCTGTACAAGGAGGAATGTGGCATGAGGACTGGTGAAATAAACGTCAACAACCTGTGTTATGCGGATGACAAAACCCTGCTTGCTGAAACTGGGGAGGACCTGAAGCACTTGAAGTAGAAGGTCAAGGACTGCAGTCTTCCATATGGATTGAAGTTCAATTTCAAGAAAACAAAGATTTTCACCATTGGGCCGATTGGCAGCATCAGTATGGATGGTGAAGAGATTGAGATAGTTAACAGTTTTCGTTTACTTGGTTCCACAGTCAACACTTTTGGTAACAGCAGCCAGGAAATCAGGAGATGAATTGCACTGGGAAAGTCAGCTGTGAGGGACCTCTCAGGAGTACTGAAGTGCAACGACATCAGGCTGGAGACTAAGGTGTTCCTGATCCAGGCTATAGTCTTTGAAATTACATGCTATGCATGGCACAGTTGGACAGTGAATAGGGATTATAGAAAGATAATTGATTCCTTTAAGTTGTGGTGCTGGAGAAGAGTGTTGAATATACCAAGGACTGTTAGGAGAACAAACAGGTTTGTCCTGGAGAGGGTAAAGCCAGATGTTCCCTGGAGTCAAGGATTCTGAAGCTTCGTCTGAGATACTTTGGGCATATTGCAAAGAGGGACTGGTCCTTGGAGAGGGACATCATGTTTGGGAGAGTGGAGCGATGGTGCAGGAGAGGAAGATCCTCAATGAGATGGATCAATTCTGTGAGTGGGAATGAATGTGTTTGAGACAATGAGGTTGGCACAGGATAGAACGGGGTTTAAGGCTCTTGTACAGAGAGTCACTATGAGTCGCAAATAACTCGATGGCACATAACAAAAACAACAACAATGACAAACCTGTCTGTTCTCCTAACAGTCTATGATATATTCAATACTCTTCCCCAGAGCCACAGCTCAAAGGCATTAATTCTCCTTCTATCAACACTAGTCATTGTCCAGCTTTCTAACGAATGAATAGCGAGTAATTGCAAAGACGATAACCTGGGTCAGGTGTACCTTAGTCTCCAGATTGACATCATTGCTCTTCAGTATTTTGGAGAAGTCTCAGACAGCATACTTCCAATGCAATCCACCTTTAATTTCTTGACTGCTGATACCAAGAGTATTGATTGTGGAGCCAAGCAAATTGACATATTTCAACAAACAGACACTGCTCTGGACGTGCTCACCAAGTTGTGCTAAGAAATCTGGAAAATAACTACTTGGCCAATTGACTGGAAGAGATGTATATTTGTTCCCATGACAAAGAAAGGTGACCCAAGAGAGTGCAGAAATTATCGAACAATATCATTAATATCATATGCAAGCAAAATTCTGCTGAAGATTATCCAAAAACGACTGGAATGTCATATCAACAGAGAACTGTTTAAGTGGAAGCTGTTTTTAGAAGAGTCTGTGGTACTAGGGAAATTAAAGCTAATGTAAGATGGATCTTGGCTGAAAGGCGGAAGTACTAGAGGAATGTCTATCTGTGCTTCCTTGACTATGCAAAGACATTTGAAAGTGTGGTCCACAACAAACTGTGGCTGACTCTGTGAAGAATGGAAATTAAAAAAAAAAAAAAAGAATGGATACTCAGAACATTTGATTGTGATTTTGCCAAACTTATACTTGGACCAGGGAAGGCAGTCATCAGAACAGAGCAAGGAAACACTGCATGGTTCAAAATTGGGAAGGTTGTCCACCAGGGATATGTATGCCCTTCTCAAACACTGTCATGTCTTAAAAATATTCTCCATAAATCTTTTATTCCTTCCAATCATTTCTTTACACTTGTAACTTTTAGATTACCAGTACAATATTCTATAAATATACACACAAACACCCTAAATTTGAACTTCCACACAATGAATATGAACTTCTAGTGTTCTGAATTATAAATTTTCTTCTTTTCCTTCTTTTCTATAGTCATTCACTTGTGGTTTCTCTGTTAAAGCAAAAATATATAGACACCATAAAATTTTATTTTTAGAAAATATGAAACTAAACAAAGTGAATAGTGTGAATTGATAGGAATATGAGTGTGTGTGTGTGTACACATAATAAAAATGTGAAATATACATGTGACATTATGTTTAATAATATGCTCAGGCATTAATAAATAAATTAAACAACTTACTGTTTAATTTGTCAAGTGAATATTTAATGTGTGAGAGTATAATAAAATTTAAATTTTTAAAATGTAACTGACAAACTACATACCATGCATGTGAGCATGTGAAAAATGAGGGTTATGATGCACTTAACAAGTGATCAGAAGTCAAACACCTTAGATAAATTACTATGTTTTCAAAATAGAAGTATATAAATGTAAAATGACCTTACTCTTCCACTACATCAGTATTCAAATTTCATTTGTGTGATATACATATATTCCAAGTAAAATAGTAAATGAGGTGGATTTTTTTCCCTTCCACTTTCTAATCTGATGCTGTATGATGGTGATTAACATCTGGAATTGGAGATGACAGCATTGGCAACTGGTAAACCAAAAGAAGCTTCCATTCATGTGTACAAATCAAGTCTTTTTAGAATGATTGCAGACATAATGTGGAGTGCTTATTTCTATTGAATCATAGTTAGCCTGAAGAAGATTTTGCTGCAAGAAAGGCATCTTGATTCTCTGACTTAATAAGAAGATGCTGTAAAAGAGTTCTAGAAAATCAGAAGTGGAAATGAGAGTGCTATAATAGCTTTTTTAATTGTTTCTGTGCAATGCTGAACACCCTAAAACAACATGCAAAAAATGATATCTAATGTGTAAAGAATTGGAGCACTACTGTTGTGCAGACTTGAATAAACAAATTAATAGGCTTGTTTCTGTAATCCTTTCCCTAAAAGACGTAATCTGAAAAATACATTGATTTTCATGGAAAGGAAATATCCAGTTCTTCAACCAAATGAATTTTTATTTTTGGAGAGGTATAAGTAACAATTGTCAAATTCCAGGATGTTTTATTCCTTGCTAGATCTACTTCTGGAAGCCTTTGCTGTAGAAGGTCAAGGACTGTAGTCTTCAAAATGGATTGAATCTCAGTCAAGAAGATAAAGATTTTCACCACTGGACCAACTGTCACAATGATGATAGATGGGGAAGAGATGAAGGTTGTTAACAATTTCAGCTTGTTCAGTTTCACAATCAACATTCTAGGCACCAGCAGTCAGGAAATCAAAAGATGAGTTGCACTGGGGAAATATGCTATCAGGGACCTTTCCGAATTGCTGAAGAGCAATAATGTCAGTCTGGAGACTAAGGTGCATCTGTTTTGGTCTTTGCAATCACTTGCTATGAATTAGACAGCTGAGTACTGACCAAGGATGACAGAGAAGAATCAATGCCTTTGACTTGTGTTGCTGGAAAAATGTACTGACTGTACCATGGACTGCCAAAAAGACAAATAAGTTTATTTTGGAGAGATTGAAACCCATCTGCTCTTTGTAGAGAAGGATTTTGAAACTCCATCTGATATATTGTAGACGTGTGGTCAAGAGGCATCAGTCCTTGGAGAAGGACATTATACTTGGAAGAGTGGAGAGACAGTTCAGGAGAGAAAGACCCCAGATGAGATGGATTGACATAATAACTGGGGTTATGGGAGTAAGTGTGTTGGAGAAAGTAAGACTAGCTCAGGATAGGGCAGGGTTAAGAGCTATTGTTCATAGAGAGGGTCATTATGTGATGCAGGTGACTTGATGACACATAACTGTAACAACTGCTTATTCTTATATACACAATTAAAGTGAATTCCTAATTATACGTTTAAATATTTGTTGTCATAGTTAGGTGTCATCTAGCCAAAGAAGTCTCATAGAGACTTGGAGAATAACAATTCTAATCTGCTTTATCCTGTGCCTATCCTTGCTACCACTAAGACAACAGAGTCATTGTTGAAATCACAGTGTCAATCCATCTCATTGGGAGGTCTTCCTCTCCTTCGCTGATCCTACATCTTTTCAAGCACAATGTCCTTTTCTAAGGAATAGCCTCACTTTGCCTAGCTACGTGTCCAATGTATAGAAGATGAAACATCATTTTCTTTGCCTGCAAGGAGCTCTCTGGCTGCACTGTTTATAGTTCTTTTCTGTTTGTTCTTTTGGCGGTTAATGGGATATTAAATATTCTTCTCTAGCACCACAACAAAAGGGCATCAATTCTTCTTCTGTCTTCTGTATTCATTGTCCAGCTCCTGGATGAACAGTAGGTGACTGAGAAGATCATGGCCTGAATCAGGTACATCAAAGTCTTCAAACTGACATCGTCGCTCTTGGAGACTTGTTCAGTACAGGACTTCTCCTGATTTCCTGACAATTGGTAACAAGGATGTTGATTGTTGATCCAAGCAGTATGAGGTCATTGAAAGCTTTAATCTTTTCTTCATTTATCATAATGTTAACAGTTGGGGTTGTGGTGAAGATTTTTGTCTTGGTGTTGAGCTGTAATCCATGCTGAAGGCAGTAGTCCTTGATCTTCTGCAGTAGACATTTTATATTCTCCTTGATAACAACAAGCGAAGTTCTATTATTAGCATAAAGTAGGTTCTTGATGAGTCTTCCTCCAATCCTTATCCTATACGTTACTTCACAGAGTGGCTTTGGACATTATTTGCTCAGTGTATAGATTACATAGGATTTGAGAAAGGATACAAATCTGATGCACACCTTTGATCCATTCACACAACAGCCTCCTGGTCTCACAATAGATCCTGTATATCACATAATTAAATGTTCTCGGATTCCCATTCTTCTCAATGTGAGGCATAATTTGTTAAAATCCACACAGTCAGATGTCTTTGCATAGTATATAAAACACAAATATTCACTTTTCTAGTATTCCCAGTTTTCCTCCAGGAGCAACGATATCCCTGGTGACACAGCCCCTTCAAAAACCAGCTTTTAATTTTGGCATTTCTCTGTCTGCGTTCTGTTCTGTTGTTTGCCATCGAGCTGGAACTGACCTAGAGCTAACTCTCCAGCAGTTGCTCAGAGGCAGTTAACCACAAGGGAGGAGATTGTCCGTTCTTTTTCTCAAGGAGTTGCTAGTGGATTCAAACCATGTGCTTTGGGGATTGTAACGCAGCTTTTATTACTAGGACATGTTCAATAATATTTTACTTGCATAAGATATTAGAGATAATTCTTTGGAGCAGAGCTCTGCCCAGGTGCTGACTGTGGAACAGACCACCAACTACTCATATGCAATTTCAAGCTGAAGCTGAGGAAAATTAGGTCAAATCCATGGGAATCAAAATATGACCTTGAGTCTATCCCACCTTAATTTAAAAACGATCTCAGGAACAGTTTTGAGGACTTGAAAACTAAGAAGTGAAGACCAGATGAGTTGTGGGAGGATATCAAGACTATCATCCAGGAAAAGTGCAAAAAGTCATTACAGAGAAAAAGGAGGAAGAAAAGACCGAAATGGATGTCAGAAGAGACTCTGAACATTGCACTAGAGGGCAGATAAGCCAAAGGAGAGAGAATAATTCAAGACACTAGACAGTTGAGCAGAAGATTTGAAAAGGCAAAGCTTGAACACAAAGTAAAGTATTACAAACAAAATGTGCAAGGAACTGGAGTCAGAAAACCAAAAGGGCCAAACTCGCTTAGCATTCTTAAGCTCAAGGAACTGAAGAAAAAATTCAAACCTCAAGTTGCGATACTTAAGGATGCTTTGTACAGAATATTAAATTATCCAGGAAGTATTAAAAGAAGATAGAAAGAGTACAGAGTCACTGTATCAAGAAGACTTGGAAGACCCAGAAAAATTTCATAAAACAACATATGAGCAAGAGCCTGTGGTAATGAAGGAAGACATTCAATCTGCCTTGAAAGAATTGGAAAAAAATAAAGCTCCAGGAATTGATTGTATACCAATTAACATATTTCAACAAACAGATGCTGCCCTAGATATGCTCACCAAGTTTTGTCAAGAAATCTGGAGGACATTCATTGACAAACTGACTGGAAGAGAGTTTTATTTGTTCCCATTCCAAAGAAAGGTGATCCAACAGAGTGTGGAAATGATCAAACAATATCATTAATATCACATGTGAGCAAGTTTCTGCTAAAGATTATCCAAAAACTACTGGAACATCAACAGAGGACTACCAAAAATGCAGGCTGGGTTTAGAAGGGGTCGTGGTACTACGGATATTGTAGCTAATGTTACATGGATATTGGCTGGAAGCAGGAAATACCAGAGGAATGCCTATCTGTGCTTCATTGATTATTCAAAGGCGTTTGACTGTGTGGATCACAACAAACTGTGGCTGACTCTAAGAGGAATGGGAATCTCAGAACACTTGATCAT
>NW_006399923.1:2155949-2156919 GCF_000299155.1 Elephantulus edwardii | reverse complement strand
CATAGACTGTAAGGAAACAAACAGGTTCAACCTAGAGAGGGTAAACCAGGCTGCTCTTTGGAGGCAAGGATTCTGAAGATTCCTCTGACATACTTTGGACATGTTGTAAGGAGGTACCAGTTCTTGGAGAGGGATATCATGCTTGAGAGGGTGGAGGGATAGTGCAGGAGGGGAAGACCCCCTATGAAGTGGATGTATTTCAGTGACTGGGGTAGTTGGGGTAGGTGTGTCGGAGAAAGTGTGATTGGCACAGGACAGAGCAGGGTTTAGGTATGTTGTACATAGGGTTGCAATGAGTAGCAAACTACTCGACAACACATGACAACAACAACAAGATATTAATGATATTGTCAGATGGTTTCCACATTCTTTTATATATCCTTCTTGAGAATGGGTACAAGTATGGATCTCTTCCAGTCATTCAGCCAAGTATGTCTCCTCTAAATTCCTGGCATAAATTGGTGAGCACAGCCAGGGCTGCATCTGTTAGTTCAAATAGGTCAGTTGGTATTCCCTCAATTCCTGGAGCCCTATTATTTGCTAATGCCTTCAGCGTTGCCTAAACTTTATCCATAATATTAATATATCAATAATTTTATTTAATATTTTAGGTTATATGGACTCCTAAATGTGTGAGACAGATAATAATACAGGATATTAAGTATGATTTAGTTCAATCCTTCAGAAAGCAGTAGTATAGTAAAGGACAGATGAGAGTCACACACTTGTGAGACCATGTTGTTGTTCATGGCTATGTTGGCCTAGTGGACAGAAAGTTGTACTGCCAAGCCCAAGCGGAGTGATTTTAATCTGCGGCACTCAGGTCTGGTTTAAATTGTTTTCTGTCATGACAAGGAGTTCACAATGAAAGATGCATAGTGGAGTGGACTTGGGGGATGGGGAGGATTGAATACCAATGAAAGAATTTTTCTTTTACTTTTCAAAAAGAAGAGTTAACTGGGTTGGGAGG
>NW_006399923.1:2150899-2155729 GCF_000299155.1 Elephantulus edwardii | reverse complement strand
TGTGGAGCTTTCCAATTTAAACAAGCTTGGAAGCAGGAGTGGCATCTACTTCCAAAATAGCTTGCCTCCGAAAACTCTATGAACAATGCTCAGGTATTCTGTTCATAGGGTAGCTATGAGTCATCTATGACTCAAAAGCACTTAACAACAACAATATTATTGTTATGTACCAATAGGTCAAAACTGACTCAGAGCTCACATTTCAGTTGGTTTCAGAGATAACAAATAGAACAAGAAGATAATTCTCATCTTTCTTCCACTTAGGAATTTGTGGATGTGAACTGTCTTTGGGTTGCATTACCATTAACTGACCATAATGCCGTGAGTTGTTGTAGTTTGCCATCAGTTATTTTTTTGTCAGTTACACTGAGTTGTCTATGACTCATAGAGATGCTATGAACAAGTTTTGAACCTTGCGAAATCCTGCACCATATATTTGAACCCTGTATGTGCTTCATCTTGATGGAAGTTTGTTTTTGTTGTTGTTTTTTTTTTTTATTAGAAGTTTTCTTCTCTTTCTCTGAAAAGGACCAGCCTCTTTTAATAATATGCCCAAAGTATATGAGACAACATTTCACCATGTTTGTTACTATTAAGCATTGTGGTTGTACGTCCTTCAAATTAGACTTATTGGGTCTTTTGTCTGTCCATAGAATAGTCAGAATGCATCCTCAGTTCCACAACTCAGAGTCATTATTTATTTCTTCCTTCTTCTACATTGTTCATCTTTCAGATACAGGAGAAGTCATTTATAAGACAAGGCCTGGGTCACACACAATTCTGTCTTTAAACCTATATCCTTGCTTTCTAACACTTTGGAAAGCTCCTTGACAGCAGATTTTCCCTATGCCAAATGTCTTTTGATTTCTTGACTGCTGTTACCAAGGGTGTTGTTTGTGGATCTCAGTAAACTGAAATAATTGACAACTTCAATCTGTTCTCCATCTATTATAATGTTTGCTAATTGGGAATGTAATCACCACACATTTCTTTCTGTTGATTTGCTCGGTAGATGAGTACAGCTAGGGTGCATGTATTTGTTGAAACATGTCAAATGATATGTCATTAATTCTTGAAGTCTTAATATTTTCGCCACTGTCTTAATCATTGCTTGAACTTCTTCTTTAAATATCTCTGTTTCCGAACAATGTTGACTAGTTCTTTTTCATACAGTGATTATGTATATTTATGCCTTCCATCTTCTTTTTAACCTCTGTTGTTTTTGATGTTATATGCCTAGAATTGACTGTGAATCACAACTATGCTAAGCACAATAGCTCTGAACTCTGCCCTACCCTGAGCCAATTTGTCTTAAACACACCTATGCTTATTACCCCAGTTACTATATCATTACATCTCATCCAGAGTCTTCCTTTCCTTCGCTATTCCGCCATTCTTCCAAACATGATGTCCTTCTCCAAGGACTGGTCCCTTCTGGCAAAGTATGTGAGAAAGAGCGCCAAAATCTTGTCTCCAAGAAGCAACTTAGTTTTATCTTCTCTAAGACAGACATTTGTTCTCTTGGCAGTCCATTAATGCTCAGTACTCTAAAGCAACATTTACTATTTTACACAGCATTGAAACTCAGTGCTTGAATTTATTCTTAAATGCTTTAAACTTTCCCTTTTAGGGGAAACAAATTAAGTAACTCTTTGCATGGTGTTCAAGTAAACAAAATTCTCCTGTATTTTATGAATACTATCTATAAGTTGACTTTATAAGGTGGTTATTGTTTGACTATTTGATTTTTTTTACATTTATTTGAATATAACACTGATGTATTCCATTTTCTTAAACCTTAGCATCTAGAACTTTCAAATGCAGTGCTAGAGTAAAAATGGATTAATAAATTGACCCTTCAACAGGTCTTCTTATGTTGTAAATTGAGTGGGTGGAAATTGCCCATCTTTCTCTTGTAGATCCCTGATTGACCCAAACCAAAGAAATGCTGCTTTCATGTTAGTAATATAATTACCTAAGAGTTGTATCAGAAGAGTTCCTTTTGGCATATAGAAAAAGAGTAATAAATAAAGAAAGTGGGAGGGGGACAAGAAAAATGTGAAGCACTGTAATGTGAAATTTGAACCTGACTAAAATGGTGATGAGAACATATCCTAATATGCACTCCTTTGTTGTCATTGTTGTCAGGTGTTGTGGAGTCGAGCACGACTCAAACCTATACTATGAACAAAATATCTGAACCCTGTTCTATCTTGTGCCATCCTCATACTTCCTTACACACAAGATCCCATGGCAGTAGACACCATGTCATTCCACCTGGTTGAGGGTCTTCCTTTCCTTCACTGACCTTCCTCCTTCTGAGAAGCACGTCTTTCTCCAAGGAAGAGCACTTCCTAGCGATATATCCAAAGTATGTGAGGCACACCACTCTTGCCTCCAAAGAGCACTCCAACTGCACTGTTTCTAAGACATATCTGTTCATTATCTTGGTTCTCTGTGAAATGTTAAGTGCTCTTCTCCAGTACCACAGTTCAAAGTCATCAATTATTTTTCTGTCATCCTTATTCATTGTTAAGCTCTTAGATGTATAGCAAGTAATCATAAAGACTATGGACTGAATAGGACACACCTTAGTCCTCAAAACAGCATAATTATTGTTGTTGTTGGAGAGTTCCCTATCTACAGGTTTTCCCAGTACAATGTGTCTTCTTATTTCCTGACTTCTCATATCAAAGGTGTTATTTGCGGATCCAAGCAAGATGAAGCTGTTGACTGTTTCAATTTCCTCTCCATCAATCATGATGCTGCCTATTGGTTGAATGGTAAGAATATTTGTTTTCTTGGCTTTGAAATGCAATCCATACCAAAGGCTGCATTCTTTGATCTTCTGCAACAAGTGCTTCAGATCTTCCTCACTTTCAGTAAGCAAGGTTGTGTCATCTGCATAATGCAGGTTATTGAGGAGTCTCCCCCCCAATCCTGATGCCACGCTCCTCCTCATAGAATCCAGCCCTTCAGATAACTTTATTAGCATACAGATTGAATAGGTGTGGAGATAAAATACAATCCCGACACATTCCCTTTCCAATTCCAAATCATGCCATGTTCCCCTTGTTCCATTCTCACAACAGCTTCCTGATCCAAGTATAGCTTTCACATGACCACTATCTTAGGGATTTCCATTCTTCTAGTGTCAGCCTCAGCCACAACTTGTTATGGTCCACACAATCAAATGGCTTTGAATAGTCACTGAAGCACATATAGAAAATCTTCTGATATTCCTTATTTCAGCCAGGATCCATCCGACATCAACAATGATATCCCTGGTGCCATGGCCTCTTCTAAATTCTGCTTGACCTTGTGGCAGTGCCATATCTATGTACTGTCCCGGTTGTTTTTGAGTCATCTTCATAAGTATTATTCTTGCATGTGATATTAATGATATTGTTCTATAGTTTCCACATTAAGTTGGATCATCGTTTTGGGGAATAGGAACAATCAGTTGGCCAGACAGCTGTCCTCCAAATTTCCTGACATAAAGTGGAGAATACATCCAAGGATGCAACCTTCATTAATATATATATACACACACACACATATATATACGCACACATATATATACACACGCATATATATACATACATATATGTATGTATGTATGTATATGTATATGTATATGTATATGTATATGTGTATATATATGTATGTATATATCTCAACTGACATCTCTTCAATTCCTGGGGACTCTCTTTTTTTTTTTTTTGGTCAATGCCTCCCATGAGGTCAAAACAAAAGGAAAACATGCTGAAATAAAGAACTTAACAGAAGATTTCAAAGGGTGATTCAGCAGGACAATGCAAAGTATTACAATGGAATGTGCAGAGAGCTGGAATTGGAGAATAAAGAAGGAAGAACTCACTCTGCATTTCTCGGGCTGAAAGAACTGAAAAACAAATTTAAGCCTTGTGTTTCAATATTGAACGATACTATGGACAATATATTGTATGACCCAGAAAGCCTCAAAAGATGTTTGAGGGAATGCACAGAGTCACTGTAGCAGAAATAGTTGATTGACAGTATACATAGTGCTTATGTACAATATATATTATTAGGTGTGACATCAACTTCCTAAATAACATGCCTCTGCGAAGTCTATGAATTTTGAGAAATGACGATAATTATAGAAAAGCTTTAGGTCTTTTGTTCGTAGGGTCGTTATGAGTTGTGCTTGACTCAGTGACAATCAACAACAAAACAACAACCTGTGAAAAGTATGAAAATCAGTCATACTGAGTGAGTGGATTATCATTCCAGAACACAAAATTTCAAAAATGTCAAAATCAAACCAAGTGTTGAAATCACTGTAATATAAATATACTGAACAAAGTAATAAAATGTGTCTGTATGTTAGAGGAAGAAAAAGGATCTTTTAAATTCATACATGGGGAAATATCTCACATGTTTCATGGTTAAAGAGGTGTGATATCTGAAAGATGTTACCTATGTTTTAATAATAATTTAAAGTCAGAACTCATTGATTTAACTTCAGTTTGTGGTAACTCCATGTTTGTCAGAGTGGAACTATGTAGGTTTTTTAAATGATTGATTTATTTTAAGAAATTTATCAGGCTTACCTTTCAAGGTAATCCAAAATAGTACTTAAATTATCAAAGATATCATATACAAGCAAAATTTTGCTGTTTTTATTGTTGATTACAGTTGAGTTGAGCACAACTCATAACAATCTAATAAACAGAAGACCAGAAGCCTTTCTATAACTATCATCATTTCTCAAAGTTTGTAGAGTTTCCAGAGGCATGTTGTTTAGAAAGTAGATGCCACTCCCACTTACAAAATTAATTTTTTCTG
>NW_006399923.1:2141177-2150799 GCF_000299155.1 Elephantulus edwardii | reverse complement strand
ACATACATATACTAAAAATAACCCACATCAACAGAGAATTGATGGAAATAAAAGCTAGATTTAGAAGGGCCTGTGGCACTAGGGATATCATTGCCAATGGCAGATGTATCTTGGCTGAAAGCAGAGAGTACCAGAAGAATGTTCATTTGTGTTCTATTGACTATGCAAAGGCTTTTAAATGCGTGTATTACATTAAATTTTGGATACCATTGAGAAGAATGGAAATCCCAGGACACATGATTGTGCTCATGTGAAACCTATACCTTGATCAGGAAGCAGTGGTATGAACAGAGCAAGAGAATACTGCACAGTAAAAAAAATCAAGAAAAGAGTCCCTCAGGGGTGTATCCTTTCTCCATAACTTTCAATCTATTTGAGGAACAGATCATGCTGGAGGTTGGACTTTATGAGGAAGGATCATTAATGGCAGTGACACAACCTTGCTCTCCAAAACTAAGGAAAACTAGAAGCACTCGCTGCAGAAGAGCAAGGACTACAGTTTCCAATATTGATCACATCTCAGTATCAAGAAAAGAAAATTCTCACCAATGGTAAAATTAGTAGTCACATGGAGAGGAGATTTAGGTTGCTAATAATTTTGTCTTGCTTTATTCCTAATCAGCAGTCTTGGCACCAGCAGTCAGAAAATCAAAAGATTAGTTGCTTTAGAAAAGTCTGATGTCAAAGACCTCTCCAAAGTGCTAAGAGAAATTATGTCAGTCTCGATACCAAGGTGGACCTGATCCCAGTCATGGTCTTCTTAATTGCTTGCTATGCATTCGAGAAATGAGTAACCACTAAGGATGACAGAGGAAGAATCAGTGCCTTCAAGTTGTGGTGCTGGAGAAGATTACTGGACATACCATGGACTGGCAAGCGAACAAACAGGTCTGTACAGGAGAGGGTAAAATCAGGCTACTCCTTGGAGACAAGGGATTTTGAAACTTCATCTCAAATACTTTGGGCATATTTCCAGGAGAGACAGGTTGGACATCATACTTTGAAGGATGAAGTGTCAGTACAGAAGAGGAATACCTTGGATGAGATATATTGACACAGTGACTGTGGCAATGGGGGCAGGTGAATCAGAGATAGTGAGGCTGGCTTATTACAGGGCAACTTTCAGAGCCATTGTTCATAGGATCACCCTGAGTCAAAGTTGACTCGATGGCATGTAACAACAGTAACAATAACAATAACAACCTTTCAAGACGTCTCTGACTGAACTCAACTTACAATCCTTTGAATATTAACCTAGTATATGAGAGAGAGAGAGATCAGCTGGCCCAGTGAAGAGAAAAAGATGTGACCAAGACAAAGGTGGGTGACTTTTAGTCTGTGGCCCTCCGGCCAGTCTTTCATTGTTTTTGTTCAGACATTCCTCTAGGTTGGATAGCCCTGGTGTATAAGTTGCTGTCCCGCGGTTGCTTGTGGTTGCTGTGAGGCTTAATCCTATGACAGGAATGTATCAAATGGGTTAATGGTTGTCTACCCAATGCAGACTCAGAGGGGGATGGAGCTCTCCGATTAAACAAGTGTGGAAGGAGAAGTGGCATCCACTTCCATAATAGCTTGCCTCCGGAAACCCTATGAACTTGGAGAGAGGATGAAAGGCACCCAAGCGTCAAGGACTCTCCTTCAATAGAGTCGCTATGAGTCGTCTGCGACTCGATGGCTCTTAACAACAACAATATACAAAAATTTACACCATTCAGTGCCATTTTAATATTGAGAAATGAATATGCATTCAAAATTAAATAATTAAAGCACACAAAAGAAAACCAATGAAGTTGCACTACATTTTCTTTTCTCACACAGTCCATGCCTCCTGAACAACCTACCCTAATGTTTTAAATATAATGACGAAAGTCTTTTTTAGAGAATGCATTAAAAATGAATAAAAATATAAGCAAAACAAGACAATCGTACTATTTGCCTATTTTCATTCTTGTCAAGTACTTCATTTCCTTACATATTTTACAGTTAGATAAACCAAAGAAATTAACATCACATATTTATTCTTACTTCATTAGTGACATTTACACCTGTGCTATTAAAAAAAGTGCTAATGTTTTATTTATGATTTTTATAGTCTTACTTATTGCAATGCTCCTCATTCATATTTACCATAGACCCAAGCTGATAAAAGCCAGGAATTAGGTATTATTTATCCTTGTCCCTGACATGATAACAGCTTTAATGAAAAAAGGAATAAAAACTTAGACAGTAGTAATTACTCCAATCACATTTATTTCACAATGCAGATGGAGTATAATGCAGTGAGTTTTTATGGTGTGCCCTTCATGTATTCACATCAGAGTGAAAAATACACAGAGCTGTCAGTAAGCATAAGTCAAGCTGAACAAATGAGTTTTTAATTTTCACCAGACAATACAGTCAAATCTCTGTACCAGATCCTACATGGAAGGACACTACAAAGTCATGAAAGGTTAAAACATTTAAATATCGGATTCAAGGAGATTTGGAAAATATGTTTAACTAAAAGTAATATAATAACAAAAGAATCAGAAGAAGGATTTTCCACGCAAGCCCAAGTTAGAAAAGGAGTATTATAAAAAGGAACAACTTGAATGCTGATCAATATGCATAAAAAGAAGCTATAACAAGTCTTAAAGAGATTAATGATTTAGATTAAGAAACAAAGCTGAAATGGTAGGATAGTTAAGACCACGCAGTTGAAAACCAGGATGTTAGATTATTACAGTCATTAATCTGCTGAATCTGATTGAGGACAGTCACAAAAAAATGGCAAGTACTTTTAACATATGGGCCTATCCTGTTGGTGACAACTGTCCATAAATCAATGATGCATGAACAAGAGTTTTATGGAGAACTAAATAGAATTGAAGTGTTTAAATTTGAGCTGCTTTAAAGTTCTATTATAATTCTAGGACATATTTAATAGCTTATGTTCAAATAGGTTGCTCCCTCACACACACACAAATATGTTGCTTGAAAATGGAAAGTGAAGACATGTGACTTAAATGCCAGCCTTTCTTTTCTTCTATCAGGTTCTCCTTAACCTTGGAATGTACAAATACGTGTGGTGACAATGATACAATATGCATATTAAGGAAGAATTTTGCTTACATGAGTAAAACATATGGAAAATGTTCTCTTTGCCTTCAGATAATTCTTATAATCATCTTGAAATAGATACTATTATTTCCATAAGCAGATCATGCCTGGGTTTAAGAGATTTTTATTGCCTATGAAGTATAAACAAATTATTTTATTCACTACTTCTCTAACTTTGAGGAGAACACTTTTTAAAAAATTATTACACAATTTCTAATCTAGACAATATTCTTAAATATTATAGATGCTTAACTATTTACAAACAGTTTTTAAAGTCATGATATTTGTAGACAGAGATAAAATGAAACTTAAAATTCTGCAGTAAATAATACACTTACGGGATTTGGGTGTACTTATAAATATGATGCTAAATCAGTTTTCAGTCAGTCACTAATTTCTGATGGTCTGATTTCAAGACTTATACCCGACCCTCCAGTGTGTTTTCAGAGACAGTAAACTTCATGGTAGGAGACTGAAGATCCTTCTCCTGCACAGCAGCTGGTGAATTCAAACTGTGTGTCTTAGAGATTACAGCACAGCTTCTTACTACTAGATCACCATAACTCCCTTTGGATAAAGGAACTGGATGGTATTTCTGTACAGCTTTCAGAATGAGAAGCCTGAGTATAAACCTTAATTACATTGAATATAGAACAACAGATCCCACTTTAGCCAGTAGCCTGAGCCTCCAAACTGTATTTTCTTATCTGCACCATTTTCTCTATCTTGGCATAGGTAATTGTACTGGTTCCACAGTTTTTGGACTAACCATGGCAGAACAGTGGGTGAAGCTGTAATACTTATCCCCTAATTCTTTCTCCTGAGGGACACATTTTAATGATTTAGATGCCTTTGGCCTATTGTATTCTTTCTTTTGCAAATATATACAAGGTGTTTATAAAAGAATCCTGCAGCTCAAATGTACTTTACATCCTGCCTTTTCTATTGCAAAGCATTCTAATTTGTCTTTGTTTTGCAGTAATCCATTTTCAGTGTATCTGTGTTATTAAGGTGAGAGAGATTTCCCTTAATCAAACATCTAATTAACCTACTTCTTTTGCTCCTAAATCTTCAATGAGAACAGGTTCTCTACATCATAAGCGTGAATTTTTCTCTGGTTTGTTCTGGCTGTAGGATGCCTCTCTTAGTTCTTATTTTACACCTATTATCCTACCATCATGGATTATCCCCTGCAATAAAATGTTCATCTGTTGATATTTAAAATTCCATTTTTGTTGTTGTTGTTGTTGTTATGTGCTGTAGAGTCACTTGCAACTTATAGTGACCCTATGTACAACAGCCCTAAACCCTACTCTATCCTGTGCCAATCACACTGTCTTCGACACACCCATCTCAATTACTCCAGTCACTGAATCAATCCACCTCAGAGAGGGCCTTCCCCTCCTGCGCTATACCTCCACCCTCCCAAGCATGCCGTCCAACTCCAAGGACAGGTCCTTCTCCAAGAACAGGTTCCTCCTTACAGCATGTCCAAAGTATTTCAGACGAAGCCTCAGAACCCTTGCCTCCAAGGAGCAGCCCAGTTTAACACTCTCCTGGATGAATCTGTTTGTTTTCTTAGCAGTCCATGGTACACTCAATACTCTTCTCCAGCACCACAGCTCAAAGGCATCAATTATCCTTCTATCCTCCCTAGACATTGTTCAACTCTCTGATGCATAACAAGTGATTACAAACGCCATGGCCTGTATCAGATGCACCTTAGTCTCCAGAGTGATACCATTGCTCTTCAGTACTTTGGAAAGGTCCCTAACAGCAGACTTTCCCATGGCAATACACCTTTTAATTTCCTGGCTGCTGGTACTAAGTGTGTTGACTGTGGAGCCAAGCAAACTAAAGCTGTGAACAATCTCAGTGTCTTCGCCATCCATCCTGATGCTGCCAATTGGTCCAGTGGTGAGAATCTTTGTCTTCTGGACACTGAGCCTCAATCCATACTGAAGGCTGCAGTCCCTGACCCACTGCAGCAAGCATTTTAGGTCCTCCTCAGTTTCAGCAAGCAGGATTGTGTCATCTGCATAATGCAGATTGTTAGTAGATCTTCCACCTATCCTAACGCCACACTTCTCCTCATAGAGCTCAACCTCCCAGATTATCTGTTCTGCATACACGTTGAAAAGGTATGGAGATAGGACACATCCCTTGTGTACACTCTTCCTAATTTTGAACCATGCAGTGTTTCATTGCTCTGTTCTGGCGACTGCCTCTTGGTCCATGTATAGATTTCGCATTAGCACAATCAAGTCCAGACACAGACATATAAAAATAGTACAGTTAGCTTGAAGGTGCCATAGGCTGACCTCTTGTAACTCTAGAGGGAAGAATCTCCATTGATCACATCACATCAATAGCACCAAATCCTGTGAGATTCTTTTGAGATCAGATATGTCCCTTAAATGCCACCCCTTCCAGCAATTTTAGCACCAACTATTGCTAATTTGATATTGCTGCTGTTCTGTGCTCTCAAGTTGGAACTGACTCATAGTTGACCTTTCAGAAGGTTTTCAAATGAATGAAATTATAGAAGAAGAGATTGCTCAACATTATCTGGAGGAGAATCTACAGGCTCCAACCTGTATGCCTCTGAGTTCACAGCAGAGCTTCTATCTCTACACCACTTACCATGAGATACTTACTCTAACATTAAACTCGATAATTTCTTAATAGCCACCCAGAACTCACAGAAAATAACACATTACAACTGAGGTCAGAAATATTCAAGATTCGAATATTCAACCTGGAAAGCATTTTCAAATTCTAGCTTCATGGCTTTGGGACCTGTTCTTAGAAAGTGTTAAAAAACAATTTAAATTCTACAATGATGTGATTCTCACCCTTTATTTTAGCACTCCACTGATAAACCTAAACCAAAAGGCTTGGTTCTGGCACCAAGGAGCCACAGATTTGACTTAGCTCTATCTCACATAGGTGTCTAGGTTTCAGTTACTTCCATTGCTGCCCATATAACTGCCTTCTGTCAGTCTAATTTTAGCTCCATCTTTCACAGGAATGTTTGGATCAAAAGATTTGCTGCATATTCTGTTTCTCTTTTTTCAATGGTAATGAGAGTCTATTTTCTGTCTCCGAAATTGCCTTTTGGAAGAGCATACTCACCTCGCCAACCCTCTTAGTGATAAACAAATCTTACTTACATATTCCCAACCTAAAGACACTATTTGACTTACTGATTTTATTAGCTAGTTATACAAATCCTTTGGTGGGTCACAGAACCTAACACTGACAAAAGAAGAATTTATGCCTTTGAATCATGATGCTTGAGAAGAGTGCTTAACATGCCAGGGACTGCCAAGAAAGCAAATCAATTTTTCTTCGAGAGTGTGAAACCAAGTCTCTCCTTGGAGGCTAGGATTTTTAAGCTCCACCTCACATACTTTAGGCGTGTGACCAGGAGGGATCAGTCCTTGGAGAAGGACATCATGCTCCGAAGGGTGGAGGGACATGACAGGACAGGAAAACTCTGGATGAGATGGATTGATACAGTGACTGAGGCAAGAGAGGTAAGTGTTTTGGAATCAGAGAGACTGACTCAGGACAGGGCCGTCTTCAGAGCTGCTATACTCACAAGCAACTCAGTAGGACATAACAACAATAACCCAGGTATAGATGGGATACCGATTGACATTTCTCAACTAACAGATGCAACCTTAGAAGTGCTCACCAGTCTATGCTAGGAAATTTGAGAACAGCTCTCTAGTCGACTGACTAAAAGAAATCCATATTTGTTCCCATTACAAAGAAAGGCGATCTAAGAGAATATGAACATTTTCAAACAATCTCACTAATATCACATGCAAGCAAAATACTCCTGAAGGCCATCCATAAATGACCGGAACAGTACATTGCCGTGGCACTAGGGATATCATCAATAATGTCGGGTGGATTTTGGCTGAAAACAGATAATATCAGGAGAACATCTATTTGTCTTTTATTCACTGTGCAAAGGCTTTTGACAGTGTAGAGCAGAATAAATTTTGGCTAACATTCAGAAGAATGAGAATCCCAGAACACTTATTTTTACTCGTGCAAAATCCATACTGAGACAAGAAGTTATTATCTGATCAGAAGAAAAATATAGTCTATATTTTAAAATAAGGAAGAATGCATGTCAGGAGTGTATTCTTTCTGCCAACCTATTTAATTTGAATGCTGAACAAATAATTTGTGTAGCTAGACTATCAGAAGAAAAAGAATCAGAAGAAGTCTGTGATATACAGATGACACAATCTTGTTTGCTGAAAGCAAAGGGCCATTTGAAGCACCTGTTGCAGACAATCAGAGATTAAAGCTTTCAATAAGAATTGCATCTTAATATCAATAAGACAAAAATCTGTACCAGTGGGACAGTGAACAACATTATAAGAGGTGATGAAAGGATTGAAACTGTTAAAGATTTTTGTCTTACTTGTATCCACAATAAATCTCCTTGATGCCAGCAGTCAGGGATAAGGAAACATATTGCTTTGGGTAAATCCACTATCAGGAATATCTCCAAAATACTGAAGAGCAGTGAAGTCAGTTTGAAGACTTAGGTGCACCTGATAATAGGTTTCTTCGGCTACTTCCGATGCAATTGAGAGCTGGATGGTAAATAAGAATGACAGAATAAGAATTGACATAGTGTTGGGGAAGAGTTCTGAAAAGCTTATAAATTGCCAAAAGAACTAACACATATATCCTGTGAAATGTGCAGCCAGAGTGCTATTTGGAGACAAGGATGACAGAGCTTCATCTCTCATACACTGGACATTCTACTAAGATAGGCTATTCCTTGGAAAAGGATATCATGCTTGGAAAGGCAGAGGGTCAACAAAAGAGAAGAAGACACCTCGTTGAGATGGACTGAAACAGTGACTAAAGCAATGGGCTTAGAGACAGTGTGTTAGAGATAGTGAGGACGGCATTTAAGGATTCAGGACTGTTGTTCATAGAGTTACTATGAATCATACTCAACGGCACTTAACAACAACAATACAGTTATGCTCTAAAAACTTATATGAAACTTATAACTAGGCCAAGGAATTGTTGTGAGATCAGAGTAAGGTAAAATAATATAATTTAAAATTAGGAAAGGTCTGTGACAGATTTGTATCCTCTCTTCAAATTAAAGCTAAAGAGAGTCAGATCATACTCACAGGAACCAAAATTTGATACTTAGTCTATACCACTGAATTTAAAAACCACCTAAATTTAAAAACCAACTCGGGAATAGGTTTAGTGCCCCTAATGAATGAATGAAGACAAATGAGCTGTGGGAAGATATCAAGAATATCATCCATGAATAATGCAAAAGGTCATTTAAAAAGTGGAGGAAGAAGAAAAGATGAAAACGAATGTCAGCAGAGACTCTGAATGTTGCTCTAGAGTGCCAAGAAGTCAAAGGGAAAGGAAGGAATAAAAAAGTTAAAAGTTGAATAGAAGATTTCTAAGGACAACTTGGGAGACAAAGCAAAGTATTATAATGAAATATATAAAAAGCTAGAGTTTGAAAATCAAAAGGACCAAACTCACCCAGCATTTCTTAAGCAGAAGGAACTAAAGAACACATTAAAGCCATGAGTTGGAATACTTAAGGATGCTATGGGCAGAATATTGAATGATCCAGGAAGCATTAAAAGAAGATAAGAGTATACAGAGTCTTTGCACCAAAAAGAATTGATGGACACAGAAGAATTTCAAGGAGCAATATATGATCAAGAGGCAATGGTGTTGAAGGAGGAAATTCAGGCTCCTCTGAAGGACTTGCAAAAAAAACCTAAAGTTCCAGGAATTGATTGAATATGAGTTGGCATATTTCAACAAACAGATGCTGCTCTTGATGTGTTCACCACGTTGTGCCAAGAAATGTAAAGGACAACTACCTGGCCACTGACTGGAAGAGATCCATATGTATTTCTACTTTAAAAAAAAAAAAAAGACCTGACAGAGTATAAAAATTATTGAACAATATCACATAGAGGGGGCATAAAAAAACCTTGACTGGTGGAGAAGTTGGACAGCTAAAGGGTCCATAAAACTCCCTGCCCATATCTCAGGTAACATTGAAACCCCCAAAACCTCATGGAACCCATTCCAAAAGAAAAACCTATGTACACACCAGTTCTACAGGACTTGTCACCTTCGCTTGGGAAGCATTACAACTAAACTTCAGAGACACTGGTCACAACATAAGAGACTACAAGCAGCTAGTGTTTGGAATCACAAAAGCCAAGAAAGCTTCAGATATAAGCTATCAGATCATGGGCTGGTCAATGGGAGATAGATGTGAAGGGAGTGGGTAGAAGTGAATGGGTATCCTGGTGGATGGTGGAGCAGGGAAATAAGTGGGAAAAGACGCATGTGCCAAAGGCAGGGACAACACTGATACTAATGGTTAACACCACAATAAGGGATATATCTTTCACTTTTTCTATAAAATGCTGGTCTGTCTGATACTTCTCTAAATCTGAACATTCAGATTAAGACAAACTAAGAAAAAGGATTG
>NW_006399923.1:2134607-2138755 GCF_000299155.1 Elephantulus edwardii | reverse complement strand
ATTGCCATGGGAAAGCGTGCTGTTAGGGACCTCTCCAAAGTACTGAAGAGCAATGGTGTCTCTCTGGAGAGTAAGGTGCCTCTGATACAGGCCATGGTCTTTGTAATCACTTGTTATGCATCAGAGAGTTGGATAATGACTAGGGAGGATAAAAAGAGAATTGATGCTTTTGAGCTGTGGTGCTAGAGAAGAGTATTGAGAGTACCATGTACTGCTAGGAAAACAAAGATTCTTCCTGGAAAGGGTTAAACAGGGCGGCTCCTTGGATGCAAGGATTCTGAGGCTCCATCTAACATACTTTGGACATGTTGTTAGGAGAGACCGGTCCTTAGAGAAGGACATCATGCTTTGGAGTGTAAAGGGACAGTGCAGGAGGGGAAGACCCTCCATGAGGTGAATTGATTCAGTGACAGGTAATTGGGATGGGAGTGTCACAGACAGTGCAATTGGCACAATACTGAGCAGAGTTTTGGTCTCTTGTATATAGGGTCGCTATGAGTTGCAAGCGACTCGATGGCACATAACAACAACAACAAGTTCACTAATGTCACATAGAAGCAAAATCCTACTGAGGATTACCCAGAAATTACTAGCACATATGACAGAGAACTATCGGAAATACAAACTGTGTTTAGAAGAAGTTGTGTTACTGCAAACATTATCACCAATGTCAGATGGATCTTGGTAGAAGGCAAAGAGGAATGAATGTCTATTCCAGTGAAATGTCGACACCAAAGGAATGTCTACCAGTAAAAAGGCATTTGAATGTGTGTAATTGTGGCTAACCTTGAGGAGAATGAGAAGCATACACTTGGACCAGGAGGCAGTTCTTAGAACTGCCAGAATACAAGGACACAGTACATGGTTCAAAATCAGGAAAGGAGTGCATCATGGATGCATTCTGTCTCCATACATTTTCAATCTATATGTATAACATATCATTTGGGAAGACGGACTTTCTGAAGAGGAATGTGGCATTAGGATCTGAGAAAGACTCATCAAAAACCAACATTATGCAAATGATGCAACCTAACTTGCTGAAAGGGAGGAGGATCTGAAATGTTTGCTACAGAAAGTCAAGGACTGTAATTTTCAATATAGATTGAAGCTCAACATCAAGAAGACAAAGATTCTCGCCACTGAGCCAATTGGCAGGACCATGATAGATGGAGATTACATTGAGATAGTAAACAATTACAGTGTGCTTTGCTCTATAATCGACACGTTTGGCACCAGCAATCAGGAAATCAAAAGATAAATTGCATTGGGAAATCTGATGTTAGGCATCTCTCCAAATTACTGCATAATAATGTTTGAAAACTAGTACAATCTTATCTCTTGACTTCTGTACCAAGGGTATTGATTGTGAATCCAAGTCAGATGAATTTGTTGAAAATTTCAATATATTCTCCATCTATCATGATGTTCTCTATCAGTCCAATGGTGAGGACATCTGTCTTCTTGATGTTGACATACCATCCATATTGAAGAATTTAGTCCATAATTCTCTGCAGTAGATGTTCTGAGTCCTTCTAATTTTCAGCAAGGAAAGTTCTGTCATCTGCAGAGAATAGGTTGACTATGACTTTTTTTCCTCCAAACTTGATGGCACTTTCCTCTTAATTGTGTCCAGCTTCATGAATTATTTACTCAGAGTACAGTTTGAATAGATGTGGAGAAAGGACACAGTTCTGACATATATGTTTCCTGATTGTAAACTGTGCAATGTTCCCTTGTTCTGTTTGTGAATGTTGTTAGAAAACATTATTTCTTGGAGAGGTAAATCATGCTAAGAAAAATGGAGGGCTGGCAAAAGATAAGCTATTAATCAGATGTATTGACACAGTGACTACAGAAATGGGCTCAAGTATATCAGAGATTGTGAGGAGGGCACAGGAAAGGACAGAGTTCAGATCAGTTGTTTATAGGTTCGCTATGGTCGTACTTGGCTCAACAAAACCTAAGTAAAGGAAGAACAACAAAAACCCAGTCATGTTGTGAAAATCAAAGCCAATGTCTGAAAATGTCATATTGACTAATCCACTTAAGTACACAATTTCTGCCACCATATGTTTGTACAGAGATCATGAAGATGCTATATATGATAACACATGTTTTAAATCTATTATTCATAGACTAATAGTTCATAGTTGACTTGACAGCACTCTATAGAAACAGCATCAACCATGTGCATGCATGCATACACATACATTCAAGGGCGCATGTACAGAAAGAGGAGAAAATCTTAGGGAAACAAAAGTTAGTGGGAAGGGGGGGAGATGAAAAAATAGGAAGAACATCAGTGAGGATTTGAAAAGATAGAGTGATATTAGGCATATATAAATGCAATGAAAGATTATTTCAAGTAACAGGTACGTGAATTAAACACAATGTATTAAATAACTGTACACAAATCAATAAAAAAATGGAAAAAGTACAACCAAAAAAAAAGGAAAGAGCAGATGTATACACATATGCTCATCCACAAAACCTTATAACTGGTGACTACTGACCTGTAACAATATGTCCTTAGTCATATCATCTTCAGTTCTTACTACAGTCTTCCCCTAGTAGACACACTATCAATTTTCAAATATGCCAGAAACATAGCTTTCTACCTCTGCATTTGAACTTATTTCTAATATCTCTACATGCATCTTTGGAGCTGACAATTATGCTTTTAATCTCAAACAGAGTACATTCAAATATGTTAGTGTAATTTTTCTCTATTTCTACTAGAATTGTGCTAATCTAGGCCTTTTTAAATTTTTTAAAATGAACCTTTATGATATCTCCCAATTTTTATTTTTATATTATATAGATGTTTACCTTACTTGATTACCAGTATTTAGAAAGCAGAAAATATTTAATTTAGATTTTTCTTTTCTTTATAGTGTAATAAACACTAAGATGCTAAATTAATTGCAAAGGAAGCATGATTTAACATAGTTAATTTATAATAATTATTATGCAATGGTATCTGCCTCTAGAATCCATATGATTTTTAATGCCATCTATTCTAAATATCTTTTTGGAAGCAAATTAAATGGTAGCTATATTAATTTTAGAAGAACCTCTCATGTGTTATCTGGAGCTACTATAATAATTTGACACTAAGAATAAATTAGCCTCATTAGATAACTGAAAAATGTGCAGCAAACGTATCCTTCTCCCTCAAAATTTCTCATTGGGATGGTCACAATAGATTTTAACATATCTAGAGAGGTATGATCTCATAAGCAGGCAAAACTATCTAAAACAACAACATAAGTAAAATGCCTAGTTCTCAAATAAGATCAGACTAATTATTCTGCATACAGAAAAATTTAATCCAGAAATTAACTGATGGTTGGAAAAAGAGTCAATTCCTGAGAGTTGTGGTGCAAGAGAAGATTCTTGAATGTGGTGTCATGGACTGCCAAGAAAACAAATTGGACTCTCTTGGAGAAAAGGAAACCAAATTTTTCACTGGAGGCCAGGATATTCTAATATTATAAACAAAAGAAAAATCTGAATGAAATTTTTTTCTGCTTTCTGAATACTGGAGTCAAGTAAGAGAGAGAAGAGGAAGACCACAGATGAGATGGATTGACACAGTAACTGGGGCAATAAGGGTAGGTGTGTCAGAATCAGTGACACTGGCTCCGGACAGGGTAGGCTTCAGAGATATTGTACATAGGACTGGTATGAGTCTCTGGGGACTCGAAGGCACATAATCGCAACTACAAATAGTCAACTGGAATATGACTAGAAAAGAAAACTTATTATATGGGGAAAAAGAAAATCTCGTCAACAAATGGTGCTGGTAAAACTAGACTTATAAGAGCAGAAAATGGAAGCACTTCTCATAGCAAAAACAAACAAAAAAAATCAAATCAAAGTGGATCAGAGACTTAAGAGTAAAGTTTCAAACCATAAAGATCATGAAAAACAAAATGGGACCAATCTTACAAGGCTTAGCAGATGGTATAAAAAGGCTGGCAAATACAGTTTAAAATGCACAGTCAGGAGTGGATCACACTGAGAAAGGAACCTTCTAAAGACTAAGTCCCTGAATGCATCAAAACCTTTTTTCCCAAGACAACCATGAGATATCATCTCACTCCAGTAAGACTAGCAAAATTTTTTTTTCTATAATTATATTTTAT
>NW_006399923.1:2128506-2131337 GCF_000299155.1 Elephantulus edwardii | reverse complement strand
AAAAAAAAAAACAACCTTTTTTCCAATAGGGTAAAATGAAACCTAATTGCTCTGAAGGAAATGGCAAAAAACAAGGCTGCAGGAGTTGACGGCATACCAATTGACATATTTCAACAAACAGACGCTGCCTTGGATGTGCTCACAAAGTTGTGCCAAGAGACCTGGCGAAGAGACAGCTGGCCCACTGACTGGAAAAGATCAATATTTGTTCCCATTCCAAAGAAAGGTAACCCAACAGAGTGTGGAAATTATCGAACAATATCATTGATATCACATGCAGGCAAGATTCTGCCGAAAATTATCCAAAACGTTTGGAACAATATGTCAACAGAGAATTGCCACATGTGCAGCCTGGATTTAGAAGAGGTCGTGGCTCGAGGGATATTATAGCTAATGTAAGGTGGATCTTGGCAGAAAGCAAAGAATACCAGAAGAATGTCTATCTGTGCTTCATTGACTATGCAATGGCTTTTGACTGTGTGGATCACAACAAGCTCTGGCTGACTCCGAGAAGAATAGGTATCCCAGAACATTTGATCGTGCTAATGCGAAACCTATACTTGGACCAAGAGGCAGTAGTCAGAACAGAGCAAGGAGATACTACATGGTTCAAAATCAAGAAGGGGTTTCATCAAGGATGTATTCTGTCTCTATGCCTTTTCAATCTTTATGCAGAACAGATCATCGGAGACGCTGGGCTATATGAAGAGGAATGTGGCATCAGGATTGGTGGAAGAATCATCAACCTGTATTATGCAGATGACACATCACTGCTTGCTGAAACTGAGGAGGACCTGAAGTTCTTGCTGCAGAAGGTCAAAGACTGCAGCCTCCTGTATGGACTGAAGCTCAACATCAAGAAAACAAAGATTCTAACAACTGGGGCCACTGGCAGCATCAGTATGGATGATGAAGAGATTGAGAGTTTTAGTTTACTTGGCTCCACAATCAAAACTCTTTGTAACAGCAGCCAGGAAATGAAGAGACAAATTTCATTGGGAAAGTTGGCTGTGAGGGACCTCTCAAGAGTAATGAAGAGCAACGATGTCAGACTGGAGACTAAGATGTGCCTGATCCGTGCTATAGTCTTCGCAATTAAGTGCTACGCATCAGAGAGTTGGACAGTGAATAGGGTTGATAGAAAGAGAATTGATGCCTTTGAGCTGTGGTGCTGGAGAAGAGTGTTGAATATACTGTGGACTGCTGGGAGAACAAACAGGTTTGTCCTGGAGAGGGTGAAGCCGAAATGCTCCTTGGAGTCAAGGATTCTGAAGCTTCGTCTGACATACTCTGGGCATGTTGCAAGGAGGGACTGTTCTTTGAAGAGGGACATCATGTTTGGCAGAGTGGAGGGGTGACGAAGGAGAGGAAGACCTTCAATGTGATGGATCAATTCTGTGACTGGAGTGGTGGGAATAAGTGCATTTGAGATGGCTAGGTTGGCACAGGATGGAAGAGTATTTAGAGCTCTTGTACATAGGGTCACTATGAATTGCAAGTCATTTGCACATAATGACAACATCAACAACTAAGGGAAAAGGTTTGAGTATGTTGTTTCAGATGAGGTTTTCATAACAAAAATTTACAGAGTACTGTAGGCTCTTCACAGTGAAAGGACTGATAACTCAATTACAAAATGGGCAAAAGACACAGATAATCTTTTCACAGAGGAATACATTCAGATAGCAAATAGACACAGAAAGAATTATCAAAATCACTGCAATAAGAGAGATTCAAATCAAAACCATAAGGAGATATCATCTCACCCCAGTTATTGTAGTTGTTTTATTCCAAGTCATCTGCAACTCATAGCAACCTTAGGTACAACAGCTCTGAAACCTGCCCTATTCTGAACCAGTCTCACTGACTCTGATACACCTACCCTCATTACCCAGGTACTGTATCAATCCATATCATCCAGGGTCTTCCTCTCTTGCACTATCCTTCCACCCTTCCAAGCATGATGTCTTTCTGGAAGGACTGGTCCCTCCGGGCCACGTGCCCAAATTATGTGAGATTCAGCTTCAAAATCCTAGTCTCCAAGGAGAAACTTAGCTTCACCTTCTCCCAGACAGACTTATTGTTTTCTTGATGGTTCACGGTATTTTTCTCCAGCATCACAAATCAAAGGCATGGATTCTTCTTCTGTCATCTTTGGTCATTGGCCAACACTCTGCACAGCAAGTAGTTGTGAAGACTGTGGCCTGTATCAGATCCACTTTCTAGACTGACATAGTTGGTTTTTAGTACTCTGGAGAGGTCCCTGACAACAGATATTCCTAGTGTAATTTATCTTTTGATCTCCTGACTGCTGGATTCAAAAGTATTAATTGTGTAGCTGAGCGAGCGAGCTGTAATTGTTAACCACCTCAATCTCTTTTCCATGTATCATGGTGCTGCCAGTTGGCCCAGTGGTGAGAATCTTTTTCTTTTTAATGTTGACCTTCAATCCATATTGAAGACTACAGTACTGACCTTCTGCCGCAAGCACTTTAGATCGTCTTAAATTTCAGCAATGAAGTTTGTGCCATCTCTGTAAGGTAGGTTGTTGATGAGTCTTTCTCTAACCTAGATGCCACATTCCTCCTCAAAAAACAAACACTCACCCATAAACTCAAAACTCACCCCAATAGCAGTGCCAAAGTTAAAAGAGCAATAAATGTAAAGAATGTGGAGATTGGAACTCTCATATAACCACACTGGAAGGCAGTTTGGCATTTCCTGAAAAAGCTGAACATGGAAATTCCATATGACCTAGTTGTTCCACTGCTAAGAATATATCTTGAGGAAAATGGAACTGAGACACAAAATGAGATTCATATGCTGATATT
>NW_006399923.1:2109452-2127881 GCF_000299155.1 Elephantulus edwardii | reverse complement strand
AGAACTGTTTTAAAGGGATATATGAATGGTATTCTTGATGTTACAGAAGTCCAGAATGAAGGCTGTATATTGGAGTGGACTTAGGGGGAGTGATTGCATAACAATGAAAGAGTTTTTCTTTTTCTTTTCAAGGAGAAGAGTGAATTTGAGGTGCAGGGCTGGGCAGGTAGAAAAGTGGAAACCTTAAGTCTCTGTAAACTTTCATTAAAATTAATTTTTTAAAAGTGTTAGAAAAAAGAAAAAAAGCTGATCGGAAACAATACTGTGGACTTCCTTCTGAATCGTGAATTTGCTACCTAAATTACATAGTCGTGCTGTACTCTGGTCTTCAATTTTCTCATAAGCCATGTTGAATATCTCCAAATTTATTGCTAACTACTTCCTTAAATGAATTCCTTACTTTAGAAAATTGACCTAATATTTTTTCCTATAAAATATGTCGCACGTTACTGGCTCTGTTCCATTGCTGACTTCATTCCTAGCACCTAGAATGTCCTTGCCTTTTCTCTTAACCCATTCAAGTTAAACTCTGCATAGAAATTTCAGGTAAATTGTGTAATTCTTTGTGATATTTTATGACTCTGAACACTAATGGTTTATCATTTGAGGTAGTAATAAGTTAATTAAACCATGTAAGTACTTTACCTCTCCTTCCAGGGAGCTCCATGGCCTGCTGGTAAGGAGCTGCACTGCAATCCCACAGGCAAGTCATCCACCAAGTGCCCCACAGAAGGATGGGCACTCTCCTCCTGTGTGATTAGTTGTATCTGAAAAACTCTTGTTATTATTTGCTGTAGAGTCAAGTATGAACAACAAATTTGAACCCATTTCTATCTTGTGCCATCTTCATATTTTCTGACACTCAAGCCCATTGTAGCAGCCACTCTGTCAATACATCCGATTAAAGGTTTTCTTCTTTTTTTTTCCCAGACCCTTGACTTTCCCAAGCATTATGCCCCTTTAAAAGAAATAGCCTCTCCTACCACATGCCTAAATTATGAGACAAAACTTTGTTATCTTTGCCTCCAAGATTTCTTAGAGTCACTATGAATCAAAGTAGGACTATGGCAAAAAAAATTCAGATTTTAGAGTTCAGGATTTAGTTATTAATTTTTGCTTCATAAATAAAACACACCCTCTATACTTAGTGCCATGTCTTTTTTAGAAAATCACTTTTAAAAAATTTTATATTAATAACATGGCTCCTGAAACTCTATGAACTTTGGTAAATGTCGATGGTTGTAGTAGAGGGGCTTCAAGCCTTTTTTAAAGAGTCACTGTGAGTCATGCCCGACTTGGAGGCAATCAACAGCACTACAAAAGCACCAATTTCTTTAACAAAGTTTGAATATATTGTTCTTCACAAAAGATCCCTCTCATTTCCTTCACCCCCACTACCACTCATCAAATTGTGTATCCCTATGACTATGTCTTACTATGGGATGTTGTTGTTGTTGTTATGTGCCGTCGAGTCGTTTGCGACTCAACCGTGCTCTATCCTGTGCCAACCGCATTGCCTCTGACACACCCATCCCGATTACCCCAGTCACTGAATCAATCCATCTCATAGAGGGTCTTCCCCTCCTGCGCCGTCCCTCCACCCTCCCAAGCATGATGTCCCTGTCCAAGGACCCATCCCTCCTGGCAACATGTCCAAAGTATGTCAGACGAAGCCCCAGAATCCTTGCCTCCAAGGAGTAGCTTGGTTTAATCCTCTCCAAGATGAATCTGTTTGTTTTCCTGGCAGTCCATGTTACATTCAGTACCCTTCTCCAGCACCACAGCTCAAAATCATCCACTCTCCTTCTGTCCTCCCTAGTCATTGTCCAACTCTCTGATGCATAACAAGCGATTGCAAATACCATGGCCTGTATCAGGCGCACCTTAGTCTCCAGAGAGACACTGTTGCTCCTGAATACTTTAGAGAGGTCCCTAACAGCAGACTTGCCCATCGTGATACGCTTTTTGATTTCCTGACTGCTGGTGCCAAGAGTGTTGACTGTGGAGCCGAGCAAACTGAAGCTGTGAACAATCTCAATCTCTTCGTCATCCATCCTGACGCTGCCAATTGGTCCAGTGGTGAGAATCTTTGTCTTCTTGACATTGAGCCTCAGTCCATACTGAAGGCTGCAGTCCTTGACCCTTCGCAGCAAGTGCATGAGGCCCTCCTCATACTATGTGTTATACATTAAACACACTCATTATTTGCTGATTTAATAAAATAACTGATGAATTATAAGTGGTATATGGAGAATCAGTCACAAGTGAACAAAGTGAACATTATGAATATGAGAATTAATTTGGGCTTTATTTTGAAGCAATCTTTTCATATGTAAAAGAATTTAAGTAAGGAAAGATAGGCAGCATCAAGGAAACAAAGATTCTCACCACTGGGCCAATTGGCAGCATCACTATGGATGGTGAAGAGATTGAGAGAGTTAACAGTTTTAGTTTGCTTGGCTCCTCAGTCAACCCGGAAATCAAGAAACAAATTGCATTGGGAAAAGTATGCAGTCAGGGACCCCTCCAGAGTACTGAAGAGCAATGATGTAAGGCTGGAGGCTAAGGTGCACCTGATCTGGGCTATAGTCTTCACAATTGCATGCTATGCATCAGAGAGTTGGACAGTGACTAGGGGTGATAGAAAGAGAATTGATACTTTTGAGCTCTGATGCTGGAGAAGAGTGTTGAATATACCATGGACTGTTAAGAAAACAAATAGGTTTGTCCTGAAGAGGTTGAAATCGGACTGCTCCTTGGAGGCAAGGATTCTGAAGCTTCATCTGACATTCTCTGGTCATGTTGCAAGGAGAACCAGTCCTTGGAGAGGCACATCATGTTTGGGAGAGTGGAGGGATAACCCAGTAAAGGAAGACCCTCGACGAGATGGATCCATTCAATGATTGGTATAGTAGGAGTAGGTGTATCAGAGACGATGAGTTTGGCACAAGATTGAGCAGGGTTTAGGACTCTTGTACATAGGGTCACAATGAATTGCAAGTGACTTGACAGCACATAAGAACAACAACAAAAGGAAAGCTGGTTAGAAAATATATTAAACCACATGACAATTACCTAAGAAGAGCATAAGCTTAGAAGAGACAGTAAACATCTGGATTTCACAAAGCCTTCCATTAGAGACAGCATTGTGAATTCTCACATCTGACTTTCTCAACAATGGGAAAATAAATTTGTTACAGCCATCCACTTGTGTTATTACTACCTATTACAACACTAGTAATGAGGGTGATCTTGGTATATATGAGCTAATTTATTCTTTATAGTACTGTCAGATTAGTTTTTACAAGCCCGAAAACTGAAGCCCAGAGAAAAGAAATTGCCAATGTCAGAGGGAAGAGTTGGAGCCAGGATTCATTTCGTGCTCACATTTCTCTTAAATCTTTTCACAGATATTTGTTATAAGTTATACAGCCTCTCAACTTATCACATGATTGTACAAATGGATGACATACAGAAAGGAATGCAGTCATGTGAGTCATTACTTGATTACATTAAGTACAGACTGGATTTAAGAGCAGGAAGAAGAAACCAAACCACTTTGTGTGAGATTGTGAACGCCAAGTTATAGACTGAGACAGGCTACTGAAGGAAATATAAAAAGTGGTCTGAAAGTCGTCTAGTGAAGAGGATGACTGGAAATAGAAATATAATCTAATAGGATTTATAATAACAGAAAAAAATCAATGTTGCATTGTGAAATGTATAAAGGTTTATTGAGTAGTTTTTCATCAAAGAATTAATGTTAATCAAGGGAGAAAATGTACAGAGTAAATATGATTTCCATTAAAAATTTATATACAGTTATTATGTTTCATGATACTGATTGTGGCTCTTAGGATGTAATGCCATTCCTCTCACTTAATTTCTGTATTTCCTGTTTCTACGCCCCTTTCTTACATTATCCTGTGCCATGTTCTTTTCATCCTTGGGCAAGTGTTATCCTTTAGCCATTAGCAATTAACAGTAAGCAGTATATACCTCTCAGTGTCTTCCTTCCCTCAATCAATCTGCTTATCCTTTGGCTAAAAATTGAGGCACTGGTGGGAAAGTTTGAGTGAAAGCTTACAAAAACCTTATTTGTTTTTTATTCAAGCATTTATATGTGTACAGTTTCATAAAATTATTCTCTTACACTATATTGATTTTATATTCATTCATCTTAATCGATTTCTATTTTCTATTTAATAAGGCTGTCTAGAGTCCTAGTTACAATGAATTATACTGGATTATCAAAGTCAGGTATTTCAAATCCAACACCTGCTCTGAGGAAGAAAGATGAGCGATCTAATTCCATGTTATTTACAATCTCTGAATACCTCTTGAAAGGTCAGCTACCTGTTGGTTCTGACTCAATAGCATGTAACAAAAACAGAACAATCTGTTCCTTTTTACTCCCCTCTCCCTAACTTTCCATTCTTCTAACTATCTAAGAATGATCCTATTGGTGTATAAACATTTTTTTAGCATTTTATGGAAGTGCCGTCTTACAGTCACTTTTTTTTTTAACTGATATAATTTACTCAATATGGATTTAGGCTCATTGTCAAGAGGACAACGTTTCTCACCACTGGACCAATTGGCAGCATTAGAATGGATGGTGAAGAGATTGAGATTGTTCACAGCTTTAGTCTGCTTGGCTCCACAGTCAACACTCTTGGCACCAACAGCCAGGAAATTAAAAGACTTATTGTGATGGGAAAGTCTGCTGTTAGGGACCTCTCTAAAGTACTAAAGAACAATAGCGTCTCTCTGGAGACTAAGGTGTGCCTGATACAGGCCATGATCTTTGCAATTACTTATTATGGGTCAGAGAGCTGGACAATCACCAGGGAGGATAGAAGGAGAATTCATGCTTTTGAGCTTTGGTGTTGGAGAAGAGTGCTGAGGGTACCGTGGACTGCTAAGAAAACAAGCAGATTCATCCTGGAGAGGGTCAAACCAGGCTACTCTTTGGAGGCAAGGATTCTGAATCTTTGTCTGACATATTTTGGTCATGTTGTAAGGAGAGACCGGTCCTTGGAGAAAGACATCATGCTTGGGAGGGTGGAGGGCAGGTGCAGGTGGGGAAGGCCCTCTGGGAGGTGGATTGATCAGTGACTGGGGCAATTGGGATGAGTTTGTCAGAGACAATGAGATTGGCACAGGACAGAGCAGAGTTTAGAGCTGTTGTACACGGGGTCTCTATGAGTCGCAAATCCCTCAACGGCACATAACAACAATAATAATTTACTCAGCATAAAGAGTTCCTAAGGGAGTTCTGGTGATCTTCTTATTAGGGACTCATGCTTTCAACCCAAAGACAGATGATTCTGTTACACCAGCAGCCCCACGAGATAAAGACAGGCAATCTCCTTTTATGTGATTCACAGTCCCTGACCATCTATTGGTAGGTCAACTCTGAGTTGCTTCAGACTTGATAGCAATCAGTTGCTCTTATTATTTTGTTACTGTTTTGTAGTTGACAAAGTGTTTTGTGTTGGCATCACAGAACACTTAATTATGCTAATCTGAAACCTAACAACTAAGAAGCAGTTGTCCAACACAAGAGAATACTGCATGACTTAAATGAAAGAAAGTTGTGTATTAGGTGGTAATCTTACTCCAAGCCTATTCAGTTTATATGTTCAGCAAATAATTTGCAAACTGCATTCTATGAAGTAGTTACATCACTATTGGAGGAATATTCACCAATAACTTACATTATGCCCCTAAATCAACATGGTTTGGAGAAAGTCGAGAAGACATGAAGTACACCAAACCCTACGTCCACTCCAAGGGCCGGAAGTTCGAGCGTGCCCGAGGCCGGAGAGCCAGCCGCAGCTACAAGAACTAACCCCAGACACTGCACTGTCATTAAAATCCTATTGGCTGTTCCTGAAAAAAAAATGCTTACTGATGAAGATTAAAGAATACAGCCTTCAAAATAAATTATTTATCAAAGTCGAAAAAACAAAAATCTTCACCAATAGACAACATTATGATAAATTTTTGAAGAGATACTATGGACTATAACAAAAACAACCTAAACTCTTGGAGGAAGTGAAACCAATAAAGTCAGTTTTCACAAAACAAAATATCTTGCTGGAAAAAGTAGAGATTCAGCAAAATAGATGGATTCTCAATGAGATAGATTGACACAGGGACGGTAACAATGGGTTTAAGCATAAAAGTGATTGTGAAGATGACACAGGATAGAGCATGATTACAATATGGTTTTCATAGTTTCCCTAAGAATGGTATTAGACTCAACTGTACCAAATAACAATGTCCTCCAGATTAATCCATGTTATGCATTGTTTTGTGAACATAGTATTATTCTTCAGCTTTGAAAAGTACTCTGTTGTATGAATTTGCCATTTTTTCTATCCATGCATACACTGATGGACAATTGTTTGAGGTGTTTTCTATATATTCACCATTTATAAATAATGTTTCCCTAAAAATGAGTGTACATTTCTCTTTTTTGTATTATAGCTCTTATGTCTTGAAGAGGATACAGCCAGAGAGCTCTTTGGAGACAAAGATGCTGAGACTTCACCTCACATACTTCAGATATGTTGCTAGGAGGGACTATTCCTTGTAAAGGAATAAGATGCTCAGAAACGTAGAGTCAGAAAAAGATAGAAACAACCTCAATAAGGTGGATTGACACGGTGGCTGCTGCAATCAACTCTACTGTGTCAGGAACAATGTAAATGGCACAGTATGTTGTTCTTAGCATCACTGTGGGTTTTATTTGACTCAAGGACACCTTACAACTACCTAACAATAGCATTAGTAGAAGTGGGGAAGATTGTTGAATCAAGGGTGTTTTTCATTCTCAACCATTTAAGAAAGTGCTAAAGTGCTTTCCAACGTCCTTGCACCATTTTACATTCCCAAAAGCAGTGTCTGACAGTCTCTCCATACCCTTATCAACAATTGTTGATTATTGTATTTGTGAATTTTTCTATCATTGCTGTGGTAAATTGATACCACATCATTGCTTTGATTTGTATTTATCTAATAAGTAATGCTCTTAAGCATTTCTTCATTTGTTTGTTGACCTCCTGAATGTCATCTTTTGTGAAGGGTTTGATATTGTGTTTTTTGTTTGTTTTTTTTCATGAACTCTTTCTTTTTAAAATTAAGTTATCTGCTTTCCTCATTGATGGGTTCTGAGTTTTCTACAAATTTTAGAGATATGACTGGAATATCAATTGATATATTTGAACAAACCAATGCTGCCCTGGACATTCTCACAAGGTTGTACCAAAAAATCTGGAGAACAACTACCTGGCCAACTAACTGGAAGAAGTTCTTATTTATTCCTATTTGTAAAAAGGTGGCCAGACAGAGTGTGGAAATTTTCGAACAGTATCATTGACACCACACAGAAGCAAAATTATCCAGAAATGACTGGAAGAGTACATTGACAGAGAACTAGCAGAAATACAAGCTGGATTTAGAAGAAGTTGTGGCACTAGAGACATTATCACAATGACACATGGATCTTTCAGAAAGCAGAGTACCAGTGGAATGTCTACCTGTGTTCCATTGATTTGGCAAAGGAATTTGACTGTGTGGCTCACAGCAATTGTGGCTAAACTTGAGGATAAGGAGCATCTCAGAACACTTGATTGTGCTCAGGAGAAAACATATATTCAGACCAGGAAGCAGTCATCAGAATAGAGCAAGGAAACTCTGTATGGTTCAAAATCAGGAAACGAGTGCTCCATGGCTGTGTTCGGTCTCCATTCCTTTTCAAACTATATGCAGAACAGATTATTTGGGAGGCTGGGTTTTATGAAGCAAAAATTGCCATCAGGTTTGGAAGAAGACTCATCAACAGCCTATGTATACTAGAAACTTACTTGCTGAAACTGAAGAAGACTTGAAGGGTTTGCTGCAGAAGGTCAAGAACTATAGTCTTCAACATGGATTGAAGCTCAACATCAAGAGGACAAAGATTCTCACTATTGGGCCAATTGATACCATCATGATAGATGGAGAAGAGATTGAGGTTATTAACAATTACAGCTTACTTGGCTCTGCAATCAACACTCTAGGCACCTGCAGTCACAAAATCAAAAGACAAATTACACTGGATAAATTAGTTGTTCCTAGAGAGGGGTATCTCCAGAGTACTAACTCCAATGAAAGAATTTTTCTTTTACTTTTCAAAGAGAGGAGTGAACTGGGTCTGGTGGAGAGGGGTGGGCAGGGAGAAAAGTGCAACAATGAATGAATGTAAATTAAACATCTCTGTACATGTTCATTAAAATGAATAAAATAAAATTTAAAAAACGTGGGGGAAAAAGCAACAATGTCAGTCTAGAGACTAAGGTGTGCCACAACCCAGGCCATAGTCTTCTCAATTACTTGCTATGCATCAGAGAGCTTAACAATAACTAAGGATAACAGAAAACTTGATACTTTTGAATTGTGGTGCTGGAGAAGAATTTTTTTTTTGTTTTTCTTTATTAAATTTTATTAGTTTTAATGAACATTTACAGAGATTTTTGGGTTTTCATTCATTCATTGTTGCACTGTTTTCTCCACCCTCATCCCCAGTTAATTCTTCTTTCCCCCCACCATGTCTGTTTTAATTGTCCAATAGCCACAGTGCTTGTCAAAGCCAGTTCTGATTAATCTCCTTTGTCAGTGTGTCCCTTGCCATTCCCTATCACTCCTCCCTGAGAGAGACTTCACCCTGATTCATAAGGAAAAGGGGATGGCGTATTCTCTTAGCTACTTCCTGCTGAAAAGGGACTCTGTGGGTTTCAGGGTGAATGTCTTCTCTCACTACTCTAAAGGGCCCCCTTGGCAGTAGGAAACACATAGACTATTATGGAGATTGATAGGTCTGTTGTGGAGATAGGACAGCAGAATGATACACTTCCTACTATTGTGCAAGGAATTCTCACAGCCTTCGGTATTTTGGGATCATTGTGACAGGTGCTATATTAATCCAAACCAATGCATATCTTAATGCTCTTATTTTCCTTCTTCTTTATCAAGTGTTATTTCTTTCTTGGTATCTCTCAATAGCATGTCCAAAGAAAGTGAAATAAAATAAGCAATTGTTCCTGTTGTTGTTAGATGCTGTCAAGTTAAGTGTAACTTATAGCAAACCTGTGAATAACTGATCTGAATATTATCCTATCTTCTGCCATTCCCAAAATCTCTGACATACTCAAACCCAATAGTGAATTTTTTTTGAAGATTCTATATGGAAGAGAAGAGTGAAGTCTTGGTAGGTATGCTGATTTAGAAGATTTTGGTGATATAGTCTGTGGTATATGTGCTGTTAACCCAAAGAGAGTTTTAATCTACCAGGAGGTCTGTGGGAAGAAGATAGGACATCTCCTATGGGTTTTACAGCCTCAGTTGATTTACAATCAGATCTGAGTAGGCTCCAATAACATGGAAATAAGAGTTTTAAACTTATAGGTAAGGTTAAAATTAACAGAGGAAAGTGAAAACACAGGGATGGTGATTATATTTATAGTTCATTAGTGATACTTGAAGTGATACTGGGTTTTGCTTAACTAATCCAAAGAATAGTACATAAAGAATTGAAGTTTTAAAATTATCTATATTTTAAAATGTCCACTAATTATCATGAAGTTGAAGCCTACTCCTAGTTAACTGTCTATTGCAGTTTCAAGACTGTTTTTATAAGAGAAAGAGCGATCAGTCTCCAGACAGACATCGTTGCTCTTCTATACTCTGGAGATGTCCCTTACAGCCAACTTTCCCAATGCAATTCAACTTTTGATTTCTGGCTGTTAGCCCCAAGAGTGCTGATAGTGGAGCCAAGCAAACTAAAGCTGTTAACAGTCTCGATCTCTTTACTGTCTATCATGATGCTGCTAATCAGCCCAGTGGTGAGAATCTTTGTTTACTTGATGTTGAGCTTCAATCCATATTGAAGGCTGCAATCCTTGACCTTCTGCAGCAAGTGCTTCAGGTCCACTTCAGTTTCAAAATGCAAGGTTATATCATCTGCATAATGCAGGTTGTTGATGAGTCTTCCTCTAATCTTGATGCCACATTCTTTTTCATATAGCCCAGCATACAGGATTATCTGTTCCACATATAGTTTGAAAAGGTATGGAGATAGGACACATCCCTGGTGTATACCTTTCCTGATTTTAAGCCATGCAGTGTTTCCTTGCTTTGTCCTGAAGACTGCCTCCTGGTCCAAGTATAAGTTTTGCATAAGCACAATCAAGTGTTCTGAGATCTCCCTTCTTCTCAGAGTTAGCTAGTTTGTTGTGATACACACAAGCAAATGCCTTTGCATAGTCAATGAAATACAGATCAATATTCCTCCATTACTCTTTGCTTTTGGCTAAGATTCATCTAACATTAGTTTAGCGTAGAATAGCTGCTATGGCAACTGAGGCTGAGCCCTCAAATATGAAAACACAAAGGAGGAGGAACAGTTGTAAGCAGACACTAGTGACTGCAACATGGAATGTGAGAAACAAGAATTTAGGAAAATTGGACATTGAAAGAAGTTGAACATAAGAAAGAAAAGGAGTGCATAAATATTGACTTACTGCCTATTGCTGAAAAGAGTTAGATTGGCATGGGGCATTTTGAATCAGATGATCATATGATCTACTATGTTGGAGATAAAAAGGTGAGAAAAAATGGGATTGCTTTAATAAAGTCATCTCTAGATACATCTTGAAACACAGCATCTTTAGTGACAGGTTAATATCCATATGCATACAAGTCCAATGAATACCACTATCATTCAAATATATGCACCAAGAATTAGAGCCAAAGAGGAGGAAATAGAAGACTTCTACCAACTTTTGCAGTTGGGAGATGACAGAACATGCAATCAAGATGCATTAAAAATAATGGGTGATTATCAGAAAAGATGCTGGCGAGAGAATAATAGAATTTGGTACAATCAATGACATATTCATTGTAAATACATATAATAAACATAAACATAGACTATAAACCTATTAATATAATAAATTAGTAGTCTATTAATAATGTCTGTTCAAAGGGTTATTACTCAGAGATTCTCAAATAGTTTCAAGAACAACCGTAAAAGGTTTTCAAGAGTTGTAGATCTTTAGTGTACCAGATTGTTCGATCTTTCTTCCAAGGAGTAGTTGGTGATTTGAACAGTCAATCTTTCCCCTTGGCAGTACAGCATTGAAACACTGGACCACCTGGCCTCCTTATACCAAACAGAGATATTCTTATGCTTCTATGGTTCTTCTGGACTTGTTTCTTACCATATAATTTTATAATAACACAGTCAATTAGCTTCTTTGTTACAGATTTCAAAGAATAATTGCTAGAATTTTATCTAGTTGTTAGAAATAAAAATATTTATCCTTTGAGAAACTATTTTTGGACATTTTAATGTTTTTATGCAAAGCAAAAAAATTAAACGAGAAGGCAATTTCTAGTAGTTCCAATTTTAGAAATACCACTTTACATTTAAATTAAACAAAGCACAATATTTTTTCAGAATAATGTACCTGTTCATATCCTTTCATTAGAAATGTACTACCTATTTTCTCCGTTATCTATGGCTACATATAATACGAATACTTTTTTTTATTTTCAGACTGATTATTATTCTTTTCACAGATAGTTACAAAAGTAAATATTGTTTACAGTAATTTGGAACACAGGTATTTTATGAATTTAATTTCAATAAAATAGAGGCTTACATGAAACATTTCAATAGATATATACATGCATTAACATCGGATTCTATTTGCATTTGTCATTCTTGCAAAAACAGCATTAGCTAGTGTTCAGTAACCATCTATAAATAAATATAGTTTTCAAAGCTTCAATAAACACTTCACACATTTTGTAAGCAGGATGCCAATTTCATAAGCCATAAAGTTTAATAGAAAGTTTACTTATTAATAAATAAAAAACCATTTGAGACCAATATATGTCTAAATAAGAATAAGTAATGTTTCTTGTATAAAGTAACATCTCATTTACAAAAATGCTCGTATAGTAACTTTAATTTCTTCACTTTAATAATGAATAAAAAAAACTATACAGGTATAAAAAAACCTCTGTTATCCAGGAAAAGAATATTTTAACTTGCAAAAGAAATTTTAAACTTTTATAATTAATATCCATTTTTAATTATTATCAGTGTTTCTATTAGAAAAAAATGAAGACCTAGAGAGAGTTCAAAAAGAGATGAACTATATCAGTGTAATTACCACAACTCCCAGCAGTCTTTTCTCTTCTGATTAACACCACAGCAGGGTAGACATTCTAGCAAACAGCTAACTATCATAATCACAATGGAAATAACAAGGGTGAAAAAACTCACAAAAAAACGTTTCTTTGGCATTTAAAATTAAGATTTCAAACATCTTCATGTTGTTTTGAGCAAACTCATAGGAAATTCAAATCAGTAGTTACTATGATTGATTTTAAATTCTGTGTATAAAATCCTAAAGAAGAGTGATGCATTTGGACCATGGTGTTGGCAAAGAGAACATTGAATTTGCCGTGAACTACAAGAAGACCCAATAAACAAGTCTTGAAAGTACAGTCAGAAGGTTTCTTAGAGTTGAAGATGGTTCGATTTTATAGCATATATTTCAGGTGTATTGCAACCAGGTGGACTGACATGGTGACTGTGTGCCAGGGAGTGTGAGGATAGCACAGGATAGAAGAGGGCTCATACATTTTGTTCACAGGGTCGCTATGAGTTGTGCTCGACAACACCTAACAGAACAACAATTTCAGACACATTGTCAGAAAAGACCAGTTATGCTTATTAAAGAAGATAATTGAAATAGAGGAATACTCTCACTGAAATGTTGTGGCTGTGGCAACAGAACAGACTCAAATCTAGTAATTGTTAATTGTTATTGTTCGATGCTGTTGATTTGAGCTTGACGTATAGCAACCCTCTGTACGACAGATCTGAACCCTGTCTTATTCTCTGCTGTCTTCACACTTTCTGACACATTCAAGTCCACTGTAGCAGTCACCATGTCAATCCACCTTGTTATTACTTTAGAATGATTAGATAGTACCCAGTTACCATTGATGACCACTCTTCAAGTGAACAAAACAAAACATCCTGTACAGAGTGGAGGAAAACGTGGAAATAAACTAACAAAGTAAGTTCCCATCAATCTGTAAGGACACTCAGTAAATTTCCACTGACCCATAAAGATTCCAGGCAATTCCTCACTCGGTCAAGAAGACCCCAGGCTAGTGCTCTCCTACTCACAATAAGTCTTTCCCCATGGAGTACTTTCCACTGAGACTTTGAATTTTTGCTTCAAATTTTTGCTTGACAGATGAATGTCCCAACCAATTCTAGGCCACCCACTACCAAGCCGAAGAGAGGATCCCATCCCCATGATCTCCACAAATAACCACATGAAATTATTATAGTCGGATGGGGATCTGAACAAAATTTCAGCAATCCTTCATGCAAGTCTTTCACGAAACTTAGCATTTCCAATACTATCAACAGTGTCAACATAACAGAGAGTCAATTATATGGAAGACACAACCTTCATTGAGAATCTTAGAAGAAAAATCAGAGATAAGATGAAAGAAAAATGAAGATGAGTCACATGTGATAGCATAAAAAGAAACAATATATATGTAACTGGAATTCCAGAACAGGATGGAGGTAGAAAGTAAATTGTGAAAGAGGTAGTAGAAAAAAAATTCCAGGTATCACAAAAAAAAGAGAACATATATATTAAAGAAACTCAGCAAATGCCAAACTGATTAGCCCCTATAAGAAAAAAAGGTTAGACCTCATATGAAAAAAAAAATAAAATTAGTACATGTCATAATCAAAGACAAGGATAGTTTCCTAAAAGCAGCTTGAGAAAAACAGTCACTTACAAAGGAGAACTAATGAGATTAAGCTTGAAATTCTCAGCGAAAAGCATCTGAGAGAGAAGATATGACATATAAAAATGTAAAAAAACACCCAAAAAAACTGTCAACAAAAAAATCCTATATAAAATGAAGCTCCCCATTAACTATAAGAAGGAATCAGGTGATTAACAGAAAAATACGAATTTAAGGAATTCATGAAAGCAAGACCAATGCTTTTAAGAAATAACAAAAGATGTCCATTATGTGGAAACAGCAAAGAAAAGTGGATAGACCACACTAAGCAGCCTACATCAGCAATAACAACAAAAGAAGTCAGCATGACGGCAACCATAAAATCTGACCTGTCAGTAATCACATTAAATATGAATTGTTCAACTTCACCAATTAAGAAAGAGTAACAGATTGGATTAAAAAACCAAAACCAAAACAAAACACACACACACACACACACACACACACACACACACACACACACACAACTCAGAATAACAAATCAAGTAAAACAACATAACCCATCAAAAGACACATCTAAGAAACTAGGAGAAACATAAACTCAAAGTTAAAGGCTTGAGTTATTTCAACACATATTTGTTCAGGTACGTAAGACTTTTTGGTTTTGCCTTTAAAAAGATCAAAACTTTATTAAACTTACTATTTTCTACAGTGTTGATAGCTTTATTTGTTCAGTTTAAGAGAAGAAATATTTTTCTATATAGTTATACAAATATAAAATTATTTTTAAAATTGAAAGAATGACCTTATTTTGTATTTCAGGTGATAGTTAATTTTTGTGATATTCTTTCAATTGTTAGAATCTCTTAACAAGTATTTTCTTACAAATCAATTTAACTATTCAACAACCAATACAAAAGTATCTCAAAGATAAATTGACAAAATAAAAATACGAAAACAAACCATAAAACCAAAAAATCTTCAAACTGCCAACAAAACCCAAAAGCATAAAGAGGTAATTTCAAAAGAAAATATAGAAATTTTAACATCCTGAGTTATCAGAGACACTAAAAAATGAAGTAAAAGTGTATTTCTTCATCTTCTGGACTGGTAAAAAATGAAAAAAATAAAAATTTAAAAATCTAAAACATTGGAAAACATGTGAATGCTGGTTACTAATAGTGGGAATTTAAATTGGTGTGGATGTTTTTAACACATTCATATAATTTACTTGTATATCATTCTTAGCAAAAGATCAACTCTTTTTTTTTTTGCTAATTTGCTTACAAAATTCATATACGTTGTTTTTCACACTATTCTTCATTTGAATTGCTTGTATACCATCATTCGCATGCATTATGTCTTATACAATCAATCACCATAGGACCTTGCCCATCATTACCTTCTCTTTTCACTTGGACCCTTCCCATTTCCCACCCCGGCCCCCATCCACCAAACTGTGCAACACCCTGGTTTTGCTCCTCCCCATCCTCATTCCTCTGCTCCCATCCGTTCTCCTCCCTTGAGTTCCTATACATGTTTTATTAGTTATCCTATTTTTTCTTAAATTTTAATATGTAGTTTTTGTCCTTATGAGATTGAATTAGTTCACTCAGAATTATGCTCTCCAACTTCTAACAAGTTAAGTGGTATTTTTCGAAATTGTTGCTCCTGAGTGCTGTATGGTATCCCATTATATGAATATACCACAATTTCTCAATCCATTCCATTCAGCAGTGTTTGGACATTTGGGCTGTTACCATGTTCTTGTGATGGTGAATCCCGCTGCTATGAATACTGGTGTACAAATCTTAATTTGTGGCCCAGTTCTAATTTCCTTGGAGTATATCCCTAGTGGAATAACTGGCTCAAATGGAGTTACTATGTTTACCTTTTTGATGAATTGGGCCAAAATTTCTTTCAGAATGGTAGTGTCATTTGACAATCCTACCAACAGTATATGAGAATCCCCACATCTCCACATCCTCTCAAAACTGTATTGCTTGCTGCCCTAGTAAATGTTGCCACTGATACTGGGGTGATATGGTATCTCATTGTGCTGTTGATTTGTATCTCTCTTCTTGCTAATGACTTTGAGCATTTTTCATGTGTCTGTTAGCCATCTGAATGTCTTCCTCTGTGAAAAGCCTTTCCATGACCTTTTTCCAATTTTGTATTTGGGTTATGAGTCTTTTCCTTTTGGAGGCGCAGTTGTTATGTACCATCAAGTAGCTTGCAACTCATAGCGACCCTAGGTGCAAGAGCCCTATCCTGTGACAACTTGATTGTCTCCAACAAACCTACTCACACTACCCCAATCACTGAATCGATGAGTCTCATCGAAGATCTTCCTCCCCTGCACTGTCCGTCCACTCTCCCAAACATGATGTCCATCTCCAAGGACAGGTCCCTCCTTGCATGTCCAAAGTATGTCAGACAAAGCTTCAGAATGCTCACCTCCAAGGAACAGCCAGTTTCACCCTCTCCAGGACAAAACTATTTGTTCTCCTAGTAGTCCATGGTATATTCTACACTCTTCTCTAGCACCACAGAACAAAGGCATCAATACTCTTTCTATCACCCCTAGTCACCATCCAGCTCTCCAACACATAGCACTCAATTGTGAAGACTATTGCCTAGATCAGGCACACCTTAGTCTCCAGCCTGATGTCATTGCTCTTCAGTACTTTGGAGAGGTCCCTGACAACTGACTTTTTCAATGCAATTCATTTCTTGATTGCTTGGCTGCTGGTATCAAGAATGTTGACTGTGGAGCCAAGCAACGTAATATTGTTAACTCTCTCAATCTCTTCACCATCCATAATGATGCTGCCAATTGGCCCAGTGGTGAGAATCTTTGTTTTCTTGATGTTGAAATTCAATCTGTATTGAAGCCTGCACTCTTTGACCTTCTGGAACAAGTGCTTCAGGTCCTTCTCAGTTTCAGCAAGCAGTGTTGTGTCATCTGCATAATGCATGTTGCTGATGAATCTTCCACCAATCCTAATGCCACATTTCTCCTTGTACAGCCCAGCATCCTGGATGCTCTGTTCTGCGTACTGATTGTAAAGGTATGGAGACAAAATACATCCCTACTGGACCCCCTCTACAATTTTGGACCATGCAGTGTCAACTTGCTCTGTTTTGATGACTGCCTCTTGGTTCAAGTATCGGTTTCACATAAGCACAATTAAATGTTCTGGGATTCCCATTCTTCTCAGAGTCAGTCACTGCTTGTTGTGATCCACGCAGTCAAAAGCCTTTGCATAGTCAATGAAGCACAGATAGACATTCCTCTGGTATTCTCTGCTTTCTGCCAAGATCCATCTAACATTAGCTATAATATCCCTAGTACCATGACCTCTTCTAAACCCAGCCTGCACATCTGGCAGTTCTCTGTTGATGTGTTTCTCCAGTCATTTTTGGATAATTTTCAGCAGAATTTTGCTTTCATGTCACATTAATGATATTGTTCAATAATTTCTGCACTCCGTTGGGTCACATTTCTGTGAAATGGGAACAAAATAAATATCAGTCTATTCCAGTCAGTGGGCCAGGTTCTGTCCTCCAGATTTCTTGGCATTACTTCGTAAGCACATCCAGGGCAGCGTCTGCTTTTTGAAACATGTCAATTGATAGGCCGTCAACTCCTGGAGCCATGTTGTTTGCCAATTCTTTCAAAGCACCTTGGACTTCCTCCATCACCACAGGCTCTTGCTCATAAGTTATTTAATGAGATTCCTCTACGGCAGCCAATTCCTTCAGGTACAGTGACTTTGTACACTCCTTTCATTTTCTTTCAAAGATTCTTGGATCATTTAACACCCTGCCCCAAATATCCTTAAATATTGCCATTCATGGCTTGAATTTGTTTTCAATTCCTTCAGCTAAATAAACACCAAGAGAGTTCCAGTAGTGTTCTATAAACTTTTATTATGAGATCCTTTTTGAGTTGGTTTTGTCAAACGTTTTCTCCCAGTCAATAGGTTTTCTTTTCATTTTGTTAGAAAAAAAGTTTCATTAGCACAGAGATTCAATCTTTAGAAAGTACTGTTCATCAATTTTATCCTCTCTAGATTGTGCATTTCTGGTTGAATTTGTCAGTCTCTTTATACTATAAACTAGGTTTTATAAACTGGGTCCCAGTTTATCTCTTATGAACTTTAAGGTTTTTGGCTTTAGTCCCAGGTCTTTGATCCACCTCAAGTTGATTTTTGTGTATGATATGAGATGTGAATCTTGTTTCAGCTTTCTGCAGGTAACAGTCCAGTTTTACAACCTCCATTTGTTGAAGAGGTTGTCATTTTCCCATCTCATAGGCTTTATTATTATCTTGTAAATTATCAGTTGACCATAGAAAACAGAGTCTATTTCTGTGTTCACAATTCTGTTGCATTAGTCTATGTGCCTGTTCTTGTACCATTACCATGCTATTTGGGTTACAACCGCTGTGTAGTAGACTATGAATCTCAATTCATTTTCGTTTTTACAATGTGCTTTTCTTATTTGGGATCCCTTTCCTTTACAAATAAACTTAACAATTTCCTTTATTATCTTCTTGAAATATTAATTTTGTATCTCTATTGAAATTAC
>NW_006399923.1:2107157-2107576 GCF_000299155.1 Elephantulus edwardii | reverse complement strand
CAGTGTAAAATGGTAAAGCCATCTGGTGCTTTCTCAAAAAGTTGAAAATAGAAACATCATTTGAGCCAGCAATTCCAGCCCTGGGAATGGAAACTAAAGAAACCAGAGCCATGACTCAAACAGATGTATGCACACCCACGTTTATTGTTATGCTGTTCACTATAGCAAAGAGAGGGAAGGAACCCAATTGCTCAACAACAAACCAATGGATAGAAAAAATACATTACATTCACGCAGTGGAATTTTATATAACTTTGAAAAACGATGAACTCATCAAGCATTACACAATATGGGGGATCCTGGAGGACATCATGCTGAGTGACATATCTCAGTCACAAAAGAACAAATATTGTATAACAGCACTGTTATAAAATAGGACAGGCACGGGTGGGGCTAGCAGAGAATGGGAAAGAAATAGA
>NW_006399923.1:2105430-2106152 GCF_000299155.1 Elephantulus edwardii | reverse complement strand
CTTGACCCCACATTTCTCCTCATAGAGCCCAGCCTCCCGGATAATCTGTTCTGCATACAGGTTGAAAAAGTATGGAGACAGGACACATCCTGGGCGTACGCCCTTCCCATTTTGAACCATGCAGTGTTTCCTTGCTATGCTCTGATGACTACCTCTTGGTCCCAGTAGAGGTTTCGCATTAGCACGATCAAGCGTTCTGGGATTCGCATTCTTCTCAGTCAGCCACAGTTTGTTATGATCCACGCAGTCAAATGCCTTTGCATAGTCAATAAAACACAGATAGACATTCCTCTGGTATTCCCTGCTTTGAGCTAAGATCCATTTAACATTACCTACAAAATCCCTAGTACCACGACCCCTTCTAAGTCCAGCCTGGACTTCTGACAGTTCTCTACTGGTGTGTTGTTCCAGTTGTTTTTCGATAATATTCAGTAAAATCTTGCTTGCATGTGAAATCAGTGAGATTGTTCTATAGTTTCCACAGTCTTTTGGGTCACCCTTCCTTGGGATGGGACCAAATATAGATCTCTTCCAGTCAGTTGGCCAGGTGGTTGTTCTCCAGATTTCTTGGCACAACTTGGTGAGGATGTCTAGGGCAGCATTTGTTAGCTGAAATATGTCAATTGGTATACCATCTATTCCTGGGGCCTTACTTTTTTGCTGTTCCCTTCAAAGCAGCTTGAACTTCTTACTTCATCATTACAGGCTCTTGCTCATATGTT
>NW_006399923.1:2097775-2103617 GCF_000299155.1 Elephantulus edwardii | reverse complement strand
TATTTGGAATCACAGAAGGCAAGGAAGCTTCAGATATAAGCTATCAGATCAATATAAGCTATACAAGTAACACACAATTAGGCAATATATATCCAATAACAATCTGTAACAAGGGATATATTCCTGGATTGGCTGGGGTAGGGGGTAAGGTAAGTAAGAAGGGAAAAATATGCAATAAAAAATAAATATATTTTTTTAAAAAATAAGTCAGTTAAAAAGGAAAGAAAGTATATATTCCCTAGAGAAGTAAATGGAGCTATTTTCCTAATACAGAAGAAGGTGAGGGAAGAAATCAGGCCAATTGAGCACCTTTGATTAAAAAAGATAAGGAAACCTAGTAAGATCATAAGACCATTACCACAACACATAAAAATCTGCACCCCAAACAATTTTTGAAACATAGTGTTTAAATTAAATTAAAAATTAAACTAAATTAAACATTTTACAATATATGCCTACTTTTATTTTTATCTACTCTGCTTACACACGCGCTGGTGGAATTGATTTACTTGCTTGGAAAATTGTGTGATTGTACTTTGAATCAGCTCAATTGCCGTTGGAATTTGAGCTTGAACTCCATAGGGCTGTTCCAAGACTTGCCATTGCTCATGAAGGTGGACTTCCTTTTTGTCTCATTGGTGGTTGGTGACAGGAATGTATTATAGCACTGGTTAAGCAAGCAAATCCTGATAGTGTCTGCTCCAGCACAGAAACCTTAAAGAAAGAAAAAGAAGTATATTCCCTTTACCCATAGTTTTTAACATTTCAGAAGCCAAAAGGGTATGATGGCCTACAGAACAGTTCTGTTGTTTAAAAATAAATGCCCGAGGCATAAATCTATCAAAATGGGGAGAAGGGAATAAATAGTGACTGAAAAAGGAGGGAAATCCTAGAGTTTGTTCCAAAATGGCATCAGCAGGACAGTGTTCATACAGAAGAACATTCAAGGAAATACAACCAAACATGAAATAAAAATGAAAAAATCATGAAACAAACAAAAATGAAAACACAGCATATCAAAACCTCTGGGACACAGTAAATACAGTTTTTAGAAATCAGTTCATAGCAAAACCCAAAAACATCAAAAAAGAGGACAAATAAATAGAACAATAATCTAACCCAACAGCCTCTAGAAGAATGCAAGTTATAAATATAAGAGCTGAAATAAGTAGAATAGAAATTTGAAGCAATCAGCAAGGCCAGGAGCTCATTCTTCCAAAGGGTTAATAAAAAACAGAAACCACTGGCAAACCTAACAAAATATAATAAACACAAAGGATAAATAACATGAATGAGAATTGTAAGAGGTGAGTGATATCATAGCAGATCCAGATGAAATTAAATTTATAATATCGAAATATTTTGAAAAATCTATACTCAAAAAATTTGAAAAATTAAATGGGCAAATGCAGAGAAGACTACACCTCACCCAAATTGACACAGACAGAAATAGAACACTTAAACAAACCTATTCAAAACATGAAACTGAGCAGGACACTAAAAAAAACAAAACAAAACAGAACCCCCACAAACCCAAAAAACAAACAAAACCACAAAACCATTTAAAAAAATGTCTTGGTTCAGATCACAGTGTTTATGTTTCATTCAGTCACTATGAATCAGAGGCAACTCAATGGTACCTAATGCAACCTTATAGATAAGAACTGCAAGTTTATTTATTTAAAATCAATCAATCAGTCTACTGTCAAAGTCCATTCCAATCTACACTGGCTCTGAAAGAAAAGCAGGATTGTTCTATTTAGGGTTTCTAAGCTGGTAATCTTCATAACAAACATTCTTTAAGTGGTAAAGCAGTAAGTTGTCTATTTGCTGTACTGAATAACTTGGGAGTTGCCAATCACAGTGCCATAGCTGTGTCAAAAGTCATGATGGTTACCCATCATGGACAGTGTTTGGCGAAACTTCAAGATTGATCAAACAGGAGCAGCATCTACTTCCTAAGCCAGATGCCTCTGGAAACGATATAAACTCCATAAACATTAAAAAAATGACCTTAATTATTAAACAGTGTTCAGGTCTTTTATTCATAGGCTATGTATTCGACTTGATAACAATTAAACACTGCTAAGTGAGACTAGTGTTAGCATATTTTGGCAGAAAATTCTTCTACTTTGTATGTCACCCTTGCCAATTTGCTGTACTGAAGTAATCTGAGTTCACCATGATGCTGAACCTTCTGCCATTGGGTATCAAATGAGCTGCCAGTTGTATGACAGGTTTGGAAGCAGAAGTGGTATCCTGTTCCTAAACCACATGTCTATAAAAACACTATGAACTTGGAGAAATAGAAAGGTCCTTTGTTCAGAGAGTAGCTATGAGTTGTGCTCTACTCGATGAGAATCAACAGTATTTATAAAAGAGAAATTTTGCTGGCCTAGTGGTAAGAAGCTGTACTGTCAACATAAAGTTGTTGTTGTTGTTATGTGCCATTGAGTCACTTGCTACTCAAAGTGACCCTATGTACAACATCCTTAAACCCTGCTCTATCTTGTGCCAATCGCACTGTCTCTGACACATCAGCCCCAATTACCCCAGTCACTGAATCAATCCACCTCATAGCGGGGCTGTCGCTCCACCCTCCCAAGCATGATGTCCCTCTCCAAGGACCGGTCTCTCCTCACAACATGTCCAAAGTATGTCAGACGAAGCCTCAGAATCCTTGCCTCCAAGAAGAAGCCTGGTTTAACCCTCTCCAGGATGAACCTGTTTGTTTTCTTAGCAGTTCATGGTACCCTCAACACTCTTCTACAGCACCACAGCTCAGAGGCATCAAGTCTCCTTCCATCCTCCCTAGTCATTGTCCAACTCTATGACACCTAACAAGTGATTGAGAAGACCATGGCTTGTACAGACACACCTTAGTCTCCAGAGTGACCCCATTGCTCTTCAGTACTTTGGAGAGGTCCCTAACAGCAGACTTTCCCATCGCAATGCATCTTTTAATTTCCTGACTGCTGGTGCAAAGACTGTTGACTGTGGAGCCAAGCAAACTAAAGCTGTGAACAATCCCAATCTCTTTACCATCCATTCTGATGCTTCCAATTGGTCTAGTCATGAGAAACTTTGTCTTCTTGATTTTGAGCCTCAATCCATATTGAAGACTGCAGTCCTTGACCCTCTGCAGCAAGTACTTTACGTCCTCCTCAATTTCAGCAAGGAGGGTTGTGTCGTCTGCATAACCCAGATTATTGATAGATCTTTCACCAGTACTGACACCACAGTTTTCCTCATACAGTCCAGCCTCCCGGATAATCTGTTCTGCATTCAGGCTGAAAAGGTATGGAGATAACACATATCCCTGATGTACACCCTTCCCAATTTTGAACTATTGCTGTTTCTTGGCTCCGTTCTAACGGCTGCCTCTTGGTCCAAGTAAAGGTTTTACACTAGCGGGATCAAGTGTTCTGGAATGTGGTGTAAATCTACCAGATGTTCACGGGAGAAAGAAGAGGAAACTTCTTCCAAATGATCATATTGTCTCTGGACACTGCCTCTAAAAATTTTCTGGAAACTCAGCTATGAGTTGCTTCCAGCTTGACTGTAAGTAACAAAAACAATAATAGCAGTGGCTTTAATCAGGTGCACCTTGTGCACAAAACTGACATCCTTCTCTTTAGCACTACACAGAGGCCACAGCGAGTAGAATTCCTCAGTGTAACATATCTTTTGATCTTATTTTATTACTTTATTATTTGATGCCTCTTGACATTATTAAATGTACATATTTCTATCATAGTCTTAATGATACTGGTCCAGAGAAATGTGATGAAGGCATTGCTCCAGAGAAAAGCTTAAAGTTTAAAGGAAGTTGCAAAAGACAGGAAAAATGATACATAAATATATATAATATAAAAACATAGTGTCATTTGGAGAATATAATAGCTAAAATGTATTTTGAAAGAAAATTGAGGACAGGTGGAACAGAACTTTTTAAAAAATCTTCGTTTTAAAAATGTTAAATTTTACATAATTACTTTCTAAGAATGACTAGATGTCATACTTATTCCATGTTGTATGACTAAGCTTCGTGATTATATGGTGCACATCTACTGCAATCAGCCATGAAAACTTTAATGAGAACCCTAAGTTAGGAAAAAAGCATTTTTCTTTCTAAAGATGATGAAAATTCAAATAGAAGAAATGCAAACCATACAAAGCAATCATTCTAGAAAGATATAAAGAACTTTCAAAATATCAGCAGGTGCAAGTTATGACTGATGATACAGAAAATCATGGAAAAAGCAAATTTTTTCCACTTATAAAAAAACATATTTTAAATGGCAGAATTTCATTCCTTTGGACTTTGAAATATATTTTAATAGAAATATTTTCACAATTCTGTACAAAATCCAAGTTCATAAAACAAGGTTTCTCAGCTATGGTTATATATATGAAAAAAATTTAAAATAGTAATTCCTGGGCCTTAAAAATATCAGAATGTAAAAAGTCAGCTTATCAACTTCAAAGTTTGATATTTATTCTATAATTTACTATTCACATCTATTCTTTCATTGATATTAATGATGCCAAAGATTTCATTTTACTTGGAACCTTAATTAGTGACCTCGAAACAGCAGTGATAAAATCAACAAGTTTTCAAACTTACCTTTAAAGGGTCAAAAACCAAAATATCACCTTAGGGATAAGATGTTTCTGACATAAGTTATGGCATTTTCAATTGTTTCATATTCTCTATAAAAGAGGTCAATGAACAATGAAGGAAACTGAAGCTTACTGGTAAGAAGTTGTGCTGCAAACCCAAAGGCACATGGTTCAAATCCACCAGCTTCTCTGGGAGAAGGATGGACAATCTCCTCCCAGCTGATTGACTGCCTCTGAAAACATACCTGGCAGGTCCACCCTGGGTTGGTTAAGATTCTGTAGTAAACAACAACAACAGCAATTTTATAAGCATAATTGTACATAGGGTTGCTATGAGTCACAAGCGACTCGATGGCACATAGCAACAACAACACAACAATAATTGTATCAATCAGAATATTGTTCTTTTCCTTCAAAATTGAATTGAGTCTCAGAAAATCTTCAGTCATCTCTTCTTCCTGGTGAGGACTGGCCTTCCAAGAGTCACTGACACATTACCATTCACAAATGTGTAAATTGATTTTGTCCCAAAACTTCACAAGAAAACTTCCACTCACTCATGATGTTTTTGGTGTGAGAACTAATGTACCTTTATGCACATATCAATGTGTACATTTTAAGAATGCTCAGTATGATGGCTTAGTGCCAAGGAATTGCACTACCAGTGCAAGGATACACTCTTGGATTCTACCCACTTTCTGTGGGAGAAAGACGTGCAATTTCCTCCTGTGTAATTTTACTGCAGCTGAACACCTGCTGGACGATCAGCTGTGGGTTGATTCCAACTTGACAGTACACAACAACAACAACAACAAAAGAGTAACAATACGCTGCAGAAGGTCAAAGACTATAGACTTCAATATGGATCATATCTGAATATTAAGGAAACAAAATCTGAGACCAATAGGCAACATCATGATAGATGAAAAAAGATTGAATTTATTACTGATTTCATAAAAGTCATGACATTCAAAAACATGTTGCATTGGAAAAATCTGCTGTTAAAGACTTCTATAAAGTGTTAAAAATCAAGGACATCAGTTTAAAGAGTAAAATTAGCCTGATCCAAGTCCTGGTATTTTGCTTTAAAGTTCTAGTATAATTGTTTGCTATACATTGGCAGACTGGGTTTGGAAGAGGCTGTGATACTAGGGATATTGTAGCTAATGTCAGATGGATCATGCCTGAAAGGAGAGTGTAGCAGGGAATATCTGTGTTT
>NW_006399923.1:2095094-2097340 GCF_000299155.1 Elephantulus edwardii | reverse complement strand
TAAGTTGGTTGGCTCTAAAATCAACACTCTTGGTACCAGCAGCCAGGAAATTAAAAGAATTGCATTGGGAAATTCTACCAAAAACCTCTCCAAAGCACGGAGGAGCAACAATGTCAGTCTGGAGACTAAGGTGTGCCTGATCCTAGTCATAGTCTTTGCAATTACTTATTTTGCATCAGAAGGGTCTGCAATGACTAGGGATGACAGAAGGAGAATTGATGCCTTCGAGCTGTGGAAGAGTCTTGAATATTCTCTGGACTGCTAGGAAAATAAACATTTTCATCTTACAGAGGATGAGACCAGGCTGCTTTTGGAAGGCAAGGATTCTTTGTCTGACTTTAGACATTTTGCAAGGCGGGAGTAATGTCATGTTTGGAAGTGTGGAGGGACAGTGCAAGAGAGGAAGACCTTTGATGGGATGGATTGATTCAGTGACTGGGGTAATGAGGGTAAGTGTCAGAGGTAATAAGATTGGCACATGATAGGGCAGGGTTTAGAGCTGTTGTACATAGGGTTGCAATGAGTCGCAGGGGACTTTAGGGCATATAACAACATCGAAAACACATATCTAAAAGTAGAACAATGAATAATGAACCTATGCCTTTTAATTTTTAACTTGGAAAAGAATACTGATTTTCCTCTTTGCAAAGAATACAGAAAATGGTATTGGAGAGAGTGAAAATAGAGTACTGTTTGTTGTTGTGTGCTTTTGTGTTGGGTCTGACCCATAGCTTAGGCAGTAGATCACAAGGGAGGGGTTTGCTCATCCTTCTTCCACAGAACAGCTGGTAGATTGCAGCAAAGCTTCTCACCACTCTCACATACTTTAGGCATATTGTGAGGAGGGATCAATTCTTGGAAAAAGATGGTGTGCTGAGAAAGGTGGAGAGTCAGAGAGAGAAAGAAAGACTCAACAAAAGCCATTGAAGATATTTTCAAAGCACATTTTACAGCCTCCAAACTGTCACCAGGAATAAAAATGCTATAAATTCTTACACATAATCTATATTGAATGGATTTTGTATTTATTTCACTTATCTTTTGTAAGTTTCTTCTGGCTTTTTCTGCATTCATCCGCCTTTGTCATTGGGTGCTTTAGCTTTACATACCCTTCCAAGCTCCCTGCATCAACTTTTTAAAGTAGTCATGGAATAGCAATGAGTGTTTAGTTGAAATTTAAATTTTTATCTTTTTACAGGTTATTTAAAGACTATGATGCTCTTTGTATCTTAGTAACACTGCAACATTGGGTCTTGCGCATAAGACACACAATGTATTATTTAGTAATAATCTACTAATAAAACACTAAATAAAGGAAAATAAATATGAACATAATTATTAGATAAAGAGAAAACATTAAAACACCTGAGAGAAAACAGTAGAAATAGAAGATAAAATTGGAAATTGAATCCTTAACAAACTCACAGTTTATTCAAGACCCACATGTATAGTGTTTTGTGACTTTATTAATATTTTAGGAAAGCAATTAATACATGATACATCAAGTTTTTCCACTGGTCTCTTAACTCAGATTTCAATATATGAGAAAAAATAACAGTACAATTTAATTTTAGATTCAACTAGAGAAAAAGAAAATATTTGCTTATATGTATTGATGGCAAGCATAACATTTGGACCTGAGAATGTTGCATTAGAATATAGCCAATTAAATTAGTTATTCATGATGAACAAAGAATACATTTAAGATTTTACCAGGAAAATATAATTTTCCTAGCATAACAATATGGAAGATATTTTTATAAAAATATTACCTCACTTATATTGAATAAATGAAAGAAAAACAGTATCTGTAGCAATTCTTTTTATATATTGTTTCAGAGATTGTTATTCACAGGATAATATTTTTACTTGTCCCGTTCATATTAGACACACTGAAACACATGTATGTTTGAGCTTCAATTATATATTTCTAACTCTAAGAGTCTTTCTACCTCCTAATCCTTGTATCTCCTCGGGATGGTTATTACCTGTGGTTTAGTAATTAATAGTAATGAAATTTCTTAGAATAAACATTCATCACATCATTTTTACTGGTTTTCATTCAACAATTCATTTTGTTTTATAATATTAACAACAATTGATCAATGTCTTTTTAAATTTTATTCTGATTTATTTATTTACAAAGTTTGAATATAATGTTTTCACAAAATATCCTTTCCGTGTCCTTCCCTTTACTCACCCATCAAATTGTGCAGCCCTATAACTAACACCCATTCCTCCCACCT
>NW_006399923.1:2093674-2094579 GCF_000299155.1 Elephantulus edwardii | reverse complement strand
GGGCACTTGGGTTGTCTCCAGTTCTTTGCTATTGTGAACAAGCCGCAATAAACATGGGTGTTCATATATCTGCTTGAGGGGCAGTTATGTTTTCTTTAGGGTTAATTCTTAATAGAGGAATTGCTGATCAAATGGTATTTCTATTTGCAACTTTTTGAGAAAGTGCCATATAGCCTTCCATAGTGGTTGCACCACCTGGGAAAATTGGAAAACTATCTGCAGAACAATCAAGCAAGATCCACATCTCACTCCATACACAGAAACAAATCCAAAGTGGATTATGGACCTAGGACTAAAACCGAGGACTCTAAACTTCGTTAAAGAAAAACTTGGAAGAACTCTATAAGTCCTAATCCACAACATAAATAGTCTCCCAAGCATCCTGGAAAACCTACAATGAGGAGAGGATAAAATAGATGAATAAGACTTTCTAAGAATCAAATCCCTATGCACATCCAAAAACTTCTCCAACAGGGTAAAAGGGAGGCCGCAGACTGTGGGGGGAACAAAATTGGTAATGACATGTCAGACAAGGGACTTATGCCTAGAATTTATAAAATACTCCAGCACCAATTGAAACCCAAATTCAAACCTAGAGTTGCTATAATCAAGGATGCTTTGGGCAGAACTTTAAATGATCCAGGAAGTATTAAAAGAAGATGGAAGGAATCTACTGAGTCATTGTATAGAAAGGAATTGGCAGATAAAGAAGAATTTAATGAAATAACGTATGATCAAGAGCCTATGGTGAAGAAGAAAGAAGTTCAAGCTGCTTTGAAGGAAATATAAAAAAATAAGGCCCCAGGAATAGATGGTATACCAACTGAAGTATTTCAGATAACAGATGTTACCCTGGATGTGCTCACCAAGCTGTGCCAAGAAATCTGGAGAACAACCACTTGGCC
>NW_006399923.1:2091244-2091789 GCF_000299155.1 Elephantulus edwardii | reverse complement strand
TCTTTGGAGAAGGAGATTGTGATTGTAAAAGTGGAGGGAAAATGGAGGAGAGTAAGATCGTCAATCAGGCATTTTGATACAGTGACTGAAGCAATGGGCTTGAGTGTCAGAGATCATAAATTTGGCACAGGATAGGCAAGGGTTCAGACCTGTGGCTCATAGGATTTCTATGAGTTGACTCTATGGCACCTAACAACAAAAACAAATTGCACAGGAGGAAATTGTTCATCTTCCTTCCACAGAGTCAATAGGTTGTTAGAACAACTAATTACTACTGCTTCACCAGAGCTTCCCTAATATTAATTAACAAAGAGAACTAAATTAATGATATACCTTAATGATATGAAATTGTGATAGGTTATGAGTCATGTACAAATTGGTGCTAAGGAGATTATAAAGAACTGGACGCTAGGATTACGAAATCTTTTTTTTTTTTTTTCAGGTACATCTTAGTCCTTTTTTTTTTTAATTTAGGTTGTTTATTTTTCATTTCAATGAACATCTACAGAGATTTTGGGATTCCATTCATTCATTGTTGCACCCTT
>NW_006399923.1:2077527-2090674 GCF_000299155.1 Elephantulus edwardii | reverse complement strand
CTGACTGCTGATATCAAAGGTGTTGGTCATTGATTCAAGTAAGAGAAAATATTTGATAGCTTAAATCATTTCTCAGGAGGGTGGAGGGACAGCACAGGAGAGGAACATCCGTGATGAGATGGATTGATTCAGTGACTAGGGTAATGGGGGTAGATGTGTTGGAGACAATGAGGTTGGCACAGGATAGAGCTGTTATACATATGGTCACTATGAGTTGCAGGCGACTTGACAGCGCACAACAAGAAGTCACTTCCATATCTATCTTGGTGTTGACTATTGGTGCTGTCAATACTGGAGACCATTTCTACATTCTGTTTGTTGGCATTTCATGGGAATGGGAACGAATCAGGATAATAGTTTCCAGACAGTTGGTCAGGGAGCTCTCCTTCAAATTTGCTGGTATAGAGTAATGAGAACACCTTGGGCTGCGGGGTTTGTTTTGTTTTGTTTTTGCCAGTCCCTTCAGTACCACATGAATTTCATCCTTCATTATAACTGGTTATTATTCATATGATATTACTGAATTTTTTCTTGTCAACTAATTCTTTTTGGTACAATGATTCTGTATATACCTTCCATCTTCTTTTGATGTTTTCTGAATCATTCAAGATTTTGCCCAAAACATCTCTCAGTATAGCACTTTGAGGTTTTAATTGTTGTTCAGTTCTTTCAGCTCGAGAAATGTCAAACAAGCTCTTCCTTTTTTATCCTGTGACTTCAGACCTTTGCATATTTTGTTATTTTTTGTGTGTTCTCATGCTGTCATTAGAAATCTTCAGTTCACCTCTCTTACTTCAACAATGGTAAAAATAAGTTTTCCAACTGTAAAAATAAATTATAAAAAAATTGACATTCTTTTTTACACTCTTTTATTTGGGCTTCTCAAGACTTTAATATCCATATTCTCTGTTTCTGTTCTTTGTAATGCCTTTTTTCTTTCTTCCTCAAGTACAATGTTGTGAAGGATAGGGTATTATCCACACATATAGAAGGAAGACTTGTTAAAACAATTAAAGCCAAAGGAGGGATATTGAGAACTTCTATATCATTTGTTGTTGTTGTTGTTGTTATGTGCCGTCGAGTCGTTTCCGACTCATAGCGACCCTATATGCAATCAAGATGCATTAATAATGACTGGAAATTGGACTGCAAGAGTTGGAAAAAATGAAGGAGGCATGGTAATTTAAATGTATGAACCTGGTAACAGAAGTAAGGCTGGAGAGAGAATGATTGACTTTTGTACACTCAATTAATTATTCATAGAAAAAAATCTTTAAGAAAACCCCACAAAAGTGCCTTTCACATGGACATCACCTGATGTACAGCATAGGAATCAGATTAATCATCAACTATGATTCCTGATGGCTGATGGACTGAAACCTCAAAATTTAGGTTTTCTGTTTGTTTATTTTATGTTTGGTTAGAGGTTACCCTTACTCATCTTATGATTGCAATATCACCTGGTTTCTTGTCGATTGGGACTTTTTAACATTGATACTTGATTTATCAAAGTTCTCAAGGAAAGCAATTACTCAACAAAAGGCTGCTAGAGAATTTACATGTTGAGATACACATAATGGTGCTAATATTTACATGTTTGCCATATTCTGATAGTTAAAAGCATTCACAGGTCCCACTCATACTGAAGTGGGAGACTATCAGGAAGTATCAAGAGGCAGAAATCATGATAGTCACTAGAACTAGAGTGGCAGCAGAAGAATAGTAGGTTAAGATGCCTCATGTGAGTATATAGAAAATGTTAGAGTACCCAGAGGTTATGAGAACTGTTGATAACTTAAGGACTTTTTTTCAAATGTAAGCAAATAAGTGTTTTATCTAGAAATTGAATTTGAATAAAATGTTACATGTGTAATGCTATTTTGAGACTCGATAGTCCTCCTTAAAGTCAACAGTGATAAAGGCTAGTCTTACGTACTTTGGGTATGTTGCACTGGGGAGATGCATCATGTTTGGGAAGGTAGTGTGATGGTTAAAGGAAAGAGGCTCTTTGTGGCAGAGGTCCTAAGAAGAAAATTTCTGAAAAGTCTCTATTATTCTACCTCAATGAAATATCTTCTAAGTTATTAATAACTAGAAGTCACTAGATATCTTACATTTTCTGTGATAATATTTGTTGCTTTTTTGTTATATGCCTTAAAGTCGCTTGAGACTCCTAGCAACTCTATTACAAGAGCCCTAAACCCTGCTCTCTCCTTTGTCAGCCTATCTCTGTCACACACATTCCCAATAACCAAATCACTGAATCGATCCATCTCATTGAGTATCTTCCTCTCCTGCACTGTCCTTCCTATCTCCCTAACATGATTTCCCTCTCCAAGGACAGGTCCCTCTCACAACATGCCCAAAGTATGTCAGACGATGCTTCAGAATCCTTGTCTCTAAGGAGCAGCCCAGTTTCAACCTCTCCAGGACGAACCTGTTTGTTCTCCTAGCAGCCCATGGTATAGTCAACACTCTTTTCCAGCACCCTTTGAAAACCCTATGTACAATAGAGTACACTTAGAATAGCAGCACTTAGACTAGCAGACACGGTAATTGATGCTGAGATTTCAGATATGGAAACACAAAGAAGGAGGAACAGCTGTAAGCAGACACTAGTGATTGGAACATGGAATGTGAGAAGCATGAATGTAAGAAATTGGACATTGTTAAGAAAGAAATGGGATGCATAAATATTGACATACTAGGCACTGGCAAAGTGAGATGGCTTTGTATGAGAAATTTTGAATCAGATGATCTATGATCTATTATGCTAGGGATGAAAAGTTGAGAAAAAATAGAGCTGGTAAGAAAAATACACACACACACACACACACACACACACACACAGACAGAGTTTTTTTGGGATTTTTTTTGTCATACATTTTGTCATTCATTTTTTGTTTTTTTGTCATACATTCTTCTAAGTGGTATAACACTGGTCTGCCCATTTACTGTACAAAGTTAACTCGTGGTTGCTGTGATGCTAAATACTGTGATACTTACAACAGTTATGTGGAGATTTATAATTGCTTGCATTGTTTCAAAAAATAAGCATCTTATTTCAAATGTTAAAGAAAAAGGAAAAAAAGAGAAATGAAGAAGGGCTTCCTATCCATTGATTTCCTTTTTTCCATGTGGCTTTCCCGATATGTGACTTTTGTTGTTGTTGTTGTCAAGTGACTCTATAAAAACCAGGTATAAATTCTATCCTATCCTGTGCCATCACCACACTCTCTGACACATTAAAAATAATTACTGCAGTCACTGGACAATACATCTGGTTGAGGGTCTTCCTCTCCCTCTTTGCTGTCCCTCTACCTTTCCAAACACCACATCCTCCTTCAAGGATTGCCTCTCCTAGCAACAGTGAATGACATTAATAGCACCTTCTGGGTGGAAACATGCACATAAAGCATGCAGACAGCTGGTGAAGAGATTTATCATTCTTGTCAACCCACCAGGGTTAAACAGTTTCAGCAACAGAATAATGGAATCAAATGGAAGAAACACAATACTTACATCCCTAGGGGCTAGAGAGATTCCTACTCTAGAAGAAAACAAGTTGGCATCAAGACATTACTGCAGAAAAGGTGGTAGAGAACCAGAGACCCAAACTTGCTGGAATGTTAGGGTAGGGAGCTGTGCTACACTCTCCTGAAGCTTTGAGGTTGAAGGTAAAAGACTACAAGCATGCTTGAGAGGCTTTCATAACTGAAGAATGTAGTCATATTTACCAGCTGAATTGTAACTTGTTCATTTTCCTAGTAAACTACATAATCATGAGTATGGGTCAGTTCTGTGTAACCATAGAACAGATTACTGGACCCAAAGCAGATCAGTGAGAACTTTGGAGAAGGGAGGGATGTATGATTAATAGAACTGGTAGCCTAGTGCCAAGAAGCTGTGCTGCAATCCCAGAGGCACTTGGCTCGAAGCCACTAGCTCAATGTTAGTAATAATTTGTTATGATCCACACAAATTCAAATGCTTTTACATATATAATAAAACACAGATAGACATTCTTTGGCATTCTCTGCTCCTGATAGAATCCAGTGATAGAAGTGATAGTATACTTGGTGCCACAGCCATTTAAAAACCTATCTTGAACTTCTGCAAGTTCTGCCCTTCTGTACTGTTCTAGCCATTTTTGGATGCTGTTCAGTAAAATTTTACTTGCATGATGACCTAGTGGCAAGAAGGTGCACTGCAATCCCAAAGGCACATAGTTCGAGGTCACCAGCTGCTCCTTGGGAGAAGGATGGGCAATCTTCTCTTGTGCCATTAACTGCCTCTGAAAACCTGCTAGAGGACCACCTGCAGTTTAGTTCTGATTTAATGGTACACAACGCAGGTACAGAAAGGGAGGTCTGATCTCATAGAAATTGGGTTTGTGCTGTGCATGTTGTTATTCAGGACTATTTTTCGTTGTGGAGAAACAAAATATTTTTAAATATTGTTTATGTTGTTGTTATTAGGTGCCTATTTTGTTACTGCTATTAGGTGTCACCGAGTCAAGAAAGACCCATAGTGACCTTATGTACAACAGATCTGAACTCTAACTTATTCTGTGTCATCCTTACGATTTCTGACACACTCAAGTCCATTGCAAGTCACTATGTCAATCTGTCTGATTGAAAGTACTCCTGTCTTTGGCTGACCGTCCACTTTTCCAAGTACGATGTTCCTCTCCAAGGTATAACCTACACTAATAAGATGTCCAAAATATGTGAGGCAAAGTTTGTCATGTTTGACTTCAAGGAACACTCTTGCTGCACCTTGCCCAAGATTTATTTATTTGCTCTTTGAGGGTTACTACTGCTAACTTATAAAAATAAAACATGGTCGCTGAGTCACGTATAACTCAACAGCACTTAACAAGAACAACAACAACAACAACAGCTAACTTATAAAAATAAAACATGGTCGCTGAGTCACGTATAACTCAACAGCACTTAACAAGAACAACAACAACAACAACAACATATCTGCATTGTGATCTTAGATTCTTCTATATCAAGGCAATAATCCGTTGATCAAATCATTGACATCAAATAAATTCTGACCCAAAATGACTTTGTGTGAAAAAACAGACTGGCCTCATAGGGTTCCTAAGTTCCTAGGTCGGTATCTTTCTAGAATTAGACAACAGCCTTTTAGTTAGAAGTTGAACACTTAACCACTGTATCACCAGGGATCCTTATCAAATCAATACCAGCATTTACTTTTAACCTTCCAATCTGTAGTGGAGAGAGGGGAAATATGACACATTTCTATGATGGTTCTAGAAGTTTCTGTTTCCAGTTGGACCATGTTATGTACATTGATGCCTTACTGACCTATATTAGTAACATGATCAAAACTGGAATCCCAAGATTTGGACAGCTCATGTCCAAAACAACAGCTCTGAAAGAAAAACAAAAACAAAAACAAAAAACCCAGAACCGTTTTTAATCCAGGCTATCTTCACCTACTACATATGTGCTTTTATTCTCTTCAATGTGGGTAGATTAACAAAAAAAGAAAGATACCAACTCGGAAATGGCCAAACTTTAAATGGAAAACCATAAATATTGAATGACTCATTGATGTGAAGAAATCAGAGAATCTAAATTATTGACTTGTTTATTCTCATATCTCTCGTTTTCTCCCCTCTCCTTAAACCACCTATAACACATAACCTGTCCTAGCTTTATTTGATGACTTTACTTCCTGAAGCATTGAAAGTATTGGAGTAATCAGAAGGGGCTATTTCTTGGCTTTCACAACACGCCCTACTCACTTAAAAGCATCAACTTAAAATAGCTTGCATTACTGTGTAATGTTATCAATGAAATATTCTTGCTCTTATAGGAGACTAGCACTTGAATTCCCTTCATCTTACCTATAAAAGAATATAGCTTCAGTCATTCTTTTTTCACAAGGGAGGGAACTACTCTTCTGTCTCCCAAGGTGTGACTGGTTGATGCAAACAAACAGAAAATACTGACCTTTGGATATCAATAAAATAGAACAAATTTGAGGGCTCAATGTTGTATAATTAATAGTTAAAATTCTTAATGTAATATGTTGCTGTTGTTGTTGTTGTTGTTAAGTGACATCTAGTCATAGACAACTAATAGCCACCCTATGAACAAAATAACTGAATACTTGAACTTTCGTCGTTTCTCCAAGTTCCTAGAGTTTCTGGAGGCAAGCCATTTTGAAAGTGGATGCCACTCTTGCTTCCAAGCTTGTTTTAACCAGGAAGCTCCACCAAACACTGTCCACCATGGGTAACCATACTAATATATTTTAAACCTTAATGGACTATTTTAATGTTGTTGTTGTTATGTGTTGTTGAGTTGCTTGTGACTCATAGTGACCCTAAGTACAACAGCCCTAGACCCTGCTCTATCCTGTGCCAATCACACTGTCTCCTACACATCCACCCTGATTACCCCAGTCACTAAATCAATCTACTTCATAGAGGGTCTTCCCATCTTGTGCCATCCCTCCACCCTCCAAAGCATGATGTCCCTCTCCAAGGACAGGTCCCTTGATACAACATGTCCAAAATATGTCAGATGAAGCCCCAGAATCCTTGCTTCCAAGGAGCAGCCTGGTTTATCCCTCTCAAGGATAACTCTCTTTTCTTGGCAGTCCATGGTACATTGAATACTCTTCTCCAGCACCACAGCTTAAAGACATCAATTCTCCTATCCTCCTTAGTCATTGTCCAACTCTCTGATCCATAACAAGTGATTGCAAAGACCATAGCCTGTATCAGATGCACCTTAGTCTCCAGAGTGACACCATTGCTCTTCAGTATACTGGAGAGGTCCCTAACAGCAGACTTTCCCATGGCAATACGTTTTTTGTTTGGTTTTTTTTTTTTTTGTAATTTTCTGGCTACTCGTGCCAGGAGTGTTGACCGTGGAGCCAAGTAAATTAAAGTTATTAACAATCTCAATCTTTTCACCATTCATCCTGATGCTGCCAATTGGCCCAGCGGTGAGAATCTTTGTCTTCTTGACATTGAGCCTCAATCCATACTGAAGGCTGAAGTCTTTGACCCTCTGCAGCAAGCACTTTGGGTCCTCCTCAGTTTCAGCAAGCAGGGTTGTGTCATCTGCATAATGCAGATTGTTAATAGATCTTTCACCAATCCTGATGCCACACTTCTCATAGAGCCCAGCCTCTCAGATAATCTGTTCTGCGTACAGGTTGAAAAGGTATGGAGATAAGACACATCCCTTTCCCAATTTTGAACCATTCAGTGTTTCTTTGCTCTGTTCTGACGACTGCCTCTAGGTCCAAGTATAGGCTTCACATTAGAATGATCAAGTGTTCTGGGATTCCTATTCTTCTCAGAGTTAGCCACATTTTGGTATGGTCCACACAGTCAAATGCCTTTGCATAATCAATGAAACACAGATAGATATTCTTCTGGTATTCAATGCTTTCAGCTAAGATCCATCTAATATCAGCAACAATATCCTTAGTACCACGACCCCTTCTAAGCCCAGCCTGTACTTCTGGCAATTCTCTGCTGATGTGCTGTTCCAGTACTTTTTGGGTAATCTTCAGTAGAAACTTGCTTGCATGTAAAATCAATGAGATTGTTCTATAGTTTCCACATTCTATTGGATCACCCTTCTCTGGAATGGGAACGAATATAGATCTCTTCCAGTCAGTTGGCCAAGTGGTTGTTCTCCAGATTTCTTAGCACAACTTGGTGAGCATGTCCAGGGCAGCATCTGTTAGCTGAAATATGTCAAATGGTATACCATCTATTTCTAGGGCCTTATTTTTTGCAATATCCTTCAAAGCAGCTTGAACTTCTTCCTTCATCACCATAGGCTCTTGCTCATATGTTATTTCATTAAATTCGTCTGTTTCTGCCACTTCCTTCTGATACAGTGACTCAGTATATTCTTTCCATCTTCTTTTAGTACTTACTGGATCATTTAATATTCTGCCTAAAGCATCCTTGATTATAACAACTCGAGGTTTGAATTTGCTTTTCAGTTCCTTGAGCTTAAGAAATGCTGAGCGTGTTCGGCCCTTTTGATTTTTCCGACTCCAGCTCCTTGCACATTTCATTGTAATATTTTGCTTTGTCATCCTGTGCTGCCTTTCAAAATCTTCTGTTCAGCTCTTTAGTATCTTGAATTTTTCCTTGTGCTTTGGCTTCTCTGCGCTCCGGTGCAATATTCAGAGTTTCTTCTGACATTCATTTTGGTCTTTTCTTCCTCTTCTGTCTTTGTAATGACCGTCTGCACTCTTCCTGGATGATGCATTTGACATCCTCCCACAACTCACTGGGTCTTTGCTCATTTGTGTTCAGGCCTCAAACTTGTTCCTGAGATGGTTCTGAAATTCAGGAGGAATGAAGTCAAAGTCATATTTTGGTTCCCGTGGATTTGGCTCAGTTTTCCTCAGCTTCAGCTTGAACTTGCATATGATTGTACCATTTAAATAACTGACTCAGATTGTTTAGCAATTCCAGTCTGTCGACTGTTCTAATTTCTCATTGTGAGTCTCATTAACCTGTTAAGAGTCTGTATATCTTGTTCACTGGTCTTTATATTTTTATGCAATAACTAAATGCCAAGAAGACATTTTTAATAATCAACTCACAGCACTACAGTTAACAGAAGACAGTGTAGTCTAAAATAACAGTTGTATTCAGATTTGTTTAAATAAATAATTTCAATTCAAGATTCATAATGGAAGGGTGCGTTTGGTTCTCATATGTTAATATATCACAAACACTTAAGAATGATTATTAGAATCTCACAAATAATTTAAACTAGATTCAGAAAAAAACTATGAAAAAAATATTGCTGATGATATCAGATAGACTTTGGATTAAACAAAGAATACCAGAAATATAATTACTAGTGTTTTATTGATTCTACAAAGTCATTAAACTCAATGGATAGTAGTAAATTATAGACATATTGAAAGTAATGGAAATTTTAAAACATATTGGTATGCTTGTGTTGAATCTGTACATGGACCAAAAAACAAGTGTAATGTATTTGGGGCGGTGGGACGGGTGCGGGGGTATTGTGTACCAGGGAAGGAGTGTTTCTTTTACTTTTGAAAAAGAGGAGCGAACTGGAGGGGGGGAAGGGCTGGGTGGGGAGAGAAGTGCAGCAATGAATAAATGGAAATCCAAAATATCTGTAAATGCTCATTAAAATTATTAAAAAAAATATAAAAGATAAATTTAAAAAATCAAGGGAATACTGGATTGATTAAAATAATAATAATAAAAAAGGAATGAGTCAGAGTTTTACCTTTTCCATAAATGTTAAATTTCATCACTGAACAAATAATCTAAGAAGCTGGACTTTATGAAGATAAATGTGACATAAGAAATGGAATAACACTTATCCATAATACTCAGGAAACACAACTTGCTTTCAATAAATGAAAAAGGCTTGAACACCTATTGATCAAAGCTCAATGACTATAACCTTCAATATATAGCACCTCTCAAAATAAAGCAAACAATAATCCTCACAAAAGAACCAATAGACAATATAATGATAATAAGGAAAAAAATACTAAAATTTTGAAGGATTTCCTTTTCACTTGAATCTACAATTAATCTTCAAAATATCAGCAGTCAATCATCAAATAGTCAAGAAATCAAATGACACATTACTTTGGGCAAACGAACTACTTACTGAGAAACAACTTACAATACTAACATGCAAACATGTTAGTTTAAAGGTCAAAGTGTGTCTGTTTCAATCCAAGATGTTTTTAATTGCTTCATATGAATCTGAAAGTTGGACAATAAAGAAGGAAGACCAAAGAATAATTGATTCTTTTAAATCATAGTGTTGAATAAAATTATTGTATAATATGTAACATGAACTATCAAAAGAAAAATAAAAATATAATAGTTACAATATAAAGAACAAATAAATATGTCCTTCTTAAAAGCAAAGATGGTATCATGCTAAACTTTGCCACCTATACTGGGGTAAGATGGTGTATTTTTGTGGTTTTGATTCATAACTCTTCTTATTGGCAGTGATTTGGAGGATTTCTTCATGTGTCTGTTGGCCATATGAATGTTTTCCTCTGTGAAAAAGTCTTTCCATGTTTTTTGCCAATTTTGTAATTAGATTATCAGTCTTAGTCTTCTGTAGGCCCTGTAGGAGTTGTGTAAACTTTCATTATGAGACCTTAATCTGAAATGGTAATACTAAATGTTTATTCCCAGTCAGAAGGTTTTCTTTGCTCCCCACTGGAAACAGTTTTTGATGAGCACAAAGATTTAATCTGGGGCAGGTCCCATTCATCAATTTTTATCCTCTTCAGATTGTCTATTTCTGTCTGTATTTGGCGTCCCTTTATACCATAGACGAGGTCTTCTAAGCTTGGTCTCAGTTTGTCTCTTACGAGCTTAATAGTTGTGGGCTTTATTCCAAAGTCTCTGATCCACCTTGAGTTGATTTATTTTGTGTATGGTGTGAAATGTGGATCCTGTTTCAGCTTTCTGCAGGTATCTATCCAGTTTTGCCAGATATACTTGTTGAAGAAGTTATCATTTCCCCATTTGATAGGTTTTATTTCCTTGTTGAATATCAGTTGACCATACATAGATGGGTCCATTTTGGGGTTCTAAATTCTGTTCCATTGGGATATGTGGCTGTCATTGTACCAGTATCATGATGTTTTGGTTATTACTGCTGTGTAGTAGATTTTGAGGTAAAGGAGTGTCTCCCCTTCACTAGTAGAGCATCAGTAATACGTGTTGGAGAGGATGTGGTGAGATAGGAACTTTCATACATTATTGGTTGGATTGTAAAATGGTACAACCACTCTGCGTGGCAGTTTGGCATTTCCTCAAAAAGCAGAACATAGATATTCTGCATGACTCAGCTATTCCATTGCTTGGAATATGAGAATTGAGAAGTAAGAGAATATAAGAAAATAAGAACTGAGGCACAGAGACTTGTACACCAATGTTTATAGCAGTATTATTTACCATAGGAAAAACATAGAAACAGCACAAATATCCAACCCCAATGGAATAAATAAAGAAATTATGGTACATTCACACAATGGAATATGATGTAGCTCTCAGGAGTAATGATTTGTAAATTACTACCTAACATGGGAGGGATTGGAGAGCGCTATGCTAAGTGAACTAACTCAGTCTCATAAAGACAAATACTATATAGGACCATTATTGTAGAACATGCATGAGGATCCAAGGGAGGCGGGGCTTAAACATTGGGTCACACGGTCTGATGAGTGGAGGGAGGGATTAGTAAAGGAAAGAGGAAAGGTCTGATGTGCAAAACAGTGTATATGAACTTTATGAACTTTGTGTGTAAACCATTATAAAATAAAATTTAAAGAAAAACCATAAAAGCAAGGATGTTGTCAGGAATGGCAAATCATTGGAAAAGGGCAACATATATATCAATTAGACGGGTAAAAACGTGTAGAAATATACTAAAAGACATGGACTCAAACAGGACTACAACAGTGAGTTTGTACACTGTTGAGATGGTGAAGATGGTACAGTATCAGTCCAGTTTTCATTTCTTTGTACATAGAATTGTTAAGAGTTCATTTTCTTTCCAACTCACCTGATAACTAACACACAAAATATTTTTTTAAAGTTGGAATCAGGAGTGGCATCCATTTCCTAAATAACATGCTTCAAGAAACCATGAACTTTGATAAATGTTGATGGTTGTGGAGGGACTTCAGGCCTTTTGGTCATTGGGTTGCTATGAGTCATGCTCAACTCGAAGGTAATCAACAACTACAACAATAAGAACAGCAAAAACATGTAATATTTTGGAAATTAGTGACTGTGAAATTAAAGATGAGAAATAAAATAGAAATATGGTGTCTCAAGTTATTGTTGTTGCTGTTATGTTTTATAGAACCAACTACAAATCACAACGACCCTTTGCATAATAGCTCTGAACACTGCTCTATTCTGAGCCAGTCTCACTGTCTCCAACATCCTATTACCCAAGTTACTGTGCCAGTCTATCTCACCCAGGGTCTTCCTCCCCTGTGCTGGCCCTCCACCCTTAAGAGCATGATATCCTCCTCCAAAAATGGATCCCTCCAAAAACTGGCCAAAATTATGTGAGACAAAGTCTCAAAGCCCTTGCCTCCAAGGAGCAGCTTGTTTTCACTGTCTTTCACTCTCTCCAGGACATACCTCTAAGTTCTCGTGGCAGTCCGCAGTATATTGAATACTTTTCTCCAGTACCACAACTCAATGGCATCAACTCTTATTCTCTCATCCTTGATCATTGTCCAGCTCTCTGATGCATAGAAAATAAATGAGAACACCATGGTCTAGATCAAGTGCACTTTAGTCTCTAGATTGACATCCTTGCTTTTCAGGACTCTAGAGAGGTCTTTGACAGCAGATTTTCTGTGTGTGATTCATCTTTTGATGTTCTGACTCTTGCTGCCAACAGTATTGATTGTGGAACCAAGCAAGGTGAAATCGAAACAATCTCAATCTCTTCTCTACCTATCATGATGCTTCCAATTGGTCCAGTGGTGAAAATCTAGGTCTTCTTGAGTTGATTTTTAATCCATACTGAAGACTATAGTCCTTGACCCTCTACAGCAAGAGCTTTACTCCATTTCGCAAGTAAGGTTGTGTCATCTGCATAACACAGCTTGTTGATGAGTCTTTCTCCAATCCTGCTGTCAGTTTCTTCCTCATAAAGTTTAACCTCTCAAATGATCTGTTCTGCATACAGATTGAAAAGATATGGAGACAGAACACCTCCCTGACACATTTCTGGGTTTTTTTTTCTGATTTTGAACCACATAGTGTTTTTTTGCTTTATTCAGACGACTGCCTCCAGGTCAAAGTAAAGGTTTTGCATGAGCACAATCAGATATTCAGGAATTCCAATTCCTCTCATAGTTAGCCACAATTTTTTGTTATCCACACAGTCAAATACCTTGTTATAGTTAATGAAGCACACATAGACATTCTTTCAGTATTCTGCTTTTGGCCAAGATCCATTTGATATTGGCAATGATACCCTATTATTGAAGGACCCCCGAACTGCTGGTCCTGTTCTGTCCCGAGTGGACGGCGAAGACCCAAGACTCCAAGACACCGGCTTGATGCAACAGCAAGAGATAAGAA
>NW_006399923.1:2039067-2077143 GCF_000299155.1 Elephantulus edwardii | reverse complement strand
TCTTTGCTTGTTTGCTCTGCCTTTCTACTAGCCATTCTTGAAATACTGTCGCCTTGGATACAGCTGGGTGTGGGGCTCTACCAGGGACAATGGAAAAATTCCTGAGTTTAACTTAGCTGAGAACTATAGAAACTTGAGTTTAATTCAGCTGAGAACTATAGGGACTATATTAATTTCAATCTTTTCATTATCATGGCTTCTTCATAACCCAGCTTGTATCTCTGATAGTTCTTGGTTGATACATTGTTCCAATAGCAGCTGAATAATTTGCATGCATGCTATATTAGTTATATCATTCTATAATTTCCACACTCAGTTGGATCAAATTTTTTTTAATGGGAACAAATATAGATCTTTTCCAGTTAGTTGGAAAGGTTGCTTTCCTCCAGATGTCTTGACTCAGCCTGATGAACATTTCCATGGCTGCATCTCTTGGTTTAAATATGTCAATTGATATGCTCCCCAGGAGAATACAAAGTTGTTAACAGTTAATAAAATGGAGGTTTCCACGTGTTCAAAGAAATTTTAAATCATTGTTAAATGAGTTATATAAAATTTAAGGGAATTTATACAATGAAGTTACCACATTAACTAATCTAGACTCCAAAGCCATGCAAAGTTATGTCACAAATCGAAGAAAATAACATCATGAATTTGAGATTGTGAATTTGAAGAGTGTAAGCAGCAATGGCTTGAAATTTTTTTTTTTCCGCTTGAGAAGTAATAAGTGAGTTCTTCCCTTTTTATTCTCCAATTCTAGGTCTCTGTACACATTCCTTTGTCATAAGTTGTTTTGTCTTCTGGAGCTGCCCTTTGCAAGCTTCTCTTTAGCTATTTTACTTCAATCTCTCTGCCATTTGTTTGGCTTCTAGACAATCCAGTGCAATTATCAGGGTCTCTTCTGACATCTATTTGATCGTTTCTTTCTCTTCCGACTTTCTAGTGACCTGTTGATGTCTCTTCATGGGTGAGGTCCTTTTTCTTCTTGTACAACTCATCCGATCTTTTATCATTGATGTTCAATGCTTCAAACCTATTCTTAAAATGATTTCAAAACTCAGGAGGGATAGACTCAAGATTGTATTGGTTTTTGTGGCCTTGTTTCAGTTTCTTCAGCTTCAAGTTGCAATGATTAGGAATATTATGGGTAAAATCTTGAATGATCACAAAACTTAAAAAAATAAGATAGAATAGACTGTCTCTGAACCAAAAAATAATTGGCTGATGGTGAAATATTTCAAGAAGTACCATATAAAGAGGAATGTGGCATCAGGATTGGAGGGAGACTCATCAGTAGCCTGTGTTATACAGATGGCATAATGCTTGTAGAAAGTGAGGAGTACTTAAAGAACTTGTTGCAGAAGATCAAGGAATGCAGCCTTCAGTAAAAATTGTGTCTCAATATCAAGAAAACAAAGATTCTTCCCACTGGACTCATAGGTAGTGTTATGATGAATGGAGAGGAGATTGAAACTATCCAACAGCTTCATCTTGCTTGGATCCACAATTAACACCCTTGGTACCAGAAGTCAGGAAATCAAAAGATCCATTGCACTGGTAAAAATATGCAGTTAGGGACTTTTCTACATTATTGAGGGGTAGTAATGACAGTGTGAGGACAGGAGTGAGTATGATTCAGGTCTTGGTCTTTCTGATTACTAGCTACGCATCTGAGATCTGGAGAATGAATACGGATGACAGACAAAGAACTGATCTCTTTGACCTGTGGTGTTGTAGATGAGAACTGAACATCCACCCCATTGATAGCCATTGATGTATCTTGAAAAGAGAGCAGCCAGAGTACCCTTTGGAGGCAAGAATGATGAGGCTTCACTTCCAATATTTTGGACATATTGCTATAGGAGGTTCTATTCCTTGGAGATAGACATGATACTGGGAACGGTGAAGGATTGACAAAGGAGAGGAAGACCCTCAACCAAATCGATTGACATGGTGACTGCTGCAATGTGCTCTTGTGTGTCAAGAAGTGTGAAGATGGTGCAGCACAGAACCAGATTCAGTTCATTCATTCATAGGGTCTCTTTGAGTCATATTCGACTTGATGGCACTTAAAACAACAACAATCATATGCTCAAGAGCAAATGATAATGAAGGAAGAATTAAAGTTGCGCTTGAAGTACTTTTTTTTTAAAAAAAATAGGATTCTAGAATAGATGGGATTGCAATTGCAATGTTTCAAATGACTAACTCACCCATGGATGTGATCATTGGTCTGTGACAGGAAATTTGGAGGACAGCTGTCTTGTCAACTGATTAGAAGAGGACCATATTTGTTTTTCAATTCCCAACAAAACTGATGCAATAGAATAGAGTAAAAAAAATACCATTACTATCACATGAAAGCAAAATACTACTGAGGATTACTCAAAAACTACTATAATAGTGCATAAACTGCCAGAAGTCCAAGTTAGAGAAGAGGCCATGGCTTTAGGAATATCATTGCTAATGTCAGATGGAGCCAGGTTGAAAATAAGGACAAATGTCTATTTCTACTTTATTAAGTATGTAAAGGCATTTGAGTATGTGAATCATAACAAGTTATGGTTAACACTGAGAAGACCTGGAATCCCAGTAGAATTATTTATGCTCATGAGAAACCTATATCTATACTAGGAGGCTGCTGTGTGAACAAAACTAAGGAACACTAGCGGTTAGCATTAAGAAAGTTATGTGTCAGTGTTGTATTCTATCTTCATACCTAATCAATTGTATGTTGAGAAATTATTTGAGAAGCTGGATTCTATGAGGAAGAATGTTCCATCAGGTACAGAGGAAGACTCATCAATAACCTTCTTATGTGTCTGATACTACCTTGCTTACTGAAAGTGAGTTAAGACTTGAAGCATTTGTTGCAGAAGATCAAAGAATACAGCACTCAATCTGAATTGCCTCTCAACATCAAGAAAATAAAAATTCTTACCACTTGACTGATAGGCAACATCATGATAGATAGAGAAAAGTTTGAAACTGTCAACAATTTCATCTTATTAGGGCCCATAATCAACACCCAGGTACCAGCAATCAGCACTGGGAAAGTTGTCATTCATGGACTTCTCCAAATTATTGAGGAACAAGGATGTCAGTTTGATGACTAAAGTGTATCTAATTCAGGACATGATCTTTTCAATTGCTTTCTAAACACCTGAGATCTGGTCAATGAATAAGGATGACAGAAAAAGAATTGATGCCTTTGAGCTGTGAATTTAGAGAAGAGTGTCGAATATCCTATGATCTGACAAAAGAACAAATAAATACATTTAGGAGAAATTGCAGCCAGGGTGTTCTTTGGAGGCAAAGATGATAAAACTTTGTTTCAAATACTTCAGGTGTGTGGCTACAAGAGGCTAGTAAAGGTGGAGAGTCAGTGAAGGAAAGGAAGACCCTCATTCAGATAGATCAAGACAGTGACTGGTGCAATGGGCCCAAGTGTTTCTGCAAGTGTGAAGGTAGCACAGGACTGGAAATGACTCAGATCTATTCATAGTGTCCCTACAAATAGTATTTGACACGATGGCACCTGGCAACAACAACAATGAAGAATGGGTTCAAATGTATCAGAGATTATGAGGATGGAAAATACAGAACATGATTCAGATCTGTTGTCTCTAGGGTCACTTTGAGTCATTCTTGACTCATCGGTACCGAAAAAGAAGAATAATGGACTCCTTGGAAGCAAAAGTAACAAAGCTTTGTCTCATGTAATTAGGACACATGGTTAAGAACTGTTATTCCTTAGACGGCATGTCATACTTGAAAAGTTAGAGGGTCAGCAAAAGAGAGCAACATTCTCAACCAAATGAACTGATACATTCACTATAGCAATGGACTCAAGGTTGTCAGAGATTATCAGGTTGGCACAGGATAGGTTAAGGTTCAGACCTGTTATTCATAGGGTCTCCAGGAGTCATACTCTACGTGAAGTCACCTGTCAGCCACAACAAGATGAACATGAGCGTCTACTTGCTTAGTGTAATCATGGGGAATCAAAGCAAGAGCACTATTAGAACCAGTACTATAATCATTGAAACTTTAGGAGGAATGACCCAGGGATCATGTCAGCAGTAACAGCTGGTAAGAAAAAGGAGCTAATAGTATCGTTTATATCCAAAACCAAAAGAACACTGGTGTTCTCATTGATTAAGAGTTAAGAGCTGTTCTGCTGATCCAAAGGTGTAATTTGAATTCATCAGCTATTTCATGGGGGAAAAAGATGGACAATATTTTTCTGGGTGTTTTACTGCCTCTGAAAACAAGTTGGTTCTGACTTGATAGCACATAACAAGAACATAATATTGAAAGACAAATTATTTTTAGAGAGGAGAAGGGAAGAATGGCATTAAATTTCAATAAACTCTAAGGAAAATATTCAAGCCTTCTGGTTTGAGAGCTATGGAAAAGACTTAATTGACAGGTGAGGAGGAGACTACATGTTCTCAGGAGAGAGCCATGTTTCCATGAGAAGAATAATCTTAGCAAAATATTCAGAGAAGACAGTTTTAATTCCACAGAGTACAAAGTAATGATAGACTCAAGGTCAAATTTTGGTTCTTGTGGGTTTGATTTAATTTTCTTTAGCTTCAGTTTGAACTTGCATATGAGTAGCTGATGGTTTGTTCTACAAACAGTAACTGCCCTAATTTCACACCTGCTACTGAACTTCCCCAATGATTCTTGTCACAAAAGTAGTCAATCTGATTCCTGTACAAGTTGTCAGGTGAAATCTGTGTTTGCAGTCACAGTTTATTTTTTTTTAAATGATGACTAAATCATTGACTGTACACAATTCTATCATTTTACCGCCATCCTTGTTAATGTCACCAAACCCAACTGACTGCTCTGTTCCCAACTTTCACATTACTCATTATCCTGGTTGAAAGTTCAATGGATTTCTAACTGCAAATGTCATTAGAAATCATCTATTTCTTCCTATTTGGTTATGATTATTCTTGCCTATATTTGAATAATGGTGATATTAGCAAGTATTTCTTGTATATGTATGGATGTTGTCACTCACAACATTTAATTTTAAGATGGATTTGGAAATGGTATTTTAATTATGAATGTGACCCACTTTCCCTCACCTTTTCATTTCTGGCACAGTAGCTCGTATGAAAAATTTGTCATGCCAGAAACAACCTAAGTGCCCATCAACAAACGAATGGATAGAGAAGTTGTGGTATATTCACACAATGAAATACTACACTGCACTGAAAAACAAGGAACTCATGCAATATTATTCCAAATGGGTGACTCTGGAGGACATTATGCTGAGTGAAATATCTCAGCCACAAAAGGACAAATATTGCATAGTGCCACTGTTGAAAGTGACTGACATCAGGGTTGGGGTAACAAAAACTGGATAGATTATGTATACTGAATTGAAACAGATGAGGAAGAGAACAATTTAAAAGTGATATATGATAGTATATTATGATTATAGCAGGAATTCAGAATTAAGGTTGCATAGCAGAGTGCATTGGGGCTCGGGGGGGTCAGGGTTGAGGTCGGGGGGGACTGCATACCAATGAAGAAGTTTATCTTTTGCTTTTCAAAGAGAGGAACTGGAGGGAGGGGGGAATAAAGAAAAAAGTGCAACAATGAATGAATGAAAATGCAAAAATCTCTGTAAATTAAAAAAATTTAAAAAACTAAATCTCTGTTAATTAAAAAAGTTGTCTTGCCAATGTATCTCATTTCATCAATGCATAGCATGTCGATATTTATTAATTCCATTTATCTCTTAACAATGCCAATTTTCCTTTGTTCATGCTTCTCACATTTTGTATTTCAATCACGAGTGTCTTTTTGCAATTATTCCTCCTCCTTTGTGTTTGACAAACAGAGGGCTCAGCCTCAGGTTTCATGTCTACAAGTCCAAGTATTGTTGTTATTATGTGTTGTCAAATTGCTTGCGACTCATAGAGACCCTACATACAATAGTCCTGAAACCTGCTTTATCCTGGGTCAAACTTATTGTCTCTGACATACCTAGCACCATTACCCCAGTCACTGAATCAATCTATCTCATCAAGTGTCCTGTTATTTTATGCTGTTTGTTCACCCTTCCAAGCATGATGTCCCTCTCCAAAGACTTGTTTCTCCCTGAAACATGCTCAAAGTAGGTCAGATGAAGCCTCGGAATTCTTGCCACCAGGTAGCAGCCTGGTTTCACCCCGTCCAGGATATACCTGTTTGTTCTCTTGGCTGTCCATGGTGTATTCAGCACTCCTCTCCAAAATCACAGCTCAAAGCCATCAATTCTCTTTATATTATCCCTAGTCATTGTCCAGCTTTCTGACACATGACAAGTAATTGCAAAGACTATGGCCTGGATGAGGTGTACTTTAGTATCCAGACTGATGTCGTTGCTCTGCAGTACTCTGGAAAGGTCCCTGACAGCCAACTTTCCCAAGTCTTTTAGTGTCCTGGCTGCTGGTACCAAGAGTGTTGATTGTAGAACCAAGCAAACTGAAGCTGTTAACAATCTCAATCTCTTCACCATCTATCATGATGCTGCCAGTTTGCCCAGGGTGAGAATCCTTGTTTCCTTGATGTTGAGCTTCAATTCATATTTAAGACTGCAGCCCTTGATCTTTGGCAGCAAATATTTAAAGTCCTCTTCAGTTTCAGCAGGAAGGGTTCTGTCATCTGTATAACATAGGCTGTTGATGAGTCTTCCTCCAATCCTTATGCCACACTCCTCCTCATAAAGCCCAGCCTCTCAGATGATATGTTCTGCATACAGACTGAAAAGGTCTAGAGATAGAACACATGGCATACACCCTTCCTGATTTTGAAGCATACAGTGTTTCCTTGCTCTGTTCTGACAACTGCCTCCTGGTCCAAGTATAGGTTTTCATAAGCACAATAAAATGTTCTAGAATTCCCCTCAGAGTCAGCAACAGCTGTTGTGATCCACACAATCAAAAGCTTTTACATAGTCAATGAAACACAGGTAGACACTCTGCTTTCAGTCAAGATCCATCTAACATTAGCTATAATATTCTTAGTACCACACACTCTTATAAACCCAGCCTGCACATCTGGCAGTTCCCTGTTGACATGCTTGACTCTACAATCAACACTCTTGGTAGCAGCTGTCAGGAAATTAAAAGATGAATTGCACTGGGAAAATCTGCTCTCAGAGACCTTTCCAAGGTACTAAGGAGCAATGATGTCTGTCTGAAGAGTAAGGTGCACCTTATATATCATGGTCTTTGCCATTACTTGCTATGCTTTAGAGAGCTGGAAAATGACTAGCAGTGATAGAAGGAGAGTTGATGCCTTTGAGTTTTGGTGCTGGAGAAGATTACTGAATATACCATGGACTGCTAGGAGAACAAACAAGTTCTACCTGGAGAGGGTGAAGCCAGGATGCTCCTTAGAGGCAAGGATTGTGAAGTTTTGTCTGACATACATTGGACATATTGCAAGGAGGGACCAGTCCTTGGAGAGGGCTGCTATGCTTGGGAGGTTGTAGTGACAGCGCAGGAGAGGAAGACCCTCAATGAGATGGATTGATTCCGAAACTGGGGTAATGGGGATCGGCATGTCAGAGACAACAAGCTTGATAAGGGTTAGAGCAGGGTTTAGGGCTGTTCTACATAGGGTCACTATGAATAACAAGTGTCTCACCGGCACATAACAACAAAAACACCACCACCACATGATAATGATTGTATCAAATGCAACATGAATGAAGAATAGTGTGGAAGATAAAGTATATCAAATTTCTCAGCAAACCAATAAAAGCAAAACAAAACAACAATGAAAATATTTTGGAGATCAAATTACAAAAAATAAAAAAGAAAACAAGGGTTTTTCACCACTGGGCCAATTGGTTGAACCATGGTAGATGGAGAAGAGATTGAGGTTGTTAACAATTTCAGCTTATTATTTTCTATAATCAACACTCTTGGCATCAGCAGGGAAAAAAAATCCAAAGATAAATTGCATTAGGAAAATCTGTTGTCAGGGACAGCACTCTCCTGAGTCCTAAAGAGAGGGAAAAAAAAAAAGATCGTTCTCAGTCTAGAGACTAAGACGCATCCGATCAAGGTCATGGTCTTCTTAATTGTTTGTTATACATCAGAGAGCTGGACGAAGGCCAAAGATGACAGAAGAAGATTTGATGTATTTTAGTTGTAGTGCTGGAGAAGAATATTGAACTTTAAAGAGAAATATCAGCTATGTCTTGGAGGGGGTGAAATCAAGCTGCTTATTGGAGGCAAGGATTTCAGGGCTTTGTCTGACATATTTTGTGCACATTGCCAGGAAAGAGTAGTCCTTGAAGAAGGGAAGGGTGGAGGGACAGAGTCGGAAAGGAATACCCTGGATTAGAAAGGTTGACACAGTAACTGGGGTTTAGGTGTGAAAGGAGGTGTGTCAAAGATAATGAAATTGTCTCAGGATAGAACAGGGTTTAGAGCTATTGAGCATAGGGTTGAATTTGACTGGACAGCACTTAACAACAGCCATAGCAGTGTAAGGATGTCCAGAAAAGTGAATGCAAGATGAAGGAGAGAGAAACAGATTGCAGAAATCTAAAAAAATGACTGGGTTTTGAGAGATGATATATGACTGAATGGTGATGATTTTTAGTTCCTACAGAAATTAGTCTTTAAATTCTTTTTTTAAATTAACTTTAATGCAAGTTTACAGGGACTTAGGGTTTCCAGCCATTCATTGTTTCACTTTTCTCCCTGCCACCCCCATTCACTTTTATCCTTGATGAGTATAAGAAAGACTCTTTCGTTGCTATGCAATCCCTCCCCCCAAGTCCACTGCACTGTGCAGCCTTCATTCTGGACTCCTGACATGACAATAATACCTAATCATATACAACTGTAGAATGTCCAGCAGGCTCTTCACTTTTCGTTTTCCAACTCCAGCTTTTATCACATTTAGCTATTAATTCTTTGCTCTGTCTTCTTGAGCTACCCTTTAAAATCTTCTGTTTAGCCTTTTTAATTTGGCATTTCTTCCCTTTAATTTGGTTTCTAGATGCTCAAGTGCAATTTTCAGAGTTTCTTTTGACATTTATTGTGTTTTATTTCTTTTTCTTCTCTATCTTTGTAATCACTTTTTATTCTCTTTATAAATAATGTCTTTGATGTCACCCCACAGCTCCTCTGCTATTTCATCATTGTTAAGTGACTCAAACCTCCAGGGCATGGTCTTTTCAATCATAATAGATGTATCTTAAAATTGGAAAATGAGTAGAGTTAACAGAAGAAAAAATGATGCCTTGAGCTTCAAAAAATTGAACTGTGGTGTTGGAGAAGCGTACTGTAAAAAAGAACAAACAGACATGACTGAAAGAAGATGCAACCAGAGTGTTTGTACATAAGTTTGGGGAAGCTTCATCTCACATACTTTGAGCATATTCCTAGGAGAAGCTATTCTTTGAAAAGGGCCACCATGTTTGAAAAGGTAGAAGGTCAGCGAAAGAGAGGAAGAACCCTTTATAAGAGACATCAACACAATGACTATAGCATTAAGCTCAAGTGTTTCAGAGTTGATGAGAATGACACAAAATAGGATATGCTTCCGATCTGTTATTCCTAGCATCACTAAGTATCATGCTGGACTCGATGGTACCTATTAAAAATATAATAAGCTGAAGACTACTATAGAATTAACTGTTACAGATTTAGTTCCTATTATAACAAGTACTAGGGTGTTTGTCAGAGGGCTGCCTATTCACTTACAAGATTGAACATATAAATGTTGATGCCCTATCTTCAGTAATATCTTTGATTCCAAATGTTTGCTTAAGGATTAATTTATGTTCAGTTCCTTTTTACATTGATGAGGACGTGAAATTGCATTGAAAATATAATATAAGGATGAGTTCTCTTCAGACTCATATAAACCCCTCTTGCTCACCTTTTTTCTCTACCCTTTACCAGCAGGAAAATAAAAATCACATAGAGAATAGAGTTCCACACAATTCCCCTTATTGAAAGAAAGGGAATGAGCCTCAGAGGTCCGTGTAAGTGAATGAAATTGATGGTAAAGTGATATGTTTCCTCATTAGTTGTAACCACAGGGGTTAGAAAATATGGGTGAAGATATTTTATCTGTCTGTTTCAACAATTTGGCTTCACAAGCTGTCATATCAGTTATGTCTTCCATGATCTATAATTGAACACATAGATGCAATAGCTACCATCACCCCTAAGCAACAAAGCTGTCCATTCTCTGGATAAAATCCTCCTTTCTTATAAAGATGGCTTGCTATGGAGAAAAATGGATGTAAAAATGAAGTCTTTGATGATCACCTACTGATAAAATGTGAAAGAAGGAAACATTTTCATTTTTTATGCAATAAATTTGAAAGTAAGCACAAAAAGGGAATGAGGAAGTATGTGTCAGTGTTTTAATACGGTATATGTTTTTGTGTGTGATATTTAGTTATTTAATCTTTGGAAAGGTCTATGATAAAAACGGAGGATATAGGACAAATTACATCTTTTAAAATGCTATAGTGAAGAAAAACTATTAAGGCATCTTACTGATGTTTCCTCAGACTGACAAAAGCATATAGTCATTCATGTTGAGTTTAATAATTTGATCAAGGATAATTTAGTCTTTTTTATTTACAATTTATACATCAAGAATTAATAATATAATAAAAATGAGTTCAATAATATTTTTACTTGGCATGATATAAACTTGTATATCTCTTGCATTATGCAAACACACACATAGAAGCACAAGAACACACACACATGTACATATACACACATTACTATAGCCTGCTTCTATCACACACACAAAATAAAATTGACAAAATAATGGAAATAGTTTAATTATCAGTCAAATATCTGTAGCTACAATTTAATTTAAAAGGGAAATAAACATGAACATTGTGTCTGAATCTCTCAGCTATGAATAAAATGTTTCACTTTATTCAGCTTAAACACTTATCATATATTTATGGTCAATTATGTAGATACATACCATATTATTTGTCCAATTCTATCTTTGCTTATGTTTGGTGCCATTAGATAACTTCCCCCCCCAAATATTGTTTGACAGTGTTGAAATAATATAACAATATTACTAATACTACTTGCAAGCAAGATCCTGTTGCAGAGTATTCAGATGTGCCAGCTGGGTTTAGAAAAGGTTGTAATACCAGCAACATCGCAGCCAAGATCCATCTTGGCTCAATGCAGACAGTACTAGAGGAATACCTTTATGTGTTTTATTGAGTATGCAAAGACATTTTACTGTGTGGATCACAATAAAGTGTGGCTAACTTTAACAAGAATGGGATCCCAGAACACTGATTCACTCATACAAATCCTATACTTGGCTTAGGAAGCAGTTGTCAGAACATAGCGGGGAAATATTCCATGGATCAAGATCGGGAAAGTTGTGAGTCAAGGATGCATCCCTTTTCCATACCTTTTCAATCTATATGCAGAAGAAGTCATTTGGGAGGCTGGATTTTGTGAAGAGGAATGTGGCATCAGGATTAGACGAAGACTTATCAACAACATGCATTATGCAGATAACACAACCTTGTTTGCTGAACCTGAAGAGAACATGAGGCATTTGCTGCAGAAGGTCAAGAATGGTAGTCTACAATATTGACTGAAACTCAACATCAAGAAGACAAAGATTCTCAAAACTGGGCCAGTTGGAAACTTCATGATAGACAGTGAGTAGATTGAGATTGTTAACTACTTCAGCTTACTTGGTTCCACAATCAAAATTCTTGCCACCAGCAATCAGGAAATCAAAAGAAAAATTCTATTGGGAAAGTCTTCTGTTGGGACCTCTCTAGCATACTGAAGAGTAATGGTGTTAGTCCGGAGACTAAGGTAGGCTTGATACAGGTGCCATGGCCTTTGCAATTACTTACTATATGTCAGAGAGCTGGACAATAACTAAGGATGATATTGGAAGATCCGATGCCTTTGAGTTGTGGTGTTGGAGAAGAGTGTTGAACACTCAGTGGGCTGCCAAGAGAACAAACAGGTTAGTCACAGAGATGGTGAAAGCAAGCTGCCCCTTGGAGGCAAGGATTTTGGCTACATATTTTGAGCATGTACCCAGAAGGGACCAGTCCTTAAGAGAAGAATATCATGCTTGGAAGAGTGGAGGGATAGTGCAGGAGAAGACCCTGGAAGAGAAGGATTAAAACTCAGTAACTGTAGAAATGGGATTAGGTCTGTGAGATTGGCTCAGGAGAAATTGGCTCAGGAGAGGACAGATTTCAGAGTTAATGTACAGAGAGTATGCTGTGAGTCACAAGGTGAATGGATAATATATAAAAACAATTAATAAGGTGGGTTTGCATGATAAGAAGAGTGACCTTTCTCTCTCTCTCTCTCTCTCTCTCTCTCTCTCTCTCCCTCTCTCCCTCTCTCTGTGTGTGTCCCCATCACGTTGAAACTGATCTATAGCTGACACTTCAATTGTTTTTCCGAGGGAGTAAATCACATGGGAATAGATTGCCCAACTTTCTCCCACAGATGTATTTGAACTGTGTGTTTCAGGATTGTAGCACAGATAGTTATCACTAATTTTAATGAGTAAAATAGGTTTACATGGAAAGAAAAGTTAGAAGAAGATAAAGAAATTTCCCACATATCATTCTACACATTTTCTATATGACATTTATATTAAATGGAACATTTATTACAGTTAACAAGTCAATGTGAATACATTGCTATTAAGTAATGACTGCTGTTGTGGTGATGTGGGAGTCTACCCATAGCTGACCCTCGTGCAGGTATTTGAAGCAGTGACTTTTTCAGGAGGAGATTGCCCATCTTTTCCCCATGGAACAGACAGTAGATTTGAACTAAATCAGAGTTACCATAAAGTTCACCCATTGGATGTACAAGAGATTTGGCAAATTCATAAAGTCATGTTATAACCATAACATAAAATATGAAACAGTTCATCACTTTAAACATTACAGATATTTTAAAATTTATTCAATTTTTCCTTTTCTGAACTCCTGTCTCTACTCATGGTTTTATTATCATCACTTTTGCCTTTTCTATAATGTGATAATGTTGAAAATTGTAAAACATGTGGCTACATTAGACCAGCTTCTTCTCTTCAGTTACCTGCATATAAAGTTCACCCACATAATTTCATATTTTAATAGATTATTTCATTTACAAATAAGTAGTGTTTCAGTATATGGATGTTCCAAAGTGATATCCTAGTAGTAAGAAACTGTGCTGCAGTCCCAATGGTGTACTGTTGGAGATGACAAGCAGGAGAAGGACAGGCAATCTCTTCTTGTGGAGTTAAGTACCTCTAAAAATCCTCTTGAGGGTCCACTATGAGTCAGTTCCAAGTAGATAGCACAAAGCAACAGCAAGAGTAACTTCAATTGAGAACTAGATAAAAATTATTCTTTTCAATAGGAATTTAATCTAGTAAATGAAGAAATTATAATTTATAAACTCTTGTGTCTTTGAAAGCATGAAACCAATTTTCTCCTAGGAGACTAGGATTTTGAAGCTCTGTCTCACATACATTGGGCATGTGGCCTGGAGGGACTGATACTTGGAGAAGGATATCATACTCAGAGAAGTGGAGAGCCAGCACAGGAAAGGAAGACTTCAGATGAGATGGATTGATTGATACAGTAACTAGGACAATGGGATATGTGTGGGGGAGTCAGAGGGTACATAGATAGGGTCGTTATGAATCACAGGCAATTCTACAGCACATAACAACAACAATGACAACTAAAATCTAGGAAAATGTCATCTGTGCAGTGATCTTCTAACAGTTTGGGGGGAAATAACGTACATTAATCACAATCCATTGGTGTGGAGTCAATTGTGGCTCATACATTCCTTAAGACAGATAGGAAAAAATCCCATAGTTTTAAGATTTATTCTTTTTGGAAGCAGAGAGGTGTATTTTTTTTCTCTAGTTCAGCATCTTATAGATTTAAACACTCAGTCTCACTGTTAGTAACAGAATGCTAAACTGTTGGACTGTCAAGATTCCTGGTGTTATCTACTACAGTTCAATTAACAAATACTAAAACAAATCATCACATAATGAGCTTAGAAAATAATTTAGTATATATACATAGCCTGCATATTGCATATGATTCAGTATGGCTAAAGTATTGAGAAACTATTGTAAGAGGTTGAAGATTTCTATTTCAATTTTAAAAAAAATATATATCTGTAACTGGAAACAGTCTGCTTTTACGTTCTCTGCCACTTACTGATTTTAATTTGGTATTATTGTTGTTGTTAAGTGCCATCAAGTTGTAGACGACTCATAGTGTGATCTTATGAAAGAAAGATCTGAACAATTGTATAACTTTCATCATTTCTCTGTGGTGATAGATTTTCCAGAGGCAAGATATTTTGGAAGCAGCTGCCACTTCCGCTTTAAGCTTGTTTTAATTTGGAAGCTCCATTAAACACCATCCACTATGGGTAATCAGGGTTCAAGTCTTTCGTTCATATGATCGCTATGAGTCATCTACAACTCAAGGACACTTAACAATAACAACACAGAGAGAGCTCTGTTGGCCTAATGGATAGAAATTTATGCTACCAAGCTAAATGTGGGTGATTTTAATTTGCAGCTGTTAAGCCTGGTTATAATTGGTTTTGGTCAAACTTTCTTGTTAGTGGTAAAGCACTTCTCTGTCCATGTGCTCTACAGAGTTAACTCATGGTTGCTCTGGTGCTGAACACTGTGACACTGGCGAGTCAAATGTGATAATGGTTACTCATGGTGGACAGTGTCTGGTCGAGCTCCCCAAATAAAACAAGCTTGGAAGAAGGAGTGGCACCCACTTCTGAAATGGCTTGCCTCCAGAAATCTTACAAACGTGAAGAAATGATGGAAGTTTAATTTGGTATACAAGTATTATAATTTTTACATGGCTAAATATGTTTAGTTGTCAGAATGATCTTATAATAAAGACCTTTATTATTAACATTCTTTTTAGAAACTCAAAGTCTTTTGAAAGTTTTACCTGCTGTGTACTGATTTAGTAAGGAATTGAAAGAAATAATAAGGTGAATTTCTTTTCTGTCATCCTTTTTCTTTTTTTCCCCCTCTTTTTTTATTGTGATTTTAATGAAAGTTTGCAGAAAGTTTGGGTTTTTATTCATTCATTGTTGTACATGTTTCCCTCCCCCTCCCCCAGGGAATTTTACTTTTGGAGTAGGTCAATCAACTTTATCAATCTCTTTTGGAAAATCCTTCTTATGCTCATTCTTTAAGTCTCACAAGTTATTAAGAAAATATGATACTGTTACAATTACTATACCATTTTATTACAGTCTCCAGTTTGGAATTTCATGTATGAAAATTTTGCATTCTAACAGATGGTTTCCTCTTGTTTTGGGTGAAGGGTGGGTGTGGACTGTTTGGTTGTTTTTATTTCATTCACAACTGTATGTGAGCTGATTAGATTTGGTGGACTTGGCTACCAATGAGCTATAAACTGGAAGTCTCTTGTTTAAAGCCAGTTAGGGACTGTTGGGCAGGACTGTGTATTTAAAAGTCATTCGGGCCCTCGGCCTGAGGCTCTCAGGACTGGTGTTAATTGTGTTTGGAATGAACATTCTTCCAAGTGGTACAGCACTGGTCTATCAGTTCACTGTACTGAGGTACTTAGGGATGGTGATACTGAATGTTGTGCCACTATTATGTCAAGTGCCATTACGGTTACCCTTTGTGGACAGTGTTTGGTGGAGTGCCCAGGTTTGGAAGCAGGCATAGCATCTACTTCCTAAACAACATACCTCTAGAAACTTTATGAACTTAGATAAATGGCAATAATTATAGATTGGGGTTCAGGTATTTTGTTCATAACATTGCTATGAGTCATGCTCTACTCAACAGCACTTAACGACAACACAATACAATTTCTAGTTGGAACTTTCCTAATTATTTCAAGGAAACACTAACTCCTAATAATTAAAATAATATCAGTGAAAAGGGCTAAGTTCTTTTAAAGTGCTATTGTAGAGGTTTTTGTTGTTCTTTTTCTCCCAATTTATCTTTGTGACTGACTAAGATCATTTAAAGTATTATTGAGAATTAACGGAAAACAATTTAAAAAGTGTCACCAAAATAGGACATGTCTGTTTATAGAATAAAAAACAAACAAGCAAACAAACAAAACACCACCACAACCACCACCATCACCACCACCACCACCACTACCACCACCACCACCACAACAACAACAAAACCCCAGCCTATTTTTCTGCAGGTAATGGGACTGAAACAAAGGGGTGACATTTTCAAAAAGTATCACTTTGACTCCATATAAACAACTTATCTTTGCATAGAGGAAAAAAACAACAACATTAAGATAGAAAGCTAATGACTTCAACTCCTTAATCGTTTTTCAACTGGCAACTTCTATATCCTATACTTTCTAATCCTGAGAGACAGCTTATTTTTATACTCAAAAAGAATAATTAGATACATTAAATTGCTGTTTGATAAACAATGGTGTGATAAAAAAATAAACCAATACAAAGCTGGGCAGATTTCCATATTTGAGTGAGAAATGCCATAGAGGAAAAAATAGCAGTACTATAAAGTGAATTCAAGGTAATTAAGAAACACATTAGTACTTGCAAGATTGTTAAACAGCATAGTATTTTATAAGTCACTGAATTATTCAACAATAATACAAACCAAAGACAAACTCACTGCCATTGAAACATTTCTTATTCATTGTAACCTTGTAAGGAAGAGTTGCACTCTTTCATAATCTTTTTTTTTTTAATGGTTTCATTTTTATATTTAAACACAGCTATCTAGAACTGATTTTAGTATATTGCATAAAGTGGAGGATCTAATTTATTCTTTTCCAAGTAGTTGATTTTTCATAATCTTTATGGCAACAGACAACTGCATCTTTCTCTTAAGAAGTGGCTATTCAGTTTGAACAAATGGCACTTGGAACCCTTTCTTACTACCATTTTGATGTTCTAATGAAATATTTATTTGTCATCGTGTTAAATTATTCATGCAAAAATATCTCCTCAAATTGTCTTTTACCAATTATATTTATCTGAGAATCATTGTCCTAAATGCAAATTTTAAGTCAGCTGCACGGTAGGGTGATCTATTCTCCAAATAATATGAATTTGTGTATTTCTTCCTATTTGACTGTGTAGATATTCCAGTAAAATCTGTTTAAGCATCCCTTCAACACCAAAAACCTTCTGAGGGACAGGTGGTGGATTGATGTGAGGTACATTAGTCAGAAATCAAACCTAGTTCTTTATGGAAAGCAATGTCCTACCACTGACAAAACAAAACCAAATTCATTATCATCAAATGGATTCCTCTGGGGTGAACTATAAATACTGAATCAGGAAGGGAACACTTTAAATATATCACTCGCTGTCCCCCATGGAATGACCACTACAGTTATAGCTCACATGTTCTTTTTCTTGTCATGTGGGCTGGAAGTGACTCTAGGTTGATCCTCCTGAATATTTTCAGGGGGTATACATTCCAAAGGAAGAGATTGCCTATGTTTCTCCCATGGAGTAGCTACAGTTTCAAACTACCTGCCTTTGGGTGGGGAACTCCTTTCCAGTATAGAGTAAGAAATAGATATGTATATACTCATCTATAAATTTATAGTGGATATATAAATGGATATAAACAGAGAGATATAGATAAATAAACATATATCAAGTTACATTGATATCTCTTTATATCTATTTACTATCTATTGTTGTGTACCATCAAATTGGAATCGTCTCATAGCTGACCCTTTGGCGGGTTTTCAGAGGCAGTTAATTACAGAAGAGAAGATTGTTCATCTTTCTTGTAGCAGCTGGTAGATTCAAACCACATACCTTCAGGATTGCAAGGCAGTTTCTTGCCACCAGCTGTGCTCTGTATGACTTTACAACTAGATTAGGTAGATAGATAGATAGATAGATAGATAGATAGATAGATAGATAGATAGATAGACATAAAGAGAGAGAGAGACAGAGAGAGCTAGCGTGCACGAGCACACTCTGATTACATAATCAATAGAAAGTCATGTTGTACAACTAACCAGTGTTTGTTCAAATTCAGCAGAAGCAGCTAATTCCATAGGAGAAAGATAGTGGAACATTTCTGTGGATCATAACCTAGTGGCTGACGGGTTGTGTTTTGTATATTTTGGGGTTGTTTTTTTTATTTTCTTTGTTTTTAAGAGTAAGAAAAAAACTATTAATGAAGTTGTAGAGGCTGGTAAATCATTGTCAATGTGTTACACCACTAGAAAGAGTCTTTTTCTAACTTCCATATTGGGTGGTTGACTAATCCAATCCGAAGATGGTAGATAAGATGGTAAGATATATACACTAGGTGAAGGTCACACCCTCCATTTTCTCTTTTAATCAATTTGTTGTTGCTCATAGCAATAACTCATCATAGAGGTGCTTACAATATAAATATCTCATGAAGAAAATTATTATATTGTATCAGAGGAATAATCTATACACCAGATCTACAGGACACATCACCCTGGTTTGGGAAACATTACCCCTGAAATTAAGAGACACTGGTGACAGCATAAGTAATTGTCAGCATCTGAAGAGTTTGGAATCACAGAAGCCCATAAAGCTTGAGATCAGGTCAAGGGCTGGACAATGGGAGATAGGTATTGAAGAGAGTGGGTGGGAGTGGAAGGGGATGCTGGTAGATCGTAGATCAGGGAAATAAGTGGGTCAAGACACTTGTGTCAAGGGTGGGGACAATACTGAAATGATTGGTTAATTCCACAGTTGGGAAATATCTTTTATCTGCTTTTTTCCATAAATTGCTTGCCTGTCAGATACTTCTCTAAATCTGAGCAACAGCAACAACAGGAAGAAGGATTGGCCATTCATTTTGAAACAGCAGGCCTATGAAAACCCTATGTACAATAGACATACGTAGATTAACAGGGCAATTGAGGAGGAGCTTTCAAGTATGGAAATACAAAAGAAGAGGAACAGTTGTAAAAAGACACTAGTGATTGGAACATGGAATGTGAGAACCATGAATATAGGAAAATTAGATATTGTTAAGGAAGAAGTGGAACACATACATATTGACATATTAGGTATTGGCGAGATGAGATGGACTGACATGGGGAATGTTGAGTCAGATGATCATATGATCTATTACTCCGGAGATGAAAAGGTGAAGAAAAATGGGTCGCTTTCATAGTTAAAAAAGTCATTTTTAGCTATGTTTTTAAATACAATATTGTGAGTGACAGGATAATATCCATATGAGTATAAGGAAGTCCAGTGAATACTACTATCATTCAGATACATGCACCAACAACCAGAGCCAAAGAAGAGGAAATAGAAGACATCTACCTACTTTTACAGTTAGAAATCGATCGAACATGCAATCAAGATGCATTAATAATAATGGGTGGCTGAAATGCAATAGTTGGGAACAGGGAGGGATCAGTAGTTGGAAAACATGGACTAGGTGACAGAAATGAAACCGAAGATAGAATGATTGAATTTTGTACAATCAATGACTATTCATTGCAAATATGTTTTATAAGAAACATAAACACAGATTATACACATGGATTTTTACCTGGTGGTAGGCATAGGAATCAGATTGATGACATCTGTGGAAAGAATTGCTGAAGAAGCTCAATATCAGCTGTGAAAACTAGGACAGGTGCTGATTGTGGAACAGACCACCAACAACTCATATCCAAGTTCAAGCTGAAGCTAAGGAAAATTAAATCAAGTCCACAAGAACCAAAATCTGACCTTGAGTCTAACCCACCTGAATTTCAAAACCATCTTAGGAACAGGTTTGAGGCCTTGAACATAAATGAATGAAAACCAGATGAGTTGTAGGAGGATATCAAGACTATAATCCAGGAAGAGTGCAAAAGTTCATTACAAAGACAGAAGAGGAAGAAAAGACCAAAATAGATGTCAGAAGAGAATCTAAATATTACACTGGAGTGCTGAGAAGCCAAAGCAGAGGAAATAATTATTAAAGAGCTGAACAGAAGCTTTCAAAAGGCATTGAAGGAAGACAAAGTAAAATAGTACAGTGAAATGCACAAGGAGCTGGAGCCAGAAAATCAAAAGGATTGAATTCACTCGGCATTTCTTAAGCTCAAGGGACCTGAAGAACAAATTCAAACCTCGAGTTGCTATACATAAGAATACTTTGGGCAGAATATGAAATTATCCAGGACGTATTAAAAGAAGATTGAAAGAGTATGACAGAGTCACTGTACAACTACAGAATAGGTTGATAAACTCAAATTTGAATACTGTCTCTATAGTATTAGACCATCAGACTTCTTTGCTTTTTTTATTTCTCATCTATTAGAGAATGGCAGAACCTGAAACTTCTTATAAAATAAAAATATCTTGAGCACTTTTCATTTGAACAATGACAAAAGTTTTTCTTATTTCTATTAAGTGAATTTTTTAAATGTCGAAATTATTTTTTTATAATAATATGGAAGTAATAAGTCATCAGCTTCAGGAATGTACATACATTATAAAAGTACTTCAGATGCTACTTAACAGAACTCAAGATGCAAAAGAGCTACTTATCTATTTATAAAAGGTTTTATTTTTTAAATAGTGAGTTACTCCACAGTCAACTTTACAATATACTAAATCCATTTGAAAGAGTTCAAGAATGCATAGATAATTTTATAAATGTTTAAAGGATGAATAAAGAGCTTTTATGTGGATTATAATGGGTTTGTAATGTAATGTATTCATATTTTTTTAACAATTTTCTAAATATATCTCACTCATTGCCATTGTGTCAGTTAGGGTTCATAACAATCTCCTATCATGTTTCCAAGGCTGTGGATCACAGGGGAGGAGACTACTTTCTTTCTTCTACGGAGTTGCAGATGGATTACAATCGTCAGAGATGTGAGGACTTTGCCTTAGCAGCACAACTGGGTATGATCAATTTCAACAGTTAAGGTTTTTCGTTTTGCACACAATAACTTGTTTACATTCTGTTTCATTCATGTACCTTCGACTTTTTCTTTCTTTCTTTCTTTTTTTTTTTTTACCCTCTTCCTCTATCCAACAACCTCAACAACCTGGTGATTTCTTCTCTTCCTCTCCCTCATCCCCCTCACTTCCACTTCCCTTTTTGGGTATCCAAACACATCTTACTGGTTATCTGCTTGTTTTTTACAATAATTGTCTTACACAGTTTTTATTCCTATGCACCTGAATTAGTTCACTCAGCATAATGCTCTCTTGCATCTCCCATGCTATATAGTAATTTTAAAATTCTTTTATATTGGTTTGTTTATCAATTTCATATAGACTGTGTTTCACACTACTCTTCATTTACATTGTGGTTGATACAATCATTTCTATGAATTGTGCTTTATAAAATTAATCGTCCATAAACTATGGCCATCATTATCCTTTCTTTTCAGGTTCTCATAAGATCTTTCCCATTTCCTTTACCCCCTCCATCCACCCACTATATTGTGTAACTATGTGATTTCACCCTTACACTACATCACCTTCCGCTCCCACCCCTTCCCTGCTTGAATTGTCATACATGTTTTACTAATTATCATTCTATTTCTACAATACCGGTTTACTAATTATCATTCCATTTCTACAATACTGGTCTTATTTGTCCTCACAAAACTGAGTTAGTTTGTTCAGCATAATGCTCTCCAGTCTCTCTCAAGCTATGTAATATTTTTTTAAACCATTGTTTCAGATTGCTGCATAGTATTGCATTGTGTGACGGTATCACAATTTCTCAACTCATTCGGCTGTGGTTGGACATTTTTACTGTTTCCATATTTTTGAAGTGTGAATAAAACTGCCATGAACATTGGTATACAAGTCTCCATTGTGTCTCAGTCCTAATTTCCTTGAGATATATTCCTATTAGTGGACTAGCTGAGTCATATTGAGTTTCAATGTTTAACTTTTTTGAGGAAACACCAAACTGCGTTCCAGAGTGGTTGTATCATTTTACCGTCTCATCAACATTGTATGAAACTTTCCAGCTCTCCACATCCTTTCCAACATTTGTTGCTTGCTGCTCTTCTCAACTTTGCCACTTCTGCTGCGGTGGGATGGTATCTCATTTTAGTTTTGATTTGTATTTCTCTTATTATCAGTGTTTTTGAGCATTCCTTCATGCATTTGTTGACCATCTGATTATCTTCCTTTGTGAAAGCCTTTCTGTATTTTTTGCCCATTTTGTAATTGGGTTATCACTCAACTTTTTCTGGAGGCTCAGAAGTATCCTGCAAACTTTCATTATGTGAGACCCTTGTCTGAGATGGTATTGTCAAAACCAATTAGTTTTAACTTTGATGTTTTCTCTTGTCTGATGTATAAAGCACTGTTGTTGTTGTTGTTGTTAGGGGCCATTGTGTTGAGTATGACTCATAGTGACCCTAAGAACATTTCTTGTCATATCCTGTGCCATCACATTTTCAGAAACACTCAAGCCCATTGCAGCAGCCACTGTGTCAATCCATTTGATGGACAGTCTTGCTCTCTTTCATTGACCATGCCAAGCGTGATGTCCCATGCTCAAAGAACATGTTCGAAGTAAGTTGGACAAAGCTTTAACATCTTTGCCTCCAAGGAAGACATAACACTAAGTACTCTATTTCATCATCATTAAGTTAGAGGAAAATAATATACAAAAACAAGTTTTGATGAGAAAAAAATGATGCAAATTTTGATGAGAGAAAAAATAATGCAAATATGCTTTGTTACCTGAAAAGAAGAATGTAATAAAATCTGTTATTAAAATAAGAATTAAAAATTCATTTTTTCTGCTATTCAGACATTATTAATCTGAATTTGAAAGTAGAAAACACATATAAAATTGCCCCAAGAGGAAATTAAAAATGCATAAGCTTATTAAAAAAATGCTGAAGGGGCACGTTTTAAATTGATTTGTGCCCAATTTCTTTTCTTCTCCTCTTCACCTTCTCCTACAACACACTGAAGTCCCAAATATTGCAACAGTGAATGTGACCTTGTTTGGGAGGAAAAAAATTTTGACCAAAGATGTTTTAAACTAAGTTAATTGCTTCATACTGATACAGGGCAAGTCCTAAACATAGGTACTTCTGAATAACATCTTGAAGAAAAGGCAAATCCAGAGAAAATGGATCTTACATAAAATCAAATTAAAACATGTTTGTGTGTATAGACAAGCTGAAGAATTCCGAGGAATAACTGTCAAACAGCTATAGAAGGGAAATACAAAATGCTTCTTTCTCAATATCTTCGAAAGAAATCAATGAACTGAGACTTCGATTTAGACTTTTAGGCTCTAGAATATCTTAGAAAAAATAAGTTCGTATACTTTAAACACATTCACTTTATGGAATGGCCATTTCCCACTTATTCACATGAATTTTATGTGAAAATAATGCATTTCTAGATAGATTATAGAATAGAGGATGACTATATCATTACATAATAAATAAGCATTAATACATATACTTAAACTATAAAATAATTGTTGTTAGGTGTCTTCGAGTCAAGTAGAACTCATAGTGACCCTATATATAACAGATCTGAACTCTGCTACCCTGTGTCATTATCATAACCTCTGACACACTCAGGCCCATCAGTATAGTCACTGTTTCAATCCATCTGGTTGGGGTTTTTTCTCTCCTTTACCGTACCTGAACCTTTCCAAGTATGATGTTTCTCTTCAAGGAATAGCCTCTCTTAGTAACATACTCAAACTATGTGAGACAAAACTTCGTAATCTTTACCTTTAAAGAACAACCGAGCTGCACTTTCTCTAAGACATATCTGTTCTTTTGACAGTCTATGGGATATTCAGAACTTTTCTTCCACATTACATAACAAAGGCATCAAGTCTTCCTTGGTCATCCTTAGTCATTGTCCAGCTCTCAAATACATTGCAAATAACTGAAAAGACCATGGCCTGAATCAAATTAACATCATCACTCCTCAGTACTCCTTAACTGCAGACATTTCTGGTGCAATAAATCTTTTGATTTCCTGACCGGTGGTACCAAGAGTATTTTTGTGGATCCAAGTAAGATGAAGTCATTGACATTTTCAATCTTTTCTCCATCTATCGTGAAAGTTCCTATTGTTCCAGTGGTAAGAAATCTGAAGGCTGTATTCTTTGATCATCTGCAAAAAATGCCTCAAAATAATCCTCCTTACTTTTAGCAAGCAAGGTTGTGTCATCTGCATAACAAAGTTTATTGATAAGTCTTCTTCTTATCTTGATGTCACATTCTTCCTCATAAAGTCCAGCTTCTTGAACAATTTCCTCAAAATACAGATTGAGTAGGCATAGAGAGAAAGTACAACCCTGAAACACTCCCTTTTTAATTTTAAAACATGTAGTGTGTCTTTGCTCTGTTTGCATTACAGATGCCTGGTTTAGGGATATGGTTCTGTGAGCACAATTAAGTGCTCTGCACCTTTCATTCTTCTCAATGTTAGACTTAACGTTATCTTCCACACAGTCTAATGCCTTTGCATAAACAGTAATGCATAAAAGACATTCTTCTAGTATTATTTACTTTTAGCTAAGAACCATCTAACATAAGCAATGATATACCTGGTGCCGTGGTCTCTTTTAAATCTTGCTTGGACTTCTGAAAGTTCCCTTTCTATGAACTTTTCTAACCAGTTTTGAGTGATCTTCAGCAGTATTTTGCTTGCATGTGATATTAATGAAGTTATTTGATAGTTTCCACATTCTGTTGGACCACGTTTCTTGGGGATGGGGATAAAATGAGGACCTCTTCCAAGTCATTGTCCAGACAGCTTTCCTCTAAAGTTCCTGGTATAGATTGTTGAGCCTATTTTGGGCTGCATCTGTTAATTAAAACAAGTTTATTGGTATCCCTTCAACTCATAGGGTCTTTTTTTCCCCCCATTGTCTTCAGTGTAGCTTCAATTTCCTCTTTCTTTACCATTGGAAACTGCTCATATGTTCATATGGTACTTCCTGAAGTTTTTCATTGTCAGTCAGTTCTTTTTGATACTGAAAGCTCTCCACTGGTAGGTCAAATGTCAGAAAGGTTATCCATGGTGGACAAGTTTTAGTAGAGATCTAAGATTAAGACAGACTAGGAAGCAGGACTGGCCATACACTACTTAATATCTAGCCTTTGAAAACCCTGAGAACTTTAGAGGCACATGGAAAGTTATAGTATTAGTGGGACATCCCAAACTGGAAGTGAGTCTAAATGGGGAAAAACAATTGCAAATATCCTTTTTTAATTGGACCATGAAGTCTGAGTAGCTTGAATCTTGGAAAACTAGAAATTGTGGAAAAGGAAATGGAGCACCTAAAGGCACACATTCTAGGCTTTAGTGAGATGAGATGGATTTACTTCGGTTACTATGAATGAGATGATCACATGGGAATGAAAAACAAACGAATAATGGTGGTGTTGTATTCATAGTAAAAAAAAAAAAATCAAGCTCTATCCAGAAGTACAATGTTGTGAGTGATACGATATTATCCATACACGTAAAAGGACATCTGTTCATAGGACTATTATTTAAATATATGCTCCTACATCATGAGCCAAAGAGGAAGAATTTGAAAATTTTGATCAAATCTTGCAGCTCAAAATTGATTGATTATTTAATAAAGATGTGCTAATGGTAATAGATGACTGGAATGCAAAAGTTGGAAACAAGAAAATAATGGGAGTAACAGAAATGAGACTGGAAACAGAAAGAATGAGTAGTGTGTTTTCAATTATTTATTCATTGTAAATACCTTTTAAAAATACAAACCAAAAAACAGAGTGATTTTACACATAGGCCTTACCTGATGGGATGAATGGGAATAGATTGACTGTATCGATGAAAGGAATAATTGGCCAAGCTTAATGTTAGCCGTCAAAAGTAGGATTTGGTCAACTGTGGTTCAGACTATCAATTATATTCATGTGCAAGTTCAAATTGAGGCCCAAGAAAATGAAAATAATCCCATGAGAACCAAAATTTGATCTTGAATCTATTCCATCTGAATTTCAAAATCATTTTAAGAATAGGTTTGAAGCATTGAACACCAATGCTTTAAGACCAGATGAGTGTGAAGTGATATCAAAGATATCATCCACAAAATGAGTAAAAGGTCATTACAAAGACAGTGAAGAAAGAAAAAGGAAAAAAAAAAAACAGACCAGCAACCAAAAATGGATGTCAGAAGAGACCCTGAAAATTATACTGCATGCAAAACAAAGGAAAAACATGTTAAGAAGTCAATATAAAGGGGAAATTTCTTGAAGTAAAAGTGCTAAACAGAAAATTTAAAGGGGCTGCTTGAGAAGACAAAACAAAATATAATAATGGAATGTGCAGAGAGCTGGAATTGGAGAATAAAAAAAGGGAAGTACTCACTTTACATTTCCATAACTGAGGGAACTGAAAAACAAAGTTAAGCCTTTCACAACAGTGAATGATGCTATGGATAATATATTGAATGACTCAGGAAACCTCAAAAGAAAACTGGAATGAATACACAGAACCACTGTACCAGAAAGAACTGACTGATCTTTGACAAGGAAAGAGTTTTGAATGTACACCGGAAACACCCAGAATTGCCAAACTTCAACATAATTTCCAAACAACAGGGAATCATGACCGAGTCAACTTGACACATAACTACAACTATTACACTCAGGAGTATTATAATACCTTGGTGTTCATTACTGACAGACAGACATAATTTACATGCCAAAAGGTCAGAGAGTAAACTTTTTCCATATTGTTTTAAATACATATATAGGGTAAAGAGACTGTTAATAAATGGTAGGTATATTTTACAAATTCTGGTAGGATAGACTCAAGCTGTTATTTAGGGTCTTGTGAGTTGGCTTTAATCTTTTTCTGTCTCAATTTGAATTTGATCATGACTAATTGATGATTTGTTCTACAGACTGGACTTAGCCTGGTTCTGATTGTTGATACTGAGCTTCTCTAATGATTTCTTTCCACAGATGTACTCATTCTGATTCCTGTGGAATCTATCAGGTGTCATCCAAAGCACAAAAGTAGCCTTTTGTGTTTCTTTAAAAGGTGTTTGCTATTAATAAATTGATCATTATACAAAATTCCATCGCTTCTGTCACCAAGTCTTTATTTCCATTCCTTTCTTTATTGTTTCTAATTTTTACATTACAGTCAGTAATAATTATTAATTACTATTAATAGTTATAAAAGCATATTGATTGCACGTTTTATCAGTTTCATAGGACAGAAGTTAGTGGTGGTGGTTGTTATGTCCCTGCAAGTTAGCTATGACTCATAGTATCCCTATGAACAATGGCTCTGAAACTCTCTCTCCTGAGCTAACTTCACCGTCTTTGACATACCTCACTTCATTGCCACAGTCACTGTGTCAATCCATTTTTCTCACATTTTCCCTTTTTTGAGCTTACTTTCTATTCTTCTAAGCATGATGTCTTCCTCTGAGAACTCTTCCCTCCTAGTCACTTACCCAGGCTATGTGAGACACAGCATAAACACCTTGCCTCCAAGGAGCAAATTGGCTTCACCCTCTCCAGGACAGGCCTGTTTGTTCTCTTGGCAGTTCATGATGTGTTCAGTATTATTCTCCAGCATCACAACTCAAAGGCATCAATTTTTCTTCTGTCATTCTTACTCATTTTCCAGCTCTCAGATGCATAGTGGGAAATTGAGACTATCATAGCCTAGATCAGGACTACCTTAGTCTTTAGACTGGCATTGCTGCTTTTTAGCACTCTGGAGAAATCATTACCACAGATTTTCCCAAGGCAACTCGTCTTTTGATTTCTTGACTGCTGGTGCCAATTGTGCTGACTGTACATACAAACAAGATGAAATAATCAACAGCTTCAATCCTTTTTCCATCCAATATGATACTTCTGTCGGTTCAGTGGTAAGAATCTTTGTTTTCTTAATATTGAAATGCAATCCACACCATGAGCAGCAAATGCTTCAAGTCCTCTTTAGTTTCAATGATCAAAGCAATGTTACTTGCATAACACAGACTGTTGATGAGTCTTCCTCCAATCCTGACGTCATATTTTCTTCATATATTCCAGCCTCCCAAATGATCTGTTCTGCATTATATATATTGAAAAGGTGTACACAAAGGGCATATCTCTGACACACTACTTTCTTAATTTTCAACCATACAGTGTTCCCTTGTTGGGTTCCGAGAACAGTTTCCAGGTCTGGATATAAGTTTCACGTAAGTACAAACAGGTGTCCTTGGATTCACATTCTTCTCCATATTAGCCACAATTTGTTGTGAAATCACAGATGTTCTTCTGAAAATCTCTACTTTTAGCCATGATCTACCTGACATTAATAATGATATCCCCAGTACCATGGCTTCTTCAAAATCCTCAATTTCCTCTTCTTCAACTTTTGTTGGTGGTGTATATATTTGACTAGTCTAACAGATTTTACCTGCATGTATATGGATAGTATTCTACCACTTACAACATTGTATTTTAGGGTAGACCTTGAGGTTGTCCTTACAATGAAGAATAGAATACTGTTCTTCCTCAGTTTTCATTCATGGCATAGTAGATCATATGATTGTCTGTTTTATACTGGTCCATGACAATCTATTTCCCTTCACTAATGCCTTGAATGGTGATCTCTATGCATCCCATGCCTTTTTTGATAACTCTAGTTTTTCTATGTTCATAATTCATACATTCCAATTATTAATAGTGGTCTGCAGCTGTTTAACTTTATATCTGAGTTCTGCCTCTAAAACAATAGTTATCTGTATTTCTCTGTTCATATATTTTTTAAGTCCTGTTATATTGGAAGTGGAAGGTCAGCTGCCTTCCAGCTTGTCTTAAGGTAGGAGCTCTGCATAACCTATCCATGATGAGTGATGCTTCTGGTATTTAACACACTGATGGCATAACTTCAGGTACCAAAGCCACCATCAAGCTACAATAACACAGTAGACTGACAGATAAGAGCAGTACTAATAAGAGCAAACAATAAATAAGAAGTTCTATTCACACCCACTAGGACAAAAATAGGAAGAGAAAAAAAAACCCAAACAACACAACAAGAATAAGTTTGAAACACTGGTCAATAATGATCAAAAACTACTGGAACCGTGGGATGAAATAAAAGATATCCTATATGAAGAGAGCAAAAGGCCATTACAAAGAGAGAGGAGAAAGAAAAAAATATGTTAGGTAAAATAATGCATTTGATCTTTATCTGAAGTAGCAGAATAGAAGATTTCAAAGGGTGGTTTGAGAAAATCTAAAAATTATTAAAAAAGTTAAAAATTATAACAAAATGTACAAAGAGCTAATGTCAGAGAATAAAAAGGGAAGAACTCTAAACATTTCTCAAGCTGAAAGAACTAGAAAAACAAATTAAAACCCTGAGTTTCAATACTGAAAGATGCCATGGGCAAAATCTTGAATGATTCAAAAAACATGAAAGAAGATGGAAGGATGAATCACTACAATATAAAGAACTGGTCAACACTGAACATTTTATAAAGTACCATGACGTCCACTTCAAAAATTGCTTGCTTCTGGAAACCCTATGAATTTGGAGGAAGGACAAAAGTTATACAAGTGTTCAGTTCTGTTGTTCATAGTGTCGCTATGAGTCACCTATGACTTGACTGCACTTAACAACAACAACCATATGGACAAGTGTCAATCATCACAAAGGAAGAATCATAAGGTACATTGAAGACTCTGGGGAAAAATAAGTCCTCAAGGACCGAAAGGTTTCCAATTGACATGTCTTAGCTCACAGATATAACTCTGGAAACACTCACCATTCTATGCCAGGAGATTTTGAGGATAGCCATCTGGCTGATTGTCTAGAAAAGATCCATATTTGTTCCTATTCCTAAGAAAAATGATCCAATAGTGTGTGGAAATTATTGAACACTATCAATCATTGCTATTAACTGCCATCAAAATATTGCTGAAGAGCATAAAAAAATGACTGAAACAGCATGTTGACAGGAAAATACCAGAAATTCAAGAAGAATTTAAAATAAGCCATGCACTAGGGATGAAATTGCTGTTATCAGGAGTATCCTTGCTGAGAGCAGAGAATATTAAAAGAATGGCTATTTGTGCTTTATTTAGCATGCAAATGAATTCGACGGTGTGAATCATAACAAACTATGTTAAAATTGAGAGGTACAGGATTCTTAGAACATTTAATTGTGCTCATATGAAATCTATATCTATGCTACAAAGCTGTTTGTTTTTGTTTTTGTTTTTTAATGGAACAAGGAATACTGCATGGTTTATAATCAAGAAGGGTCTGCATCAGAGTTGTATGCCTTGTCCATATCCATTTAATTTGTATGTTAAGGAAAGAATTAATGAGCTGGATTCTATGGAAGAGAATGCGGCAACAAGAATGGAGACAGGCTCATAAACAATCTGGTCATGCTGAAAGTGAGGAGAAACTGAAACACATTAGGCAGAAGGTCAAAGATGACAGACAACCTTCAGTATGGACTGCATCTCAATATCAAGAAATCAAAGATCTGTACTCCTGGGTTAATAGGCAATATCATATTATTGGAGCAGCTGGGTTTCACCCTCTCCAGGACAAACTTATTTGTTCTTCTACCAGTCTATGGTGTTTTCAACACTCTTCTCCATCACTACAACACAAAGGAATCAGTTCTTGAATCATTTTAGTTACTGTCCCGCTCTCTGATACATATAGATAGCTCATTCGCCCCTCCTCCAATTTTGATAAATCCACTGCGTATGTTATATCATAACAGCAATAACATACTATGACAGGTTTGGAAGCAGGAGCGGCATCCACTTCCTAAACAACATGCCTCTGGAAACCCTGGGAACTTTGATAAATGTTGATAGTTGTAGAGAGACTTCAGGCCTTTTGTTCCTAGGGTCTCTATGAGTCATGCTTGACTCGAAGGCAATCAACAGTAACAAAATTATGTTACATAGTTTGCACATTCTTTCTTGCTGAATATGATTAGTATGTGAAATGCTTGCTTTCAAAGAATAAAGACCATTGTCTTCAATATTAGTTACATCTAAACATCAAGAAGATAAAACTACTTACCTTCAAGACAATAAGTAACATAGAGAGTAAAGAGAAATTGTCAGTGGTTTCATCTTGCTTGAATCTACAATTAACATCCTTGGCATCAGCAGCTAGGACATCAAAAGACATGGTGAAATTTTTTACAAAAACAACAAACAAACAAAAAACAACAACAACAAAAAGACCTGTTGCAAATCAAAAGACATTTTGCTTGGTAAAAGCTGCTGTTCGGCTCTTCAGGGCCTCCCCAAAGTGCTGAGGAACAATGGTATTAGTTAGAAATTCAAGGTACATCTGATCCAAACTATGCTCTTTTTATTTATTTTCTGTGCAGCTGGAAGTTGGATAATAAAACATACTTGGTGCCTTTGAGTTGTGATTCTGGAGAAGAAAGCTGAATGTCTTATGGACTGCAAAACAAATAAAATATGTCTTTTAAAAGTGCAGCCAGGAGTATTCTGTAAACTTTTGTTATAAGACTCTTGTCTGAGATGGTATTAACAAATGTTGGTTCCGAGTCTGTAGGTTTTCTTTTCACCCTGTTGGAAAATGTTTTTTACGTGCCCAGAGATTTAATCTTTAGAAGTTCCTGTGCATCAATTTTATCCTCTTCAGATTGTGCATTTCTGGTTATATTTGGCAGTCTCTTTATACCTTGGACTAGTGCTTCTAAATTATTACCTAACTTGGGAGGGACTGGAGAGCATTATGCTGAGTGAACTAACTCGCAAAGATAAATATTGTATAAGACTGTTACTGTAGAATGAGTACAAGGATCCAGGAGGAGTGGGAGAGGCTGGAAGCAGAGGGACGTGGATGTACAGGGGGAAGAGGGAATTAATCATTGGGTTGTACAATTTGATGGGTGAGAGAGGTGAGAGAAATTGAAATAATTTGTTCAAATTTTGTAAATAGTTAAATAAATTAAAATACATTAGATGTACTAATAAAAAAATTTAAAAAGTGCAGCCAGAGTCCTCCTTGGAGACAATTATAGTGAAACGTCATCTCACATATTTTGGGCATGTCTTTAAATGAGGCTAGTCTTTGGAAAAGGACATCATGTTTGGGAAGATGGATGGTCAATGAAGGAGAGGGAAACACTTATGAGATGGATTGCTCGAGCATGTCAGAGCTTGTGTGGATGGCACAGAATAGGTCAGGATTCAGATTCATTGTTCATAGGGTCACTCTAAATTGTAGTTTGCTTGACAGCATTTAACAACAATAGTGATAAATTGATAGTGGTGAATAAAAACAATACTGATGGATCAAAGTAGTTTGAATAGAGAGTAAAAAAATGAATCCTGGTGTTGCTGTTGTTATGCACCTTCCAAACAACTATTATGCATAGTGATCTTATGAACAGTATCTTTGAATCTTTCATTATCTTAAGCCAACATCACCATCCCTGACACACCTGCTTCCATTGCCACTGTCAGTATCCATTTCATCCAGGATTTTCCTCTCCTACACTGACTTTTCACTCTTCCAAATGTGATATTCTTCTCCAAAGAATGGTCCCTGCTAGCAATATGCTCAAAATCTTTGCCTCCAAGGAGCAAATTGGTTCCACGCTCTTCAAACACAGACCAGTTTGTTCTCTTGGTCCATGGTATGCTCAATACTATTCTCCAGCACCACAATTCAAAGAACCCAATTTTTCAAATGCGATAATGGTTACCCATGATGGACATTGGTTGGTGGAGCTCCCTGATTAAAGCAAGTTTGGAAGCAGTAGTGACCTCCACTTCCGAAATAGCTTGCCTCTGAAAACCCCATGAACCTGGAGAAAAGATGAAAGTTATACAAGTGTCCGGGTGTTTGATTCATAGAGTCAATAGAGTTGCCTACAACTCAACAGCACTTAACAATAACAACAATCTTTACTTACTGGTCTAACTCTCAAAAGTATAGCAAGCAATTGAGAAGACTATGGCCCGGATCAGGCTCACATTAGTCTCTAGACTGACATTGTTGCTATTTAGCCCTCTGGAGAGGAGTCTGACAATAGACTTTCCTAAAATAACTTGTCTTTGAGTGTGAAATATGTATTTTTATTATCTGTATGTAATTAAACACACTATATTTGTGTTTTTATTATCTGTATAGTACTCCAAATTATTTGTCATTCACAAGGCTATGTTATAATGGAACACTGGTAGCATAATGCTTAAGTACTCAGCTCCCAACATAAATATTTTCAACTAGAATTTACCAGCTACTTCAGTGGAGAAAAGCATAATAATCTGGTTTAGTAAAGTGCATAAACTAGGAACCCTTGTGGGACAATTATAACAGAGACCATTTAGGTTCTATGAGTGGAGATGAACTAAATATTATTATACATCCATCATCAGCAACAACATGATTTGGGTTTGACAACAAATAGCTATACCAAAATTAACACTGTGTACCCCACTGGGAAGATTGGCAGCCTTATGATAGATGATACAGAGACTGAGATTATTGACAGCTTCAGTTTTCTTGGCTTTACTATCAACACTCTTGGTACCAGCAGCTAGGAAATGAAAAGATGAATTGCAATGAAAAGTCTGCTGTCAGAGACCTCTCCAAAGTACTGAAGAGCAATGATGCCAATCTGGATACTAAGGTGCACCTGACACAGATCATGGTCTTTGCAATTGCTTGCTAGACATCAGAGAGCTGGACAATGACTAGGGATGATAGAAGGAGAGTTTATGCCTTTGAGCTGTGGTTCTGGAGAATATAATACAGTATATATTGAATATATACTATGGGCTACTAGTTCATATGAACAAATAAGTTCATCCTGGAGAGGGTGAAACCAGGCTGCTTCTTAGAGGCAAGGATACTGGAACTTCATCTGACATACTTTGGAAAGTTTCAAGGTGGGATCAGTCCTTGGAAAGGGACGTCATTCTTAGGAAGATGGAGGGACAGCACAGGAGAGGAAGACCTTCGATGAAATGGATTGATTCAGTGACTGGTGTAATGGGTATAGGTGTGTCAGAGACAATGAGATTGGCACAGGATAGGGTAGGTCTTACGGCTGTTGAACATAGGGTCACTAAGAGTCGCAAGTGATTCGATGGCAAGTAAAAACTACAAGAACCATAGTCTAATCCTAATGGTAAATTTATGTATTTTCCAGTGGCTACTGATTCCATGTTAGTCAGAAATTAATGTACTTTGCATAATATTTAAAGACTAGTGTTGGGGAAGTAGATAATTTGACCTTTCTTTTGAGATACCTAAAGATTAATTAGGTTTGTGCTTAGAGAAAATTCCATTTTTTATTACACCATTTAAAAGGTTCAATAACCGTATATAACTAGTGTTTACCTTGCTGAATGTACAGAAAAAAGTACACAATATGCATAACAGAATGTACATTGATTAATGCCATTTTTTACTGGAAACATTGGAAAGCATTATGTAATACAACATACAAAACAAAATAGAACAGCAAAGCCAAATATGTGTATGGATTAATTGATTTTCAAATAAATGAGACAAAAATGCATAAAATAGGAACTAATAGTCTTTATATAGATACTTTATATAGATTTATATAGATTAATAACTTTATGTGATTTCCTCTTTGATTCATAAATAAGAGAATGCTGTGGATTTTACATAAATAACAGATTTCTATATTATAAAGTACTGAAGCAGATTAATTCTTAAAAGCATTATTTCTGCAAAATCTGCTAGTGAATAAGTATTTTGAGTAGTACATTTTTGATGGGATAATATTTTTCACAATATTAGCATTATATAGCTAATATTTTAACATTAAGGAAATTTTCTGCACATAGTAGAGACTGTCAGTTAGGAACGTGTCCTTTTAATCTCCAAACCTTTCTAAAATTTCATTTATAATCTTTTTCAAGCATATGAACTGTGTTTATCTATAGTGTAGATCTGATTACTGGTTAAAAAATACTTGTTGTTATGTGCCGTCGATTCCCCTGCAACTCAATTGATCCAAAGTACAATATCCCTAAACCCTTCTCTATCCTGTGCCAACCTCACTGTTTCCGAAACCCCTACCCCAATTACCCCAGTGATGAAATCAATCAGACTCATAGAGGGTCTTCCTTTCCTGAGCTGTCCTTCCATCCTCCCAAGCATGAAGTCCCTCTGCAAGAACTGGTTTGTAATTTATCAAAATATGTCAGACAGAGTTTCAGAATCCTTGTCTCCAAGGAGCAGCCCAATTTCACCCTCTCCAGGATTAATTTCTTTGTTCTCTTAACAGTCCATGTTATATTCAATACTCTTCTCCAACACCACAGCTCAAAAGCATCAATTCTCCTTCTATCATCTCTAGTCATTGTCCAGCTCTCTGATGCATAGCAAGTGATTGTGAAGACCATGGACTGAATCAGGCACAGACTAGTAAAAAAAAAAAATCAGTCATTTTGTGTTAAGTAACTACTGTCTCAAATATCCATAATGTTAGAAGGGAAAAAAACCCCAAAACAACCAAAAAACAATACGACCAAAACCCACAACAAAAACCTTCCATAATTCTACTCCATATTTCAAGGTATTTTTTTCCATAATAAGGGGTTGGAAGCAGATTCATCAATAACCCACATTACGCAGATAAAACAACCTTGTTTGCTGAAAATGAGCAGGATCTAAAGCACTTGTAACAGAAGATCAAAGAAGGCAGCCTTCAGTATGGATTGCATTTCAATGTCAAGAAAACAAAGGTTTTTAATATTGGAATGAAAGAGGACATCATGATGGATTGAGAGGAAACTGAAACTGTCAACAGCTTCATCTTGCTTAAATCCACAATTAACACCTTTGTTACCAGCAGTCAGGAAATAAAACACATTGCATTGGGGAAAATATGTAGTTAGTGACCTCTCCAAATTATTGAGGAGTAATTACGTCAGTGTGAGGGCTAAGGTGTTTTGAGTCAGGCTAGAGTCTTTCAAATCACTTGCTATGCATTTGAGAACTGAACAATGAATAAATAGCACCTAGAAAAAATTGATACATTTGAGCTTTGTTGTTGAAGAAGACCACTGAACATCTGATAGATGGTAAAAACAACCAAACAAACAAACAATCAAACTGATATGTCTTGGATAGGATGCAACTGGAGTGCTCTTTGGAGGCAAGAATAATGAAGCTTCACCTCACATACTTTGGCATGTAGCTATGAGGGTCTATTCTTTAGAAAGGGACATGATGTTGGGAAGTATGGAGGGTCAACGAAGGAGAAGAAGACCCTCAACTATGTGGATTGACACAGTGACTGCTGCAATGGGCTTTTGTGTGTCAGTAAGTGTAAGAAAGGCACAGGATAGAACAGAATTCAAATATTTTGTTCATAAGGTTGATGTGAACCATACTCGACCCAATGTAACCTAATATTAACAACAACAACATAAATGCCAGTAGAGCTAAGGGGTGGTGGTGGGAAAAATATAAAAGAACCCACCAAAAAATACTACAAACTGAACTGGTATCCTTAACTGATTTCTTAATAACTTTTCTAATTGATTCACTATAAGGAAGTAGTCCCATTTGTAACATACAAAATAATATAAAAATCACAATGACTGTGACAAAAATCACAATAGATATCATTTTATAATTGTGAAGAAATATTTTAATACAATTTGACTTTTCCTATCCCATCATACTCATGTACAGTTTTAGATATTTTTTTCTTTATATGAAAACATTTAAAATTAATATTTGCTAAAGGGAAAGTATTTTTTGCAAATAAATATGACATGTTATTTGAATGAAAGTGTATGACATCCATTCAAGGTAATGTACCACATTTTCTTGGGATTTATTTTAGTTATACAGAAAACCACATACATTGACATTTTTATGGACAATGATATAAAGCTCCTCAGTCCATTAACAGAGAGAAGGTTGCTATTTATAATGTTTAATATTAATGTGTCATCTGAGAGGTGTAGATCAAATTACTAAGTACTACGGGTAGTAGCAAATGGAAAGAGTGCATATATCAGTATTCACTTAGTAGAGAGAATCCTTTTATAATAAGAAAAGCATTTATTTCCAGTAATTTTCATACAGTATTCCAAATACATTAGTCTGAATCCATCACTGCTCCCCAAAAAGATGGGTAGTCTCCTCTCGTATAATGTACTGATCCTGATTACCAGCTGGAAGCTCAGTTATGAGTTCCAACTCGATGGCAAAACAACATGGAACATGGAAAAAAGCACACACACACAGAGAGTCCCAAACTATCACTTAAAACATCCCAAAACTAATTGACATAGAGTTATGATCAACTCATAGCCAACCCTTTATCTCAGTTTTGGGAGGCCATAAATCCCATGGAAGAAGACTGTCATTGTTCTCACACCAAGGACTCATGGATTCACACTGATGGAGAGGAATGGTTGGTGAGTTAGCAGTATTATTTCCTATGCTACAAGGACTGGCATCCACTTCCACAATAGCTTACCTCTGGAAACCCTATGAACCTGGAGAAAGGACGAAAGTCATACAGGTGTCCAAGACTTTCATTCAAAGGGTCGCTATGAGTAGCCTACAACTCGATAGCACTTAACAACAACACCAACAATAGAAGAGAGAGAGCGAGAGAGCGTGCAGTTGGCTTAGCAGACATAAGTCATGCTCCAGAACCAAAGGTGGGTGACTCTACTCCATGGCCCTCAAGCCTGCCTTTAATTATTTTTGATGAAACATTCCTCGAGGTTGTGTAACCCTGGTATGTCTACTTGCTGTAGAGAGGTAACTCGTGGTTTCTGTGAAGCCGAACACTGTAACACAGATGAATCAAATGAGAGAATGGTTACTCATGGTGGACAGTGTTTGGTGGAGCTCCCCAACACCCCCAAAACTCCTCTATTTGTAACTCACAAGTTTGTTATCTCTAGGTTTGCTCCCTTTCCTATAGGTAACATTAACACTGAGTTTTACTTCAGACCTGACCCTGAACCCAGTGCCAGTGACAAAAAGGAAATACAACTGCCAG
>NW_006399923.1:2038153-2038612 GCF_000299155.1 Elephantulus edwardii | reverse complement strand
CCACTTCCATAATAGCTTGCCTCTGGAAACCCTATGAATCTGGAGAAAGGATGAAAGTCATACAGGTGTCCAGGACTTTTGTTCATAGACTCCCTATGAGTTGCCTACGACTTGATGGCACTTAACAACAACAACAAAAACATGCTAATTTACTTTAGATATATCCAATTTGTCCTTTCCAAATTCAGTAAGCAGGACAGTAAGAGTGGCAATTTTCTCAAAACTTAGGGATTGTTTAAAAGTAAATAGTATCATGCAGGATATATGTACTGTAATCTTTCAGATTATTTTCTCAGCACACAAATTTGATGTTGTTATTGTTTTATTGGATGCCATCAAGTTAATTGTGCCTCATAGAAACTCTGTGAACATCAGGTCTGAAACTTGCCCTATATTTTTTAATTGCCAGAAGTCCAGCCTTGGTTTAGAAAGGGTTGTGGTACTAGGGATATTGTGGCT
>NW_006399923.1:2035034-2036663 GCF_000299155.1 Elephantulus edwardii | reverse complement strand
ATGGTTGCACATGACGGGTTTTGATTTCTGGTTTTGGTGAGACTCTGGGTTCACTGTTTACTGTCCATTGGTTGTGAGTTGATTGTATTTGGCCTCCTGTTTTAAACGGCATATAGTCACCAGTAAGGGGTTAGAATTCAGGTAGAGAATATTCCAAAACAGCCTGACTCTATAGACGTTTTGATTTCTAGTGCTGGTGAGACTGGGTGCATTGCTTACTAGCCATAGGCTGTGAGTTGAATGTATTTGTCCTCCTATTTAAAAAAAGGCATTTGATCACCAGTATGGGCCTGGGTTTAACTGGTTTTGGTCAAACATTCTTCTAAGCGGTATACCACTGGTCTGTCCATTTGCTTTACAGAGTTAACTTGTGGTTGCTGTGATGCTAAATACTGTGACATTGATGTGTCGAATGAAATAATAATTATTCATGGTGGAAAGTGTTTGGTGAAGCTCCCCAATTAACACAAGCTTGAAAACAAGAGTGGTATCCACTTCTGAAATACCTTGCCTCCAGAAACACTATGAACTTGGAGAAATGATGAAAGTTATACAAGTGTTCAGGTCTTTCATTCAAAGAATTGCTATGAGTCATCTTCAACTCAATGGCACTTAAAAAACATAGAAACATTGAGTGCTGTTGGTCTAGTGGATAGAAAGTTTTGCTACCAAGCCAAAGGTGGGTGATTTTAATCAGCCCTCAGGCGTGGTTTTAATTGTTTTTGATCAAACAATCTTCTAAGTGGTATAGCCCTGAACTGTCCATTTGCTGTACAGAGGTAACTCATGGTTGTTGTGATGCTAAACACTGTGACACTTATGTGTCAAATGTCATAATAACAATGAGCTCTTGTATGACACAAAATAGGAAGATGGCATAGGATAGGACAAGGTTCAGATCTGTTACTCACTGTGTTCTATTCAACTCAATTGTACCTAACAACAATTACAATCATAATGTTGTCTATGGTCTAGTGATAAGAATTTTTGTTACTTGATGTTGCTGTGTAAGCCATAAAGAAGGGTATAATCCTTGATCTTTAGCAAGTTTTCTACTATTTTTGCAAGCAAGTTTGTGTTATTTGCACGTAATTACTGTAATTTCTTCTCATCCTGATGAGACATTTTTCTTTATATTGTCAAGCTTCTATATTTGTTCAACATAGATTTTGAACAGTCATTTTAAAAGTATACAACCTTGATGCACATCTTTCCTGATTTTAAACCTTGCAGTGTTCAATTTCCCTGTGTGCATAACTGCTTTTTTTTTCTGTGTATAGGTTTGCATGAGCACAATTAAGCATTCTAGGATTCTTATTTCTATCAATGTTATACGAATTTTTATAAAAAATCTGTGCAATCAAAAGCCTTTGCATGATCAATAAAGTACAAGTAAATCTTTCTGTATTCTCTGCTTTCAGCAAAGCTTCATCTGACATTAGCAATTATATCTCAGGTTCAATTATTCTGAATCTATCATGAATTTCTGGTAATTCTCTGTCAATATAGAGTTTAAGACTGAAAAATAATCTTAAGTAAATTTTTACTTGCATATGATATTAATGATATTATTGGATAATTTCCATAGAAACAAGTAGAAACTTGTGTTGGAATGAAGACAAAAAAAAA
>NW_006399923.1:2033661-2034649 GCF_000299155.1 Elephantulus edwardii | reverse complement strand
ATATATTATTTTTCTCAAGCTGAAAGAAGAATAAATTCAAGCCTCATTTGGAACTCTAATGGATTCTATGAACAAAATATTGAATGATGTAGAAAGCTTCAAAGAAAATGAAAGGAATACACAAAGTTTCTGTGCCAATAACAATTAGTTGACACTGAGCCATTTCAGTTAGTAGTATATGATCCAGAGTCAGTAGGACTGAAGGAAAAAGTCCAAGCTGTACTGAAGGCATTGGAAAAGTAGAAGGCTTCTTAAATTGATCTAAGACTAGTTGAGGCTTTTCAGGAAATCGATATTTCATGTGACAAAAAATATGGAAAACAGCTACCTGGTTAACTGAGTGGAAAAAATCCATTATTTGGCCTAGTAGTAAGAACCTGTGCTGCAATCCCTAAGTCATGTGGTTTGAATCCTCTAGCTGCTCCGTGGGAGAAGGATGAACAATCTCCTTCTTTTAGATAGATTATCTGCCTCTGAAAACCCACTAGAGCGTCAGCTATGGTTTAATTCTGACTAGATGATACTCAACATTCCTAAGATGGATTATCCAACAGACTTGAAACTACTGAACACATTGGATAGGTGTCGTGACACAATGTAAGCTAGACACACAATTTCCCTGATTTAAATCATGCATTTTTTTCATTATTCAGCTCACAACCTATCTTTCAAATGAACACAATGAAATATCCTGGAATTCCTGGGTTTTTGAACAGTTATCCATAACCTGTTATGATCCATGCACTCAATGCCTTTGCATAGTCAATAAAACTAATTTAAATATCTTTCTGACATCACCTGCTTTCAGCAAAAAACTATCTCACATCAATAGATATGGATCTTGTTTAACAGTCTTTTCTGAATCCCGCTTGTATTTCTTGTAAGTTATCTGTTGAATATCTCTGAATTTTCTGCATCAAGATTTCTTAGTGAAATTTAATGTTAAGATACATCATTGTTAATTTTGTCAACATTAATTCTTCAGTTA
>NW_006399923.1:2029469-2032697 GCF_000299155.1 Elephantulus edwardii | reverse complement strand
TGTTTGTGTGTGTGTGTGATTTTATCTCTTGCTTAAATATTTTAACCTATAAGGATTTTGTTGTTGTTGATTGCCTTAAAGTCGAGCATGACTCATAGCGGCCCTACCTATCAGGTTTATCTTTCATATTTATTCTTCAATTGCTAAAGTTCTGCCCTTCTACTGCTGACTATCCAAAAACATTCAGCTGTACATATCATAACATATTATAGATAACTTGGAAAATAATTGGGATTTCAGAACATTTTATTGTACTCATGAGGAACATGCACACAAACCAAGAAGCAGTCATTTAAACAGAAGAAGGCACAGTTGCATATTTAAAATCATGAAAGACGTTTCAAGGTTATACCATTAAACAATCTATATCCAATATGTTTACTGAGTAAATAGTTCCAGAAGTTCAACTGAAACAGGAAAGTTTATGAAGATGATTCATCAAAAACTTTTGATGTGCAAATGAGACCACCTTGTTTTCCGAAAGTGAAGAGGCCTTGAAGTCCATACTGAAGAATATCAAAGACTATAGCTTTTAGTATAGATTAGACCTCAACATCGAGAAAATGAATATCCTCACAACTAGACCAATAAGAACATCATTACAATTAGAGAAGAAGTTGAAGCTATAAATGATTTAATTTGACTTGTATCCATGGACAATACTGGATAAAGCAGTTCTATATCATTATAACCCAGCGTTCCTTTAGATCACTCAAACAATCCATACAGCTTTTTAAGTGGTACTTGGAATTATTGTTGTTGTTATGTGCTGTCGAGTTGCTTGCTTGCAACTCATAGCGACCCTATGTACCACATCCCTACACTCTGCTCTATCCTGTGCCAATCACACTGTCTCTGACACACATCCAATTACCCCAGTCACTGAATCAATCCATCTTCTAGAGGGCCTTCCCCTCCTGCGCTGTCCCTCCACCCTCCCACACATGATGTCCTTCTCTAAGGATCGATCTCTCCTTACAACATTACCAAAGTATGTCAGATGAAGCCTCAGAATCCATGCCTCCAAGGAGCAGCCTGGTTTAACCCTCTCCAGAATGAATCATGGAATTATTACTAAATAAATAAAATACATATTGACAGTAATGGTAGAAACAAGTGGTGAGGTAATCTCATTTATATTCATTCCTTGGTCATAGGTTTGGTAGGTCAAGTATACTTAAAACTATAGTGAAAGAAAAATCTGGTGCTCAACTTCTGAGAATCAGCCAATTAAAACTCATCCACTCTTCAATTGTTACTCAGAATCGATGTGAATTTGAGTCAATCCAATATTAGCTTATTCTACTTATTACAAACATCTTCATTTAACAGTCTTAACCAAACCTGGAAATTATAATTGACATCTTTGTCTATTAAAGTCATTGCCATAAGAGCAGTTGAGAGATGCAGTAACCTTTCATTGCTGTAACTATCATAACTGTAAATATGTAAAAGGAGGAGACTGTTAATATTCTTCCCATAAAGCCACCGGTAGATTCAAATCAGAATAGCCTTTTGGTTATCAGTGCAGCTTCCTACGGATTATATCACCAGAGCACCCTATGTTTTTGCAGGGAAAAAAAAAAGACAAAACCTATCACAGTAGCTGAAAGGAAGGTTTGTATTTTACCCAAACCTCATCAATCCAACTCTCTTTGAAGAAATACAAAGTTGAAAAGTACAAAAACTAACCGGTCTCTATATATCCTATTTGAAATTATTCGCATTTGGATGATCACAGAAAAATTAGCTACCGGAAGTGGAGACAAGTAGAAAACAAACAAACAAAAAATAAACACCAAAACTCAAGAAAACTTTTCTGCAGACAGTAAGACAACCACAGATGTCCAGGGAACACACAGTCCCAGCAGTGTGATGATAGTAGCTGTATTTAACTCCATTTTCAGTTCATAAATGGTGCAAACAACTCACTAGGTTGCTAACAACAACAAAAGCAGCATAACAAAGGCTGATCTTGGATTTCATACAAAGATATTTGGGAAAAACCAGTCTGGGGATTTGCTTTAGAAAAATCATCTGCCCAAAAATTTATGGAACACATTTCTATTTTGCCATGCATGGGGTTACCATGAGTCAGAATTCAAAGGCAACCCTTCTTAATTTTTTTTTCTTCATTTCAATATCTAATTTTATCTCTTACGGAGTTTCAATGTACATCCTCGAGCCTTTATTTCATAAATATATTAACAATAAAAGAAATTCTTATTTCAAATGTCTTCTCACATTTATAGGTATGTAGGGAAAAAGAAATATATTATTCTCATCAATTAAGTTTGAAATTCTAAAGACAAAGGGTTAGATTTAGTAAGGAAACTCTTGTTCTGAACTGAAGACAAGCAAAAACAAAAACTTCAAGATTACAAATTTATTAGATTTTTCATTTGTTAGCCTTTTAAAGGGTTGAATTCTTTCACAGTACTTGTTCCCAGGAGAATTTTTCCACTTAATTTATTTTTTTGGGGGGGGGGTCCATTTTTTTTTTAGAATGAAAACGATGTTTACAGGGCTATCTGATATTATAAATCTACAGGTACTATTTACAAACACTTAAAATATGCAAGGCATTTACTTTAATCCAATATTTTATTAAGAAAATCATACCATGTGCCTATTTAACAGAAGATCAGTTTGAAGTTCCAAAACCCGAGTATTGTGTCACAATCACCTAGCTAATATGTTTCAGACTTGCAACTGGAGTCTGAGTGCCATTAAAGGCCATAGTTCTGATTTTTCTATCATACCATCAAGTCTCACTCACAGGCAATTTACTGTTTCATTTCATTGCTATTTTTATAGAAGCAGATCAGCTAACACTATACTAGAGTTCCGCATATCAATTGGCGAGATTTGTTGCTTTCAGGAGTAATTCAGTAAAAGGGGGAGGATAGATATTTCCAACTGTCCCTAGAGGTAATTTAATATAAATAAAACCATCCAACTAAACCCATTTTCTAATCCCACACTTTAGCTATGGATGCATAACACAACAAGCTAACAAATTATCCTGATAATTGTTATTATTTGAGAAAATTATCCTACATAGATAGTCAAAATATGACACTCAATATTTTTACCGTGTCATGTTGTTGTTGTTGTTATGTGCCGTCGAGTCATTTGCTACTCATAGTGACCCTATGTACAACAGCCCTAAGCCCTGCTCTATCCTGTGCCAATGGCATTGCCTCTGACACACCCATCCCGATTACC
>NW_006399923.1:2025625-2029094 GCF_000299155.1 Elephantulus edwardii | reverse complement strand
TACGTTTTTTGATTTCCTGGCTGCTGGTGCCAACAGTGTTAACTATGGAGCCAAGCAAACTGAAGCCGTGAACAATCTCAATCTCTTCGTCATCTATCCTGACGCTGCCAATTGGTCCAGTGGTGAGAATCTTTGTCTTCTTGACATTGAGCCTCAGTCCATACTGAAGGCTGCAGTCCTCGACCCTTTGCAGTAAGTGCATGAGGGCCTCCTTTGTTTCAGCAAGCAGGGTTGTGTCATCTGCATAACGCAGATTGTTGATAGATCTTCCACCAATCCTAACGTTACGTGTCTTATCATAGAGCCCAGCCTCTTGGATAATCTGCTTTGCATACAGGTTGAAAAGGTATGGAGATAGGACACATCCCTGGCGCACACCCTTCCCAATTTTGGACCATTCAGTGTTGCCCTGCTCTGTTCTGACCTTATTTTAATAAGGAAATGCATTTCATCATTTCCATTAAATCTGTTAAATTTCGTGCTAAATTTCTCCTGTTATGACGATATATAAAATATAAAAAATACCTGCTTACAGAGATACTTGGTTATTTCGATATAACCTAAAATGACTATTTACTGAATTCTTAAAATATCCACATTATCTGTAAGTCTCCCAATGTTCCATATAAGATATGCTGTGTGCATATTCAACAAAAGTTCAGTAGCAGATTTAAATAACAAAGTGTTGTTGTTGCTGTAATTGTTGTTGTTAGATACATTCGAGTATGGCTCATAGCGACCCTGTGAACAGGTGCTCTGAACTCTGTTCTATCCAGTGCCATTGTATGTTTCCTATCACACTATGGTCCATTGTGATGGTTACTGTATCAAGCCACCTGGTTAAGGGTCTTCCTCTCCTTTGCCAAACCCTCCAGCCTTCCAAGCATCATGTGTGTCTCCAAGAAAAAGCCCTCTTAGCAACATGCCCAAAGTACGTGAGCTGAAGCCTCATTATCCTTGTCTCCAAAGAGCACTGCAGCTGTTCCCTCTCCAAGGCATACTTATTTGTTCTTTTGGCCACCCATGGGCTGTTCAGTGCTCTTCTGCACTACCACAACTCAAAGGCACTGTGTTTCATAGGATCATTCCCATACATTGCAATTTATACAACTACTCACTATTCACCTAAGCCCACTATCACCCCATGTTTTCAGGTCCCCACTGGGTCTTTCCTAATGTCTATGTCTAACTTCACTTTTACATACAATCCACATTGTTGCTGTTGTTAGGGTTAGGTGCTATCCAAGGAACTATAACCCATAATAACCCCGGGCACAACATTTCTGAACATTGTTTGCTGACACATGAGAACCTATTTCAGAATGCAGTGCGCCAGTCCATCTGACTGAGATCTCTCTTTCATCAAATCTCCACCTTTCCAAGCCTCTCCTAACCACACGTCCAAAGTATGCGATGTGAAACTTTATCATCTTTGTCTCTACAGAGCACTCCGGCTGGACACTCTCTGAAATATGTTTACTTGTTCTTTTGGCAGCATATGGAATTTTTAGCATTCTTCTCCAAGACTACAACTCAAACGCATAAATTTTCTTCTGTCATCTTTATTAATTGTCCAGCTCTCAGATACATAGCATATCATTAAAAAGCCAAGACTTGAGTTAGACATACCTTAGTACCCAGACAGACATCATTGCACCTCAATAATTCAGAGATGTATTTGATTGCAGACCTTCCCGTTGCAACATGTCTCCTGATTTTCTGACGCCTGGTACCAAGGATGTTAGTTCTGTATCCAAGTCAGATGAAATAATTGACAACTTGAATCTTTGCTCCATCTATTATGATGTTGCCTATTGGACCAGTGGTAAGAAATTTTGTATTCTTGAAGGTAAGATGCAATCCATTTTGAAAGTTGTGTACTTTTTGACCTTCTACAACAAGTGAGTCAAATACTTCTGGCAAGCAATTTCTGTTCTCCTCACATTTTGATATCCCCCTCTTCACAGAGTCCAGCATCTTAAAATATTTGCTCAGAATACAGATTGAATAGATACAGAGAGGGGACACAACACTGACACATTTCTTTCTTAATTTTAAACCTTGTAATATTCCATTCTGTGCTCACACAATACCTTCTTTGTGTAGGTGTAGGTTTCACATGAGCACAATTAAGTGCTCTGGGATTCCAATTCTTCTCAATGTTAGCTATAATTTGTTATGATCCACACATTCAAAAGCCATGCAAAATCAATAAAGCATAAATAAACATTCTTCGGGTATTCTTTACTTTCAGCCAGGAACCATCTGACATCAGCAATAATATCCCTGCTTCCATAACCTTTTCTATATCTGTTTGAACTTCTCTCTCTCTCTCTCTCTCTCTCTCTTTGTCTCTCTCTCTATATATATATATGTACACAAACACACACACACACACACACACACACACACACCCTGTTCTAACAATTTTTAAAAACCTTCAACAGTATTTTCCTTACACATGATATTAATGGTAAAGTTCTAGAATTTTCATGTTCAGATTTCAGCTTACACACTTTTCTTGGGAATGGGAACAATTATGGATGAATCTCTTCCAGTTAGTTGACCAGATAACTGGCCTCCAAATTTCTTGGCATGGACTGGTGATTGTATCCAAGATTGCATCTGCTAGTTCAAACATGCCAATCAATACGGCATTGATTCCCGGGACCTTATTTTTTGTCAGTGCAAAAATATTTACATTAGTACTTGTTTTCTCTAACAAATATAAATTCAAGGAGTCTTTTCATTTGTATTAAAAAGATAAAAATAAAATTATCAATGGTCAACAGACATATGAAGAAATTCTCAAAATCACTGACAATAATGACCACAAATGAGATATCATTTTGCAAATCAAAACCATAATGAGATATCACCTTCTCCAGTTGCAGCGAAGTTTAGCAGGACAACAAACAATAAAAGTTGAAGAGTATGTAGAGAAGTAAGAGTTCTCCTACACTTTTGGTGGAATTGTAAATGGCTGTTTGCCTTTTCCTCAAAAAGTTGAAGATAGAAACTCCATATGATCCAGCTATTCCACTACAAGGAATAAACCCCAAGGAAATTAGAACTGTGCAACAGAAATTTTTGCACCAAACTTCATGGCATTGTTATTCACCATTGCAATAACCTAGGAATATCCCAAACGTTCAACCACAAATGAACAGATTGGGAAACTGTGGTACATTCACACAATGGATTACTCTGCAGCACTCAGGAGCAATGATCGTGGAAAGTACTATATATGTGGTGGACAGTGTTTGGTGGGGCTTTCCGATGAAAATAAGCTTAGAAGCAGGAGTGGAATCCACTTCCATAAATAGCTTGCCTCCAGAAACCCTATGAATCTAGAGAAAGGATGAAAGTCATGTAAGTGTTAGGACTTTCGTTCATAGGGTCACTATGAGTGGTCTACAACTCGACGACACTAAACAAGAACAACAAAAACGTATCTACATATCTCTCT
>NW_006399923.1:2020969-2025132 GCF_000299155.1 Elephantulus edwardii | reverse complement strand
ACGCTCTGGTGGCCCTATGGTAAATATTTGCATTACCAACCCAAAAATATAGGACTCAGATTTCCCAGCTATTCCAAGGTAAAAAATATGCAAAATCCTCTACTGCAATGTATAGCCTCTAAAAACCCATTAGAAAGGTCAGCTATGATTCGATTCTAACTCAAGGGAAAATAATAACAACAACAGCAACTGTGATGTTTAATCACATTATGGACAACATATTTAAAAATTGCCCTGTCCTGTGCCATCCTCATCATCTTTGACACATTCAAGCACATTGTTTCAGTCGTTGTCACAATCCATCCTTCTTTGTGCTTGCATCTCGTAAACTGACTCTTCACCAGATTAAACATGTCTTTCTCTGTTGAAACTCCTAATAACATGTCCAAAGAATGGAAGATGGAGTTTTATCATCTTTATTTCCATTGAACACTCTGGTTTCAGTTTCTCCAAGGTAAAGCTGTTTTTTTTTCTTGATAATCAATGGTATATTCAATATTCTTTTCCAGCACTATGACTCAAAGTCATAAATTCTTTTCCTATTATCCTCAGTCATTGTCCAACCCTCAAATGCACAGTAAGCAATTGAAAAGAACATGGCTTAGATTAAGTGCACCTTTGTCTTTACACTGACACCATTACTCGTTAATAAACTAGAGATTATCCATGTACAAATATTTTTTTATTCTTTTATTGCTGATACTAAGGGTGTGGACTGTGGGTCTAAATAAGCGAAATTGTTAGCAATTTCAATCTTTTCTGATCTGTCATCATGTTGTTTATTTGGCCTGGTGATGAAGATTGGTTGAATTTTTTATATATAGTATTTGAAAATTTAAAAGTTAATCTGGAAATAATTTTAAATCAACAGTTTTACCTGTGAAGCAGCTGGTAGACTCGAACCAGGTGTCTTTGGCTTGATAGTGCACCTCCTTACAATTAAGCTACCAAAACTTCTTCTTTACAAGCATAGTATATGGGGGGGAGGGGAGATGGATAACTGTTTTTCATGTAAAGATGTGAAAATTAATATTTAGCGTAGTACAATCCCCTCTAAATGCTGTTTTAAAGTACTATCATCAAAGAACAGGTATAAGTTGGTTATTAATGGTCTCGTCTACACAGAATTTGGGCATTGTTAGTAGAAGAAACAATGATGTTAAAGATCCTAAGCTAAAAGGTAATGTCTTCCCTCCCAAGAAAGAAAATGAGTAGGTCCACACATGAACCCTGATGAAATGATTGATACAGGAAGTATAAAGAAGACGAAAATAAATGAGAACACTTTTGTAATGCTGAGGAAAACTTTACCTAAAGAAATCTGCTAAATAAGATAAAAAAACCCTAAATGAATTATGAATCCTTTATAATGTCTCATTTCTGTTGCTAAGCTTACAACCATGTGATTTAGTAAGGTATATTTTATTAGATGCATTCTTATAAAATTGTTAACAATTTTTTTTCTCTCAGAAATTCTATTTTCCAGACAGGCCTAAAGTTGAGAGCTTTACCTGAAGATGTATTACTCAGCCATCATTAAAGTACTGTCACCACAATGATGTATAGGTCCAATACATCATCAGATTGCCATCACCCTTGTGATGTATTACTTACACTGAAAGAGCTGTCAGGAGCAGGTTGTGGAAACTCAGCAAGTTTTAATATATTTTCAAAAAAACATTATAAACATTTATTTCCATGAAAAACTTCCCAACAACTTAAAACATTAAACTTAAAACTGCTGCATCTGTTTATAATCTGAGCATATTATATGGATCTAATAATTTCTACTTACTAATAATCAAAGCTTTAAACTTATAAGAGTAAAACCTATGGCATTTAAAAAAACCAACTATGGTATTATATTTGGAAGAATCTATGGGCAATAATTTTCTTCTTAATGTTTGGGGTTTTTAATTCTACAAATAATAAGAATTTTCTTATTTTACAAAGTGTGTTAAAGTATACTCAACAAAATTACTTTTAACACACTGACAGGAGACTTTCTGCTTTGGTAAAAAAGCTATTTGTCAAAATACATTGTAGCTTATCTTTCTTCTTCAAAATTAAAAATTACCATTAAAATATTCTATAGTCTGAACATTTTCAATCTTTCTGTATTTAAATATACACTCTGGGACAATTATGTTCAAGGTAATTGTGCCTGGGGATATTGAAACATTAATTAATGCCCTGATTATCTGGTTGGTTCATGAAGAGTGCGAGCACTAAAGTCTATCTCGTATGTTATTTTTTCATCATTTGTGATTATTTTCACAATTTCTATTCCTGTAATTGTTCATTTCTCATCCTGTCAAGGTCTTTTGGAAAGACTCTGAAAATTACACTAGAGCATCAAGAAGACAAGATAAAAGAAAGAAATCCTGAAATAAAAGAGCTGGACAGAAGATTTTAAAAAAACAAACAAAAACAACAACAAAACAGCTTGGGAGGACAAAGCAAACTACTATGAAGTAATGTTCCAAGATCTAGCATTTGCTAATAAGAAGGAAGAATTTGCTAAGACTTTCTCAAGCAGAATGATTTGAAAGATAAATTCAAGCTTCCTATTGCAATATTTAGGTACCCTATGTGTAGAATCAATAAGTAAAATTCAGAAAACATCAAAAGAAGATGGAGGGGATACACAGTGTCACCATACAAAACAAAACAAAACAAAAAATAATTGACACAAGGATTCCAGGAAGTCATATGTGATCGAGTGAAAAATGAAGGAAGAAGCTCAAACTGCAAAGAAGAAATCGGCAAAAAATAAAGCCCCAGAATCTATGGGATACCAGTTGACATGCTTCAAATGAGAGGTAAAACTCTCACCAGGTTAAGCCAAAAAATATGGAGGACAACTACCTGGCTAACTAATTGCAACAGATCCATATTTATTCCCATTTTAAAAAAAATCAAACAGAATGTCAAAATTGTCAAACAATATCACTCAAAAGCAAAATCCTAAAGAAGATTATCCAAAAAATGACTGGAAAAAAATGCATCTTTGGAGAATTGCCAGAAGTGCCAGCTGGGTTTAGAAGAGGTTGTGGCACTGGGGACATCAAAGCCTATGTTAGATTGATCTTGGCTGAAAGCAGAGAATGCCATAGAAATGTCTATCTGCGTTTAATTGACTATGCAAAGGCACTTAACTTTGTGGATCACAAGAAATTGTGCTTAACCTTGAGAAGAATGGGAATCTCAGAAATCCTATTTGTGGTCATGTGAAACATAATACTCAGACCAGGAAGCAGTTGTCACAACAGAGCAAGAACGCATGGCATTGTTCTAAATCAGCAAAGGAGTGTATCTTGAATACATCTTGTCTCATAACTTCTCAATCCATACACAAAACGTCATTCAGGAGACTGGGCTTTATGAGGAGGAATGTGGTGTCAGGGTTGAAGGAAGAATCATCAGCAATCTGTGTAATGCAAATGACACAACCTTCACTCACCACAACTGACAAGGACCTAAAGCAATGGCTCCACAAAGTCAAGGACTTCAGTCTTCAATATAAATTAAAGCTGAACATTAAGAAACAAAGATGCTCACCATTAGGGTAATTGGCAACATAATTTTCTAAAGAAGAGAAAACAAGACATGAGAACACAGGGCCTTGAGCATATCTCTGAAATGCCCAGAGAGAGTGAGAATAACACAGCCCCTCGCCATCCTAGAACAGAACACAGATAAAAGAATGCATAGCCCAGCCCCATGGTGGCTATAGAGCACATCAACAGCATTTGTCTGTGTGGATCATAATAAAACATGGCTAATATCAAGAAGAATAGGAATCCCAGAACACTTAGTTGTGATCATAGGAAATTTAAATCTAGATGAAGAGTTTGGAATGTGAACAGAGTAAGGGAACATTACAGGGTTTAAGTTTAGGAAAGGTATAATCATGTTGTATCTTTTCTCAACACCTGTTTGACTTCTATATTGAATTCTTTGTAGATGAACATGGCATCAACAAACCTGGTACGAGCAGTGAGGAAATCAGGAGACATGTATTTCTGGAAATGTCTATGTTGTTGTTGTTGTTATGTGCCGTCGAGTCACTTGCGACTCATAGCAACCCTATGTACAACAGCCCTAAACTCTGCTATGTCCTGTGCCAATCGCACTGTCTCTGACACTCCCATCCCAATTAT
>NW_006399923.1:2012809-2020316 GCF_000299155.1 Elephantulus edwardii | reverse complement strand
AAAATAGTTTAACTTCTAAATATAGAAATTTAGAAATAGAAAATTATCTCTATTTCTAGACTATCTGTAACAAAATCTTTATCTATTTCTAGAATATCTATAACAACGTGCCTCTGATTGTTTTCAGACTTTCTTAAATTGTTTAAGTGCTGTAACTTAATGCATATAAATAAAAAATGTTTAAATATAAACTAAAATGTTTAAAAAATAAAATTAGTCAAGAATTCATTACTGATATAAAGTACACTTAAATTTTCAGTTTTTTAAAGATGCATATGGGCATCTGAAAACTTAATGCAAAAAAGGAGAAGGATTATTTATTAAACTTTGAATCTCTAACATTACTGCGGGCACTTGGTAATTATTGAATACACCTTTAAAAAGGAAGAATAAACAATGTCTCTTTAAAACTGATAGCACCATATGATAAAATTAGCATTGAGTTAAACATGAAAGAACTGATATTGGCATAGCAACAGCGTTACTGAAAATCTACTTAAAAACTGCTTTAATTGAATAAAAAGTGATCATTCAGATTTGTTTAGCATTCACTGTATGAAATGTCATGGTAAAAAGCTAGTACATATATAGTATTGATTTAGTTTTATGTTACATGTAATGTGATGTTGTTACGTGTCACTGAGTTGGAATCGACCCATGGATTTTCAAAGGCAGTTAATCACAGGGGAGGAGACTGCCTATTCTTCTTTTTTGAAGAGTAACTTATGGATTTGAACGCATGCCTTCAGTATTGTAGTACAGCCCCTTAGCACTAGGTCACCATAACTACGATGATATTGATGAATAAAAATGACAGAAGAATTGATGTCTTTGAGTTCTGGTGTAGGAGAAGTGTCCTGAATACCCCATGAATAGTCAAAAGAACAAACTGATATGTCTTGATAAAAGTACAGCTGGAGTATTCCCTAGAGGCCAAGATGACGAAACTTCATCTCCCAAACTTTACTATGCTTAATAGATGTGATTTTTTAAGAAAGTCATTATGCTCAAAAAGGTGGAGGATCGATGAAAAGGATGAAGGTTCTCAACCAGCAGCATTGACGCAGTGACTGCTGAACTTGAGTATGACAGAGATGTTGTTGTGATGTGCTATTACGTCACCTGCAACCGTGTGTTCAGTAGCTCTAAAGCCAGCCCTATCCTGAGCCAGTCTCACTGACTCCAACACAGCTCCTCCATTGCCATAGTTACTGTATCAATCTATCTCGTCCAGGTTCATTCTCTCCTGTTCTGTCCCTCCACCCTTCCAAGCATGACATCCTTTTCCAAGGATTGGTCCTTCCTGCTGCATGCCCAAAGTATGTGAGATGGAGTTTCAAAATCCGAACCTAAAACAAACAAACAAACAAAAAAAACCCAAAACAAAACAAAAAAATCCTAACCTCCAAGGAGAAACTTGTTTTCACCCTAAGACAGATCTATTTGTTTTCTTGGTGGTCCATGCTATGGTCAAGTTTCTTTTCCAGCACCACAACTCAAAGTCATCAATTTTTCTATCCTCCTTAGTCATTATCCAACTTAATGATGCATAGCAAGTAATTGCAAAGATCATGGTCTGGATAATGCACACCTAGCTGTTCCTCAGTACTCTAGGAAGGTCCCTGACAGAGGATTTTCCTAATGAAATTCACATTTTGATTTCCTGACTGGTGCTATGAAAAGAGTTGATTAAGGACCCTAGCAATCTGTAAATGTTAACAACCTCAATATCTTCTCTATCAAACATGGTGCTGCCAAATTGACCCAGTGGTGAGAATCTTTGTCTTTTTGATATTGAGCTTCATATCCATATTGAAGACTATAGTACTGACCTTCTGCAGCAAGTGTTTCATGTCCACATCACTTTTAGCAAGCAACGTTCTGTCATCTGCATAGGTAGTTGATGAGTCTTCCTCCAATCCTGATGCCAAATCCCTCCTTATAAGGCTTTCAATTATATATGAGATTAATGAAAATATAGTAGTTTCTTCCAAGTGATGATCTGTCCAAAGTATGTGAAACTAACAAAACCTGTTTAAATAATGTGTTTAAAGTATGGCTTGTGAAGTTTATGTTGTTTGTTAAGTGGGATAAACCAAAGCAATAGCAGTTAGATTTATATTTGTAATCTTGCTTTCGTTGTTTCTGCTAGGTATTGTTGAGTCGAGTATCTGGAATATGTCCTTTCCTGTGCTATCCTCACAATCGGAGACTCTCAAGACTATTGCTGAGGTCACTACATCAATCTATCTGATTAAGGGCCTTCCTATCCTTCACCAACCCTCCACTTTTCCAAGAATGTTGTCTCTCTCCAAAGAATAACCTTTTCTAGCATTTTGCCCAAATATGTAAGACAAAGCTTTAATACCTTTGCCTCCAAGAAGAACTCTGCACCTTCTCCAAGACATATCTGTTTGTTCCTTTGTAGTCAGTGGGCATAAAAAGAGCAATGACCACATGGGGACAGCTGTATCTGATTTTTGCCAGTTTCACAAAGGGAAACTCTCCCCCTGTAAACTACATCAATAACACAAAACCATTTCCTATGTGGTCAGACTTGTCTATCACACTCCTGATGCTTCTACTCATCCCAATACTAATCCTCCTGCTTTATTTGCTCTAAAATCTTATGTGACAGCTCCCAGACCAAATAGAACCATATTGAGGAAATCAAAAGTAAAAATTGAGTTTAGTAGCAGAATACAGTCAGGAAAGCTTCTGAAAGGTGCTCACAGGTGCCTCACCCTTGAGCCGTGGGGCTTTAGGATTGTGTTGCTAAGTTCTCAGTCCTGTCAATATTGGCTCTCCTCTCCCCACTCCTCCAACAAATTTGGGCAAAAGGTTTGTAACTTTGTTTCCAAAGCATAGTACTCCCATGGTCCAGTCTGTCTCATGTCATGCCTCTGGTCTCTACTGGAGCTGCTCTGGCTGTTCCTCCCATTGGCCCTAGTCTGGGTGGCTGTGAAGGATTAGTTACATTATCTTGCTTCTTCTTTTCTGATAGAGAAGATATTCCTATTCTGCTGTTGGATCTGCTTAATGTAATGTAAAGATTAATTAATGTCCTTGTGGTTTTGTGAGACTACCCAATCACTTGTGGCTTAGTGAGACTAGCTGATCCCTTTGTGGATAGGCTAATATACCCTATTCACGTATTCTCATCGATTCACATGGCAAAGTAAGTTAATGGGTAGGGAAGCCATTTTAAATAAATTCTAAGATCAAAATAGAGTACTAATTACTCATCCCCCACACCACAGTTAAAAGGCACAAATTCTTATTTATTGTCCAGCTCTCATAGCGAGTGACTGAAAAGATCACAGTGTGAATTAAGCACCTCAAACTGACAGCATAGCTCCTCAATAATTTGGAGATATCACTGACAGCTAACTTACACAATGTAATATGTCTCCTGATACCCTGACTGCTGGTATCAAGTTTATTGATTGTGGATCCAAGTAAGATGAAGTCATTGACAGTTTCAAACTTTTCTCTATTTATCATGACTTTGCCTCTCAGTCCAGTGTCAAGTATTAATGTTTTCTTGACTTTGAGGTGCAATCCATACTGGAGGCTGCAATGTTTAACCTTCTACAGTAAGTGCTTATTTTCAGTGATCAAGGCTCACTGCATATAAAAGTTTATTCATTAGTCTTCCTCCAAATGTGTCACCACATTTTTCTTCACAAAGTCCAACTTCTTGAATAATTGGTTAGCATACAGATTAAATAAACATGGAGAGAGGACACAATCCTAATGCATATCTCTCCTAATTTCAAACCACGAAGTGCTCCTATGCTCTCTCATTTAGTTATTGCAATTTTTGTCAGTTGATGTTGAGTTGAGTGCAACCATAGAGACCCTATGAAGAACAGATTTGACCCCTGTCCTATCCTGTGTCATTGTCAGTATCTCTGACACACTCACCCAACACTTGTTGCAGGCTTTGTGTCAATTGGTTGTGTAATTTTCTCTTCTCCATCCCTTCAACTTTCCAAGCATGAAGTTCATCATCAAGGAATACCATTTCCTAGCAACATACACAAAATATGTGAGACAAAACTTGATCATCATTGTCTCCAAGAAGAACTCTTATGTAAGAACTCTTACGTGGCTGATCCTTTTCCAGTACCTACCTGTTTCTTCTTTTGTCAGTTCAATTAGTACATTTTTAGGTGCTGTTAAATCAGCTACAACTCACACAAACTCTAGAAGCAATAGATTAAACTTTCTTAAGTTTTTTTTTGTGTTGTTATTTGCCATTGAGTTGACTGAAACTCATAGTGGCCCCTATGTACAACAGCTCTCAAGACAACCCTATTTAAATGCTAATTGAACACAATTTTAATTCTGTTACCACTTACATACTTTTAATAAAAACATAAAATATTTCTTTAAACATATTTAGAAATGAATGCTATCCATAAAATACTTTAAAACTACTATAATATAAAAAAATCTTAAATGGTACAACCACTCTGGAGGCAGTTGACTTTTCCTCAAAAAGTTGAACATAGACATTTCATATGATCAGATTGAGAAATTGTGATATGTTCACATGATAGAATACTGCACAGTATACAGGAGCAATGATTTGTAAAATTACTATATAGCTTGGGAGGAACTGGAAAGCATTTATTATGCTAAGTGAGCTAACACAGCCCCAAATGACAAATGTTGTAAAAAACCATGGTAGAATTAGAAAGATAAAAAAAAATCTTCATGAATAGTGGACGTATGTCTACATTGTTGTTCTTGATCAAGTCGAGTATGACCTTTAGCAACCCATGAACAACAGACCTGAACCCTGTTCTGTTCTGTAATCTCCTCACAATTTCTGACACGTTCCAGCTCATTATGGCAGTCACCATTTCAATCCATCTGGTTGAGGTGGTTTTTTTTTTCTTACACCAACCATCCAGCTTCCAAAAAAATGGTGTTCACCTAAAAGGAACAGCTTTTTCTAGCAACATACCCAAAGTATTTAAGAATATTTATAATCCTTTTTTTTCCATCTGTACTTTGTTCAAGACACATTTATTTATTCTTTTGGTAGTCCATAGGATGTTCAGCACTCTTCTCCAACACCACAATTCAAAGGCATTAATTCCTTTTCTGTCATCCTCATTTCTTTTCCAGCTCTCAGTTGCATAGTAAATGATTGAAAAGACCATAGCTTGAATCAGACACACATTAGTGCTCGAGGTGACAAAATTGCTCCTCAATAATTTGGTTAGGTTCTCGACTGCAGACTTTCCCAGGGCAGTATGTCTCCTGAGTGCTGATACCAAGCATTTTTATTGTGGAACAAAGTAAGATGAAATCATAGACACCTTCTATCTTTTCTCTATCTGTTATGATATCGCCTGTTGAAATGTTGTTGATGGCCGTCAAGTCGAGCGTGACTCATAGCAACTCTATGAACAAAAGACCTAATGCCTTTCCATAACTGTCGTCATTTCACCAAGTTCATAGAGTTTCCAGAGGCATGTGGTTTAGGTTGTGGATGCTACACCTTCTTCTTAACCTCGTTTAAAACTGGGAGCTCCACCAAACACTGTCCACATTGGGAAACCACTCTGGCATTTGATACCTCAGTGATACAGGGTTTAGCATAAAAGCAAACCCAGGTTATTTCATACAACATATTGACAAAGAGTGATGTACATAGAGGAAGAGGATTCTTCCAGATATAATAGCACTAGTTTCACTTACCAGTGTTTAAATATTGTCAATTCTAAAAGGACTGAGAGTAAGTTTTGCACAAAAGACCTAAAGTCTATTCTGTGACTAACATAATTTCTGTAAAGAACTCTGTTCTATAACTACCATCATTTCTGGACATTTATAGAGTTTAGAGGGTTTGTAGAGTTTAGATAGTTTGTAGAATGTCCAGAGGCATCTAGTTTAGGAAGTGGATGTCACTCCTGCTTGCCAGCATAAATCAATCTGGAAGTTCATTCAAACACTGTACATAATGGGCAACCAGTAGGGTAATTGACAAGACTATGAAACTGTGTGCAGTGTCACAGCCAATCCAAGTGGTACAATTCAGCCAATAAGAAAAATATTGATGTGTCATTCTGGGAATATTGATTCAAAAATTAATAAGTTTCAGAACCCAAGGACCCTGCAGGGTTTTAAAGCCACAGGTTTGAGCAGACTTCCACCCTAGGCAAAGGCTCAAGGACACCTGTCCTTGAGGGGAAGAGTGTAACAATACACATCAGACATGACCCCAAAAACCTCTGTCACACACCCATCAGGACTTTTATCAGATGCAGCAAAATAGCTAAAGTCCCAGAGCAGAGGGTCCAAGCCCCAGAGAGCAGTTCCAACTCCTCCCACCGTGGGGTTTTAAAGTCAACACCTGTGGGTAGAATTCCACCCTAGGCAAAGGCTCAAGGACACCCATTCTTGGGGGAAAAGTACAGTCATATACATCAAACACAACCCCAAATAAGCACAACCCAGAAAACTTCCCTACTTGCCCATCAGGACCAGCATCCACAAGCAATCCTGTTGGTATAGTGGGAATTTTTTTTTTTAATTTGAGATACAATCTATATTGAAATCTGTATTATTTGACCTTCTACAACAAATGCATTAAATCCTAACTTTCAGCACACAAAGTAGCCAACTGCATAATGGAGGTTATTGATGAATCGTTCTGCCATGGGGATATCACATCCTTCTATAGACTCCAGCTTCTTGAATAACTTGCTCAACATTCAGATTGACTAGGGATAGAGAGAGATTATAAACCTGATATACTTCTTTCTTAATTTTAAACTATCTAGTAGTGTTCCCTTGCTTTGTTTGCACAACAGAATCCTGTCTAGGTATAGGTTTTGCAGGAGCTATAGACTGCATGTTCTACCATTTCCAGTCTTCTCTATGTTAAACAGAATTTCTTGTGATCCACACAGTCAAATATGTTTTTGCTCAGTCAATAAAGCACAATATTACTCAAACAGAACATTTTAGAATACACACAGCTAGAATAAATTTTGTTTAGATAGTCTACCTTGATTTTTAAATACTTTGTTGTTTTTGTCTTTACACTGTTACATGCTGTCTAGTTGGAATGAACCCATAGGTGGCCCTCTAGTAGTTTTTTTAGAGGTAGTAAATCTCACTGGGATATGTTGCTCATCATTTTCTCAGGGGGTAGCTGGTAGATTCGAACCAATGCATTTGGAATTGTTGGGTAGCTTCTTGCCCTTAGGCCATCAGATCTCCATTAAGTTACAATTAGTCTTTGCACAAAAGAATAACACAGTTCCTAGTGTGATTCATAACACTTTCTGTTAAGATTAGTAGCAGACCAGGTACAGAAGTACAGGTCAATAATGCCCCAAATGTTTAATTTATTGTATAACTTCATAATTTCTGGCATCCATAGTCCCTGCTTCATTTAGTACCTTCACTCTTCTATGTTCCTTGGCTTTGGTGGTTTAGTGGAAAATTTCCCAGACACTTGCATAACTGCAGGCTTTATTTTTTT
>NW_006399923.1:1984722-2006509 GCF_000299155.1 Elephantulus edwardii | reverse complement strand
CAGAAGAAGGTCTGTGTTTCATTGACTATGCAAAGGCTTTTGACTTTGTGTATCACAACAAATTGTGGTTAACCTTGCAGAAAATGGGAATCCCAGAACACTTGATTGTGCTAATGCGAAACCTATACTTAGACCAGGAAGCAGTTTTTAGAACAGAGCAAAGAAACTCTGCATGGTGAGAAAGCAGGAAAAGAGTGTGTTAGGGATGCATACTGTCTTCATACATTTAGGAAGCAGGGATTTATGAGGAGGAATGTGGCGTCAGGATTGGAGGAAGGCCTATAAATAACCTACCTCATGCAGATGATGCAACCTTGCTTGTTGAAACTAAAGAAGAAATGAAACCATTGAGGAAGGTCAAGGACTGTAGTTTTCAATATGGATTGAAGCTCAACAACAAGAAGACAAACTTTCTTACCACTGGGCCCATTGGAAGTACCATGAAAGATGAAGAAGAGATTGAGGTTTTTAAAAATTACAGCTTGTTTGGCTTCACAATCAACACTCTTAACACCAGCAGTCAGAAAACCAAAAGATGAATTGCTTTGGGAAAATCTGCTGTCAGGGTCCCCTCCAGGGAGCTGAAAAGCAACAATGTCAGTCTAGAAACTTTAGAAACCAAAGTGCCCCTAATTCAATCCATGGTCTTTGTAATAACTTTCTCTGCATAAGAGAGTTGGAAAATGTCTAAGGATGACAGAGGAATAATCAATGCCTTTGAAATGTTATGCTGGAGAAGAATCGTGAACATTCCATGGGCTGCCAAGAACACAGATAGGTCTGTCTTGGAGAAGGTGAAACCAAATTTCTTCTTAGAGGCTAGGATTTTGAAACTATGTCTGACACACTTTGCTCATGTGGCCAGAAAGACCAGTCCTTAGAGAAAGACATTATGCTTGGAATGGTGGAGGGATAGCACAGGAAAGGAAGTCTCTGGATTAGATGAATCAATACAATGAGTTGGGCAATGGCAGTTGATATGTTGGAATTAGTGAGACTGGCTCAGGACAGAGCAAGTTTCAGAGCTGTTGTTCACAGGGTCGTTACGGGTCACAGGTGATGTGATGGCACATAACAACATTAACAGTAAATTTATTTTTAATTATATAAATTCTAATGCATGTAAATATAGTTTTATTAATTTTATATATTAGAGTTAAAAATTTCAACGGCACCAAAATTTTAAACTTTTAAAAAATTTTAGCTGAATTTATTAATATCTTAGTTAAATATATATATAAAGACAATTAAGCTAATCTGTAAATCTTATAATGTAAAAAAAATGCTTTGATTTATGGCAATGTTGCTCAAAGTAGGGCACTGTGACCAAAAGTATCAGACCTTGTTGGAAATGTAAAATCCTAATTCCCTATTAAATCAATAGCTCTGGTGGCAGGCACAGCCATATGTGTTATAATAAACTTGCAATATGAGTTTAATTTATTCCATGTTCCAATGTGATAAAAAGTTATAAAATTAAGATTGAAGAAGGATTTATGCTTGTTCAATAATTGTAGGGGAATAATAATGCAGATTGTACATACAGTTTAATTGAAACGATGTAAGTAAACATTGCATAATTATATAATCATGCCAATGAGATTTAGAGGCAAATATGACAAATTTGCCCTGGATAATATTAAGTGTAACATAATTTACATGCAGTGACAGCATTTAAAGCTGGAGGATCGAGGACCTAGTGCTTTCTCATTTTTATAGGGCGATGAAGCAATTTTCAGCAAACACGGAGTTGTGATAAATGTTCTCTTAATAATGCTGATATTACAAAAATGTTTTAGAATTGTTTACTATCTTGATAACCTTAGTACAAATATACAAAGGTATTGAAACTTAAAGCTACAAAGTCTATAACAGATAACTTTTATAATTTATATTTGCAGTAGACATAATTTCTAAAGTTACCGGTAAGACAATAATATTTAAGAGACTATAGGTAGCAGTCTTTAATATAGTTTTTATTCTTGCACCAAAAACAAAGAAATTTCCATTTGACAAAATATTCTAATAGCTTAGGAGGATACCGATGTTGTTTTGTTTCACACATATTGGCACAAACCAATTCTATCATTCTTATTTAAATAACCAAATGACAATGGACGTTAGTTCTTATTGATAGTAAATTTAATATAAATTAGTGAGAATATTTATTTAGTTATTTGGGACCCTGACTATTTATTGTTCATAACAATTGGAGCACATACTCAAATGTTTATGTAGTAATCTGAGTACACTACACTTTATTTGTCGTACTATTCAAACGCATTTGACTCTGTAGATCACAACAAATTGGGGCTAACCTTAGGAAGAATAGGACTCCTAAAACACTTGATTGTGGTAATGCAAAACCAATATTTGGTCCAGGAGACAGGTGTCAGAACAGAATAAGGAAGCATTGCATGATTCAAAATTAGAAAAAGAGTGTGTTGAGGATGTGTACACTTTTTCAGTATGTCCACAGGACAGTTCATTCAAAAGGCTGGATTTTATTTAGAGGAATATTGCATCAGGATTGGAGGAAGACCCATCAACAGCCTGTGTTATGCAGATGATACAACCTTGCCTGCAGGAAATGAGGAGAGACTGAAGCATTTATTGTAGAGGGTCAAGGACTGTAGTTTGAATATGGTTTGAAGATCAACATCAAAAAAATAAAACCCCCCCAAAAGATTCTCACCACTGGGCCAATTGGCAGCATCATGATAGATGGAGAAATGATTGAGATTGTTAACAATTTCACTTTGCTTGGTACCACAATAAACATCCTTTGATACCAGCAGTCAGGATATCAAAAAATGAATTGTATTAGAAAAATATACTGTCAGGGACTTCTCCAGAGTGCTGAAGAGCAAGGATGTCAGTCTAGAGACTAAAATGCACCTGACTCAGGCCATGGTCTTTACAATTACTTAGGCAACAGAGAGCTGAATAATGACCAAAGATGACAGAAGAACTGATACCTTTGATTTGCGGTGATAGAAAAGGGTATTGCATGTACCATGGACTTCCAAAAAACTAACATGTCTGTCCTGAAAAGGATAAAATCAAGCTGCTTCTTGGAGGCAAGTATTTTGAGACTAGAATTCACATACTTTGGAAATGTAGCCAGGATAGACCAGTCTTTGGGGAAGCATATCATACTTAAAACAGAGGGACAGCGCAGAAGTGGAAGACCCTTGTCGAGATGAATTGACACAATACTGGGGTAATGAGAGTAGATGTGTCAGAGACAGTGAGATTAGCTAAGTGCAGAACAGTGTTCATTTCTATTTTACATAAGGTTTGTATGAGTCATAGTTGACTTGACAGCACAGAGCAATAATGTACTACATATGGCCATATATGTCTGATGGCTTACATCTGCTAGTCAATCTGTAATCATGATACTATCTTTCTTTCAAATATCATATTTTGTAGATGGTATTTACACATATACTCATCTGTATTACTCATTTATATGAAAAAAGCTTTTACTCATTTTTAACAGGAAGAATAAGTCTCTCAGAAAATAGATACTAATTAGTCATTGTTCATAGAATACAAATGCAAGTTATATAGATGTACATGTATCATATTTTTAAAAGAAATCCTCTCATTTAAGGAAAAAAGAATACTGTGAGCATGTTTATTCAAGTAATCTTTGAATATTAATGTTCGTGAAATCTCCATTATAACCCAGTGGGTCTCTATCTCATGGACAGTTTCTGACAGCAATCACACTTTCTCTTAACATTGCATGGATGTTCCAGACAAAAAAGGTTCTAAGATAATGTAACATTCATTTTTTCATACTGCCAGGTTTTTTTATTCCTGTTTTTAGAGAATGGAATCTGCATTTCTTCAGAGACTGAAAAGTTATTTGACAAAGAAGGCACCATTTTCTGCATGAATACACACTTTTAGATAGCTTTTTTTGCTTCATAGGGGGTACATCAAAGAGAAAAGGGCTCCGATCACTTCAGTAAGTGCTAATTTTAGGAAATATCTTCATGGAAGTGAGGAAGAACAGGAATTTTAAGCTTGCAAGTCTACCTCAAAGACATAATTCCTCACTTAAAGTACAGCGCGCCTCTCATATTTAACTTGTCTCCAAAAAACCAGATGACCTTTGTTCTTTATTCTTTCTCTGATTCCATGGCTTCTTAATCACTCATCTTCTCAAACTTCTTATGCGTGTTCATATGTGACCTTTTCTAATTGAGGAAAGAAATTTACTCTTTAATACTTTTTGAAGTTGTTTATGATTTTTATTGCCTCTTGTCTATTACTTTTTATCTACTGTTCTTATATAGTTATCATTTTTGTAATGTGCCCCTTCAATGTGAGTTTCTACATACCTGTTTGTATTTTATGGACTCAAGTTAACAAGCAGTTTACAGCCTTAAGTCAGTATATCGCAAACAATGCCCATAAAAAAATATATAAGCATGCACTGAGACACTTATTTTTAGACACGGAAACATATAGTTAGTTTAGACACAATTTCTAAAACACAATGAAACATTTTAATGTAACTAGAAATCAATGCAGATATCACAAAACTAAATTAAAGAAATGTTGAGAGGAAAATGAGTGGTATTGATTATGTATAAACTTTTATTCTTCCTAACTTTACCATATTACCAGAGATCACATCTCATTTCCCAAAGTCAAATCTCTACCACATTTATAGGATAGCTTACTTTTAAATTAATATGTAAAGGATGATACTCTTATAAGAATCCTCCTCAAATTCGGTCATCTTCAGTCACATAACATATATATGGAACAATTAATTTATATTAAAATCTAACAGAACTGGCCTAATATATCAAGGTTCATGTGTTCCACTTCATTTTTTTACAATTTCCAGTTTTCCAACATTCATTCTAAGTACATTTCATGTTCCAATTTTTAAACCATGTTTATCTTTGTTGTTCTTCATTTCATACGACTTTCAATCTGGGCTCTATTGCTATTCTACTATAAGTATCTGAGTTTCTCTACTGTTCATGAGTTCTTAGAGGCCTATTATTTAAAAAGTAAATGGTCAGTCCTATTTCTTAGTCTGTGTTAATCTTGGAACTCTACTAAAATCTCTCCACCATGGATATCCTTGTGATATTTGACACACTTGTGGCACAACTTTCAGTATCATTGCAACTCACTTTGAGAATACCAAAAGAAAGTCTATCTGTGCTTTATTCATATGCAAAGGTGTTTGAGTGAATCATAAAAAGCTCTGGCTAACATTGAGGGTAATAAGAATCACAGAGCACTTAATTATGCTCATATGAAACCTAGACCCAGACGTGGAGGCTGGTTTGCTAATAGAGCAAGAAAGCACTGCATGGTTTAAAAATTATGAAAGCAGTGTGTCAGGGTTGTATTCTCTCTCCATACTTTTCAATCTGTATGTGGAGCAAATAATTTGAGAAGCTTGGCTCTATGAAGAGGAACGTGGTATCAGGGTCTGAGGGAGACTCATCAATAACCTGTGTTATGCAGATAACATGATCTTGCTTGCTGAAAGTCAGGAGAACTTGAAGCACTTGCTGAAACAGATCCCGGAATACATCTTTCAATGTGGATTGCATTTCATTGTCAAGAAAACAAAGATTTTTACCACTGGACTTTTAGGCAATGGCATAATGCATGGAGAAGAGATTAACACTGTCAACAATATTTTACTTGTATTCGCAGTTAATAGCCTTGGTATCAGCAGTCAGGAAATAAGGAGACACATTGCCCTGGGAGAACTTGCAGTTAAGGACCTCTCCACATTATTAGGAGTAATGATGTCAGTTTGAGGACTAAGGTGTATCTGATTCATGCCGCTGTCTTTCTGATAATTTGCTATACATCTGAGGTCTGGACAATGCATAGAGACAGAAGACAGAAGAAGAATTGATACACTTGATCTGTGGTGTTGGAGAAGGGCACTGAACCTCCCATGGGCAGCCAAAAGAACAAACACATAAGTCTTGGGAAGGGTGCAACCAGACTGTTCTTCGGAGGAAAAGATGATGAAGCTTTGGGCAACAGACTTTAAGCATGTTGCTAGGAGAGGGTATTTCTTAGGGCCATGATATTTGGAAGAGTGGAGGGTTGGCGAAGATTGGCTAAGGAGAGGAAGTCCCTCAACCAGGAGGATTGACAAGGTGACTGCCTCAGTGTGCTCTAATGTGTCAGGAAGGGAGAAGATGGCAAAGGATAGAAAGGAGTTAAGATCTGCTGTTCATAGGATCTCAATGAATCATACTCAACTCTACAGAACATAACAATAACAATGAAAGTAACCATTGTATTTATGTGCCATCAAGTTAACCTGTGACTCATAGTGACTAAGTACAACAGCTCTGAATTCTGCCCTATCCTGAGCCAGTCTCACTGTCTCTGATCCATCTGCCTCCATTATCCTGGTCACTGTGTCAATCCAACTCATCTGAGGTCTTCCTCTCTTGCACCGTCCTTCCAGCTTGACAAGCGTAACTACCTTCTCCAAGGCCTGGTCACATGTCCATGGTATGTGAAATGGAGCTGCAAAATCCTTGCCTACAAGAAGGAGCCTGCTTCACCAAGTATGATAAAATTAACACACATGTTTAACGGTGTTTGTGAGATATTCTGAGTGATTTTAGCAGTTTAAAGAACTATGGTGTCCTTCTGTTTCAACTTCTCCTTTATCAAAACATTGATTAGAGTGTGTCAAGAAGCATCCCAAGAAAACAAAGCTGACAGAACACGTATTCTGGGATACAGCATGTATTTTGGATGAGAAAGAAACTGGATTTTACAGACTGCTCGGTCTTTTCTTTCAGATAAACCTGTTTTGTTGCCAGTTGCCAGATTTTATCAGTTATTATTCCTAGCACACTATAAAGCTATTCAATGACACTTAAAAATAGTGCTTGAAAACATGTTTGTTAGCATTTCCACTTCTCACTCTTACATGAACTTTCAGTACCTCAACATCTCCAACAAATACTTCAGAATTCACTTGAGAATAATAACACCTACCTTGTCTGCCTCACAGAATAGTTTAAAGAAACAAATGAGTCTCATCTGAGACAAGTGAGTGAGGGCAGGAGACGTAATAGTGATTCAAAGACAGAGACCCAAAGCTGGGTGATCAGTGGGACTCAGGAGGAACCTAAAAAGATCTGAAATCAGCCATAAAAGGAACGGCGCAGGGGTGGGGAGGAATAAATGGTTTTGTTTATGATATAGCCTCATTTTATTCTCTGTAATAGTAACCTATTATATAAAGAACTGCATGTTTTAGTTATGTGTGAAAACAGTTAGAAGGACAAAAGTAGAAGAAAAGGTAACAAAGTCATTCAAGGTAGAGAAAGTGAAAAGAGCAGCTGCATGTCAAGGAGTTCATGTGCTAATTCGGTTTCAATGAGCCTTAGAGAATATATTTAACCATCCAAATTTCAGAAAGTAAGGAAGATGTGCTGAAGTTCAAGAGCACAGAAAGAAAATTGACAGAATGAATCATGAGAGAGGAAGAATCACAATCTATGGAACACTTTGGCTCTGAAGTTAGTTCAAACAACAGAACTGCAAAGAGAGAAGATGTCATATTCAGATTTTAAAAAAATTGATGTAACTGTGTACTGGGAATTTATGTGCAAAAAGGCCCCAATATATTTGAGATTTAGAACACTGATTATAACTGTGACTTAAAAGAATTCATTGGATTTCAACAAGAATAACTGGTGAGTTTGGAAATAAAAAAGTAAGATAATGTGTCATTTTTACCATGCAACTCAAATAAATATACACAAGATGCAATAAATATCTAGTGCATTATAATATATACGTATACATATACATACACTTATATACACACATATATGTGTATATATACATATATACTTATATACACACATATACATATATACACAGATATAGATATATACATATACATACACATACACACACACACATATGACATATATATATAGAGAGAGAGAGAGACAGAAAGAGATAGAGAGATGCTTTTGTTGCTGTGCACAGTAGAGTTAAAACCAACTTATAGCTCACCCCTCTGGCCTGTTTTCAGAGGCAGTTAATCTCACAGGAGGAGACTACCCATTCTTCTCCTGCGGAGAAGCTGGTAGCCTTGAACCATACGCCTTTTAGATTGTAACGCAGTTTCTTGCCACATAACCAATTAAAGAGAATGTTAACAGATTAAAGTGTAAAATTACACAAAAAAGTTATATAGAGAGACACTAAGAATTTCTTATTCTTATTATACACTTGTTTATCTGTCTACAGTAAAAACTAGAAGTGAAATACTGACTACAATTAGAACATAGGTTATATTTTTTAATGAATGAATGCATAATTAACAATCATTTACTATATACTGTTGACACAGTGACCATTAACAGCAGGCTCGAGTATACAGAATATGGTGAGGATGATGTATAATAGGACAGGATTCAGATCTATTTTCCATAAACTCATTTGGAGTCACAATTGCCTCAATAAAAAATAAAAAGCACATTAACATCATTAACATTTACTTTGTCTCACATACTTTGGGCATGTTGTAAGGAGTGGTGAGTCCTTGGAAAAAGACATTGTGCTGAGAAAGGTGGATAGTCAGAGAAAAAGAAGACTTTCAACACAATAGATCGATCCAGGAACTATAACAATGGGTTTGAGCATAGCAGAGATTGTGAGAATGGTGCAGGACAGGACAATGCGTAAGACTGTATGGAACTGTACACAACTTCATGGCACCTAGCAACAACCCCATCAGATTAGCCACATAGAGGTTACAAAACAAAGCTAGACAACAACATAAAACCACATTGTCATTTAGTCAGAACTGACTAATATCCGACTCTGACTCGACAGCACATAACAACAAACAACAACTAGTAAGTCAGAGCATATCAGAGATGGTGAGGAAGGCACATGATAGGATAGGGCTCAGATCCACTTTCCATAAAGTTGTTATGAGTCATGATTGCATCAACAGAAAATAACAAGAACAACATTGACATTTGCTTTTTTCACAGACTTTGGGCATGTTGTCAGGAAGGGTTAGTCCTTAAAAAATTCACACACAAAAAACCCCCAAACATTGTACTGAGAAATGTAGAAAGTCAGAGAAGATGATAATTTAATGAAAAATGTTTATTTTTTCAGTGCTATCGAAGATTATATAGAAAGGAACATATATATGTTAATACACAAACACACGAACAACAACAACAACAAAAATAAAACAGGCCCTGAGGGCTGCAGATTAAAATCACCGACCTTTGGCTTGGCAGCAGCACTTTCTAATCAGGAAATATATGTATCAGAATTATGACATCAAGTTAATGAAGAAACATATAAAACACAACATATATGAATGAAGTACAATGCATTTCACAGTATAATTTCCATACATTATGTTTTATAAAACCAGTTATCCCTGGTATTGGTCTACTAACACTCCATCTTTTCAGGTTCCCACTGAATATTTCCTAATTCTTTCACTGCCTCCTTCTGCCCAAAAAACTAGGAATTTGTGATTTCTGCTCTTTTCATTCTTAGCCCTTCTGCTCACCTCCTCTTCCTTTTCTGGACTTTTTTTGCACATCTTATTAGTTATTCTTCTATTTTTACAATAATGATCTTATGCCGTATTTGTCATTATAATACCGAGTTTAAAGGCATTGATTCTTTGCCAGTCTTCCTTATTTGTTGTCTAACTTTCAGATGCGTAGGAAACAATTGAAAATACTATGACTTCAGGTGCACTTTAGATTTCAAACAGACCCCATTAATCAGTAGAACTTTAGATAGTCTTGGAGGCAGAATTCCCTTATGCCATATATCTTCTGATTTTTTTGTTTGGGGTTTGTTGTTGTCGTTGTTTTGTTTTTTACTGCTGCTACCATGAGTACAGTAACAATTTAATGAAATAACATTTGAGCAAGAGTCTATGGTGATGAAGGAAGAAGTTCAGGCTGCTTTGAAGGAAATGGCAAAAAATAAGGCCCCAGGAATAGATGGTATACCAATTGACAAATTTCAGCTAACAGATACTGCCCGGGCTGTGCTCACCAAGTTGTGCCAAGAAATCTGGAGAACAACCACTTGGCCAACTGACTGGAAGAGGTCTATATTTGTTCACATTCCAAAGAAGGGGGACTCAACAGAGTGTGGAAACTACAGAACAATCTCATTGATTTCACATGCAAGCAAGATTCTACTGAAGATTATCCCAAAACAACTGGAACAGCATATCAGCAGAGAATTGCCAGAAGTCCAGGCTGGTTTTAGAAGGGATCGTGGTAGTAGGGATATTGTAGCTGGTGTTAGATGGATCGTAGCTGAAAGAAGGGAATACCAGAAGAATGTCTCTCTGTGTTTCATTGATTATGCAAAGGCATTTGACTGTGTGGAGCGTAACAAACTGTGGCTGACTCTGAGAAGAATGGGAATTCCAGAACATCTAAACGTGCTAATGCGAAACCTACACTTGGATCAAGAGGCAGTCGTCAGAACAGAGCAGGGTAACACTGCATGGTTCAAAATTGGGAAGGGTGTATGCCAAGGATGTGTCCTATCTCCATACCTTTTCAACCTGTATGCAGAGCAGATTATCTGAAAGGCCGGGCTCTATGAGGAGAAGTGTGGTGTCAGGATTGGTGGATGATCTATTAACAATCCACGTTATGCAGATGACACAACCCTGCTTGCTGAAACTGAGGAGGACCTCATGCACTTGCTGCAGAGGGTCAAGGACTGCAGCCTTCAGTATGGACTAAGTGAGGCTCAGTGTCAAGAAGACAAAGGTTCTCACCACTGGACCATCAGGACGGATGACGAAGAGATTGAGATTTTTCACAGCTTCAGTTTGCTTGGCTCCACGGTAAACACTCTTGGCACCAGCAGCCAAGATATCAAAAAACGTATTGCAATGGGAAAGTCTGCGGTTAGGGACCTCTCTAAAGTGCTCAAGAGCAACGGTGTGTCTTCAGAAACTAAGGTGTACATGATACAGGCCATGGTCTTTGCAATCACTTGTTATGCATCAGAGAGTTGGACAGTGACTAGGGAGGATAGAAGGAGAATTGACGCGTTTGAGCTGTGGTGCTGGAGAGGAGTATTGATTGTACCTTGGACTGCCAAGAAAACAAACCGATTCATCCAGGAGAGGGTTAAACCAAGCTACTCTTGGAGGCAAGGATTCTGGGGCTTCGTTTCTTAATGTTGAGTTGTAACATTATTGAGAACTATAGTCTTTGCTATTCTGCACTAAAGTGCTTCAAGTCATCTACAATTTTTTTTTTTTTGCATATAAAGCTTTGTCACTTGCAAAGTGTAAGTTGTTGATGAGTCTTTCCTCCAGTCCTGATTTAGTAGAATAGTGGAGCATATTTATTTTAATCCCATGGCATAAACTCCCAGCTCTACTAGTTACAAACCATGTATTCTTAGATAAAGTATTATACTTCTCACAGTAACTGGGATAATGGGAATAGATGTGCCTGAGACAATGAGACTGGCTCAGCATAGAGTAGGGTTCAGAGGTTTTGTACATAGTGACACCAACAGTCCCACTCAACGATACATAACAATTCTGTCCTTTAACTTCTTCATCTGCTAATTTGGCCAATTATTTGGCTTATGAGGCTAATTGTCAAAAATTAGCTATAAAACATATTTTGAGAAATAAAGCAAATATTAAAATTTTAATAGAGATATTTATAACAGAACTCAGAAAATATAGTTTTTTTACTGAAGTTTGTAGCAAGAAACTTTAAGAGACAAACACTAAGATTTAACTGATAATTACAACATAAATTCAATTAATTGGGATTTAAATGTCATTTTTGGCTCAGATCTGACAAGTAATCCACAATTAAAAGAAGATTAGCTAACTCAAATTTAAAATAATTATAATAATAAATTACATTTAACAGGTTCTAGACTTAGTGGTAGATGCTTTCATAAGTCGTAATAGTTAAAAAGTCATAACAGTCTTAAAACAACTCAGAAATAGGGAGAAAATCATTCCTATTCTAGGGATGAGGAGCTTACCTGTTTAAATGTCAAGGGCGAAAGTTTACATTTAAGTAGAATAAATTTTAAAACTAGACCCATGCATCCAGAATATGTTTATTTTATGTCATATAGTTCTTCATCAAATAATATTGGTTGCACACTCAGTAGGGTCTCCCCCAATATTTCTTGTTAGTATAGGAATAGTGAGAAACAAATTAATCCACTTGATGTTATGTTCTGAAATACAGAGAAGTATAAAGTTATGGATACATTATTCAAGATATATAAATACTTCTCTCCTTATTACAGTTATTATGTTGTTGTTGATTGATCTTGATTGCCTTCCACTAGAGCATGACTCACAGGGACCCTACAAACAAAAGGCCTGAAGCCCCTTTACAACTTTCAGCATTTATCAAGTTTCTGGAAGATTGTTATTTAGGAAGTAGATATATGCTGCTTCCAAACTTCTTGTAGTATGTTATTGTTATGTGCCATTGAGTTGTCTGAGATGTATAGCGACCCTATGTACTACAGCTCTGAACCCTTCCCTGTCCTGAGTCAGTCTCACTAATTCTGACACACCAAACCCCATATCCCAGTCACTGTTTCAATCCATCTCATCTCGTGTCTCCCTCTCCTGCGCTGTCCATCCACCTTTCTAAGCACGATATCCTTCTCCAAGGACTCATCTCTCCTGGCTTCATGGCCAAGTAAATGAGGAGGAGCTTCAAAATCCTAGCCTCCAAGGAAAGACTTGGTTTCACCCTTGGAGACTTGTCTCAGAGACAAGTCAGATTATTATGAAATATTTAGCATAACTTTATAACCTTTAATATCACAACAGGTTAAGTATGTTGGCCTCCTAATCCAAATGTAGGCATCTAGGTTAAGTATGTTGGCCTCCTAATCCAAATGTAGGCATCTCAGTCCTACTAGTTCATTCAGGAGTTAAAGATGAGACAGCCTCCTCCTATTAATATTTGTTGCCTTGGAGATCCAATGGAGGGTTGCCATGAGTCAGAATTGATTCAACAACAATGGGATGATTTTAGTTGTTTTGTTTAGCATTGTTTTGTCTTTATAGTGTAAAGCTCAATAGACTTTATAAAGAAATTGTGACACTGAAAAATAGTGACATTATTAAAACATAATAACTCAAAAAGTGCACTCATGCACAGACACAAACATTTGACATTTAAATTTTGGGAAGTAGAAGCCATACTTTAATGCAAGCGATTATCTGTGTTCTAAATGTCAGTAACACTAAATTTATTAAGAATTTAATCTTAACAATGAGGGTTGCAGAGTGGATTATATTTGGGGGTACGGGGTGGGGTTTGAGGAGGTGCAGGGGGGGATTGTGTACCAATGAGGGAGTTTTTCTCTTGCTTTTCAAGGAGAGGAGCAAATGAGGGAGGGAGGGGGGATGGGTTTGTGCGGGGAGAAGGGTGAAACAATGAATGAATGGAATCCCAAAATGTAGATGTTCATTGAAATGAAAAATAAACAACCTAAATTTAAAAAAATAAATTAATGCAATGGGGAAAATAAAAAAAAAAATGAATGCAATTGGCACTTGTCCTGAGAGACAATTTGACTTAGCCCTTAATCAATCTGGTCATTATTAGGTCACTCCCTTTGCATGTTTGGAAGATAGCAGGATAAAGAAACATTTGAACCTCTATTTGACAGTCTTTAGAGAAATTGTTATTAGTGTTTCTTTAACTTTTACTCTCCTCCTAGCCATCAACCACGTAAAGTCTGAATTTTTGTGCACACAGATTTATGTATGAATGAGTATTCGTTTGCTAGCAAAGTATACATACTATATAATAGCTGTAATAAGACAGAATCGTTCTTTGCTGTTATATAATCAGAGTTAGCTTTGACAAGGCAAACAAGCAAACAAAAAGTTTCCTTTTCTATTGCTGTTGTGTGCTGTTGAGTCAGAATCGATTGATAGCTGATCATCCAGTGGATTTTCAGAGACTCATGGTTGATTATTGGCACAACTCGGTGAGCACATCCAGAGCAGTCAGTGTCTCTTTGGTGAAATATGTCAATTGTTATGCCATCAATTCCTAGAGCCTTGTTTTTTTGCCAATTCTTTCAGAGCAGCTTAAACTTCTTCCTTCATCACCACCATCTCTTACTCATACGTTGTTTCATGAAATTCTTCTGTGTCCACCAATTTATTTTGGTAAAATGACTCTGTATACTCTTTCCACCTTCTTTTACTGCTTCCTGGTACATTAAATTTTCTTCCCTAAGCATTCTTAAGTACTGTAACTTGAGATTTGAGTTTGTTTTTAATTTCCTTCAGTTTAAGAAACGTTAAGCGAATTTGACCCTTTTTCCCCCACTCTATTTCTTCTAATTTTTATTGGTTTGCTTACAAAGTACATACATATACATTCTGTTTCATACTATTCATCATTCACATTTCACACAATCATTCCCATGAATTATGGCTTATAATATTAATCACCTTTGAGCAATGCCTATCATTACCGTCTCTTTAGGTCCCTGTAAGATCTTTCTTTCCCACTTCCTTTACTCTTTCCCTCCCACCAAATTGTACTACCCTGTGGTTTTGCCCCTACACATCCTCACCTCTTTGCTCATAAGACTATTTTTTACAACAATGGTCTTCCTGGCACATTTCATTGTAATACTTTGTCTTCTCATGCTGCTCTTTGGAATCTCCTGTTCAACTCCTTAATATATTGATTTCTTCCCTTTGCTTTGGCTTCTCGGCACTCTAGTGCAATATTCAGAGTCTCTTCTGACATCCATCTTGGTCTTTTCTTCCTCCTGTGTCTGTGTAATGACTTTTTGCATTCTTTATGGATGATATTCTTGATATCCTCCCACAGCTAATCTGATATTCATATCTTTTCAATCTATATGTGGAACAGATTACATGGGAGGCTGGGCTCTATGAGGAGAAATGTTGCATCAGGATTGGAGATACACTCATTAACAATCTGTGTAATGCACACGACACAACCCTGCTTGCTGAAACTAAGGAGGTCCTGAAGCACTTGCTGCAGAAGGTCAAGAACTGTAGTCTTAAATATGAATTGAAAGCCAACATCAAGAGAACAAAGATTCTCACCACTGTTCCAACTGGCACTATCATGATGGATGGTGAAGAGATTGAGATCTTTAACAGCTGCAGTTTACTTGGCTCTATAATCAACACTCTTGATAACAGCAGCCAGGAAATTAAAAGACAAAGTGTACTGGGAAAGCCTGTTCTCAGAGATCTCTTCAAAGTACTGAAGAGCAACAGTGTCATTCTGGAGACTAAGGTGCTCCTGATACAGGCCATGATCTTTGCAATTACTTGCTATGCATCAGAGAGCTGGACAATGACTAGCGCTGACGGAAGCAGATTTGATGCCTTTAAGCTGTGGTGCTGGAGAAGAGTATTGAATATATCATGGACTGCTAGGAGAACAAACAAGTTCAGCCTGGAGAGGGTGAGACCAGCCTTCTCCTTGAAGGTAAGGATTCTGAAGCTCTGTGTGACATACTTTGGACATATTGAAAGGCGGTATCAGTCTTTGGAGAGGGATGTCGTGCATAGGAGAGTGGAAGGACACAGCAGGAGAGGAATACTCTCCATGAGGTTGATTGATTCAGTGACTGGGATAATGGGGATAATTGTGTCAGAGACAATAAGATTGGTACACAATAGAGCAGGGTTTAGGGCTGCTGTACTTAAGGTCGCTATGAGTTATAGGTGGCTCGATGGTACCTAACAACAACAACATAGCTGGTAACCCAGTGTATTTTCAGAGGTTTTAAATCATATAGAAGGAGATTGCACATATTTTCCCCTTTGAGCTGCTGGTAAACTAGACTTCTGTGCCTTTGAATTGACAATGCAACTCTTTACCCCTAGGGCACCAGAACTTTCTTCATTTTCTCTTCTTGTGTAGTTTAAGTCAGAACTAACTTATGACTGAGCTTCCCATAGATTTTTGGAGGCAGTAAATTTCACAAAAGGATATATTTCATCTATGATGTGAAGAGTTTAATATTTAAAATGGCTTTCCTAGCTGTTGAATTTTCCTTTGTCATGTGGATGAGTGGGAATATACAAACAATGTGTGTTAGCCTACACACAAGGAGATTGGCTAGTCTCGCAGATCCACAAGAGGATTGGTTAATCTTTCCATTAAATTAAACAGATCTGGCAGCAGAATGAGAGGAATCTTACCACCAAAAAAAGAGTAAGCAAGAAAATCCAACTCATTGCTTAGGGTCAGAGATTCTGGCATCTGCCCAACAGACTGTTACTATAGGAGCAACAGTCATAGCAGCCACAACAGAGAAAGAGACCCCACATGAGACAAAATAGACCTTGGGACTGCTACTCCTCCACTAAAACAGAGCTAAGAGCCTTTGCCAAAACTTGTTGGATACCTAGAGGACTGGGGAGATGGGATAGGGAAGAGTTTTAATTGACAGGATTTATAACTTTGAAACACTGGTCTAAAGTGTTGAGGCACCTGTGAACACATTTTAGAAGGTGTCCTCCCTGTGTTCTGATTGATACTAATCTGGATTAAAAGTTTTGATTTTCCCACTATGACTCTGTGTTGTCAGGGAGCAACAAACAAATATGTCTTGGAGAGGGTGCAGCTGGAGTGCTCTTTGGAGGCAAGAATGGTAACGCTTCACCTTACATTCTTTTGGCATGTTGCTAGGAGGGACTCTTCCTTCAAGAAGGACATAATACTGGGAAGGATGGAGGTTCAACAAAGGAGAGGAAGATCCTTTGCCATGTGCGTTGATGCAGTGACTGCTGCAATGGGCTCTTGTGTGTGGAGAAGTGTGACAATGGCACAAGATAAAACAGGGTTCAGAGCTTTTGTTCACATGGTCGCTATGAGTCGTACTTGACTCTGTGACTCCTAACAACAACAAAAAAGAGGCAAGATTAATGTTAGGATGAGTAGAAAAAGGTATGAGAGCTGGGAGGACATGTTCGACCTCATGGGAATTGGTTTTGATAATGTTGAGAGGGACATTTCCCTTTCGTCAAGTTGGTCAAGGTCAAATATGGCTATTCCCATATGGCCCTGGCTCTTTTTACCTCATCTTTCTCTCATTAAGCAGGTTGTAGATTGGAACTATGTGACTGAGTTTTCAGCATTGCTCCTCACCACTGAGCCACGAGAGCTCCCTATATTCTCTGTGTTACTGTCGTTCTGTGCAATTGCGTTGGAGTCAAGCCACAGCTGATCTTCCAACAATTTTGCAGAGGCAGCAAATCCCATGGCTGCAGATTGCCCATCTTTCACTCTCAGGACAGTTGGTGGGTCTGAATTGCATGCCTTTGGTTTGGAAGCTCAGTTTCTTGGCACTTGGTCACCAGAGTATTAATATATAGTTAAAATGGAAGTATATAGTCACTGTCTGTTTCCTTAAATATATTTGTTTTTTACCTCTCAGCTTTTTCTTCTGACCCCTTTAAATTCATTGCTACAGATGAGTAACCTAAAGAAGTATCAATGGTAGTGTAGTCTGCAGGAAGTTGCACTGCAATGCCAAGGAAGTGCCTCTATAAATAGTTTGAATCCACCATTTGCTCCAACGAAAAAATATGGCTTATATCCTCCCAATGTGATTCACTGTTCCTGAGAACCCACTGTAAGGTCAGCTATGAGTCTGTTCTGACTCTAAAGCAGTGGTAGAGTGAGTGAGTGAGTGAGTGTTTCTGAAATGGAATTCTGATGGCATAGTCTGTAAAGTGTTTTGATGTTAACCCAGTGTCTCTTTGTGGAATAGAAATGAACAATACACTCTCATCTCATACAATTTATAGCCATTGAAGCCCAGTGGAGACTCAGTAACTGATTCTGGTTCAATAATAATAAGAGAGAGAAATTATACCAAAGATTAAAAGGTTCAAATCCATCTACATTCTCCACAGAATAAAATGTGGGCCAACTCCTTCCAAAGCAATTAAAGCCAAGAAATCTCAATGGAACAAATTTTTCCTGTAACACACGAATTTCTCATGAATTACTATTAACAGAAGAGCAATGGATTCATTTATGGAAATAGAAAATGATACAATGAAATAATTATGTAAATTCAAAACTAAACATGGATTTAAAATAGAAAACATCAACACCAATCTTAAACATGCTCCTAAGATGAATGAAAATGTACCTTCACACAAAAATTTCACAGAAAAATTGTATCAACATTATTAATAGTAGCCAAAATGGATACATATAAACACAGATATGAGATTTATGAAATGGAATATCATTAAACCATAATAAAGAATTGAATTATAATGTACATCGACGAATCTTAAAAACATGTTAATTGAAAGTAGATAATCAGTCACAAAAGATCACATATTATTTCTATGTGAAATTTCCTTAATAAGCAAATCTATAAAGGCAAGGCATTATTGCTTGCCGAGGCCTGGAAATAGGACACTGGTTAGTAATTCCTTATGGTTATGTTGTTGTTGTTGTTAAGTGCCTTCAAGTCCTAGATGACTCACAGTGACCCTATGAACGAAAGACCTGAACACTTGTATCATTTTTTTCATTTCTCCAAGTTTATAGGTTTCCAGAGGCAAGCTACTTTAGAAGTGGTTGCCACTTCTATTTCCAAGCTTGTTTTAATGGGGGAGCTCCACAAAACTTTGTCCACCATGGGTAACCAATATTGCATTTGGCACATCAGGGTCACAGTGTTCAGCATCAGAATAACCATGAGTTACTTCTACACAGAAAATGGACAGACAAGTACTATACCACCTAGAGGAATGTTTGGCCAAAACCAATTAAAACCTGAGGGCGTGCCAGACTTTTTAAATGCTGAAATGCTTGGCCTTGCCTGTAGGCTGAGGGCTAGTGTGCTGTGAGTTGGTTTTATGCTGAAAGTTATGATGATCTCTCACATCTTGAGGAGGGACACGTATGGAACACTCGGGGCTCTCATGGCTCTCTTTTCATCCCAAGTGGATGTCAACAGAGGGGACGTGCCAGATGAACTGGGGGTCTCTGGCTAACAGTCTGCCAGCCTGTGGGTGTGCTAAAATTTTTAAATGCTGAAGTGCTTGGCCTGCAGGCTGAGGGCTAGTGGAACCAAGCAAACTAAAGCTGTTTATAATCTCAGTCTCTTCACCATGTATCATAATACTTCCAAATCAGCTCAGTGGTGAGAATCTTTGTTCTCTTGATATTGAGCTTCAATCCATATTGAAGGCTGAAATCGATCTTCTGCAGCAAGCACTTCAGGTCCTCCTCAGTTTCAGCAAGTAGGTTGTGTCATCTGCATAACACAGACTGTTGATATCACATGCAAACAAGATTCTGCTGAATATTGTTCAAAAATGACTGAAACAGTATATCAACAGAGAACTGACAGAAGTGTAAGCTGGGTTTAAAAAGGGTTGTGGTATTAGGGATATTGCAGATAATGTTAGATGAATCTTGGCTGACAGCCAGTAGTACCAGAGGAATATTTATAATATTTATCTGTGTTTCATTGAATATGCAAAGGTGTTTGTCTATGTGGATCACAGCAAACTGTGGCTAATTCTGTGAAGAATGGGAATCCCAGAACACTTGATCATGCTTAAGCAAAACCTATACATGGACCAGGAAGCAGTTGACAGAACAGAGCAAGGGAACACTGCATGGCTCAAAACTGGAAAGGGTGAATGCCAGGGATGTGTCCTATCTCCATACTTTTTCAATAGCTATGCAGGATAAATTATCTGGTAAACTGGGATCTATGAGGAGAAAAGTGGGATCAGGACTGGAGGAAGACTCACCACAATATATATTGTTCCATAATTTCCTTTGATGAATTTCCTATCACTTATAAGATTGACTTCAGGACAGACTTGAAATTGTCTTTTTAATTATTATTGTTGATGTTGTGGCCTATGCCAGTCTATCTCATCTCACCAATGTCTAGGCTGTTAATGTGCATTATTTTTATATATCTTTTGCATGACTTTTCATTTTCTTACGCTCATACCTTGTACATTTCATACTTAAGCTATTAAAGATTGTTTGCAGCTGTTTCTCCTCATTTTTATTGACTTTCTCTCTGGACCCTACCTCTAGTCCTGTATCTGTGTTCCTCTATTGTTCAAAGAATGTTTACAGGCTTACTTTTCAGAAGTGCATGGAAAATCCTGATACTCAGTCTGTCTTAATCTGGGAGCTCTACTGGAACCTGTCCATCATAAATTGCCCTTCTGGCATTTGGCACATCACTTTTGCAGCTTTTAGATCATAGCAACCCACAAGTAACCTCAGTCCTGCACTTATAATAAAAGAACTTTAGTAATTATGTATTCTATTTTTGTGCTTTAGAAAATACACACTCTCTCTTGAACTTATTATACATTTTTAAATATCTTCTACAAGATATAAATATATTCAGATATTTGTTTCTGGAGTTACATGTAAATAAAATATAATTAAATTGTGAAAGACTGTACAATCTGCTTTTTAAAAGTGTCTTAGTTATTTACTATGATTCAAGACTTTGCCCAAAGTATCCCTCAGAACTACTATTTTAGGCTTGATTTTTTTCAGTTCTTTCAGCTTTAGAAATGTGAAGAAGGTTCTTTCCTGTTCATTCTCCAATTCAGCCTCTTCACTTCTTAGTCTGCCCTTTGAATTCTTCCATGTATTTATTTTCTTTCAGCATTTTGTTCCTTTGTTTTAGCTCTTGACACCCTAGTGCCATTTTTAAAATCTTCACTAATGCAAGGATATTTAATCAGAAATCTTATACATTTAGGACGGTAGAATTCCAACTTCAAGATATAAAGTGTAGGAGGTTTTTTTTCTTCTACTATTTTGCATGAAATTCTTTATAAGCAACTCTAGGTCTAGGGTTCTCTAGATGTCTACATATTCCTTGATATTGCTTAACATCTAAGTTATATTTCCCTGGTAATTATTTCTTAGTAGGAGTGAGATAGTACTTGGCTTGATTTCCTCCTTTGCATTTCTAGCGAAACAAAAGGTAATCACGGGACATACCACATGGAAACATCTTTTACATCAGATTATAATAAAAATAGAATTAAAGTGTGGCATTCCATCACTAATTGTGTTACAACTCTTTTCTTTAAATGTTTGTAAAATTTTATTACATAATTTCCCACATATAAATTATATATATATATAATTTGGGGAGAACAAATTAAACCATGATATTAAGGTTCAATGCGTCTGCCAACGTGATACAAAGAACTTTATTCAAGTCAGTTAATTTGTGACCTCAAAATTGAGATAGATATATTTATTCATTGGTTGAGACTCCTTTACAAGCAAAATCCCTATGAAATAATATTATTATTTAAGTGATCCTTGCAAGAAGAAATAAGCTTAGTAATAAAACTGACTGAAGTATTATAATATTCTTTTATCAAATACAATAAATAAAAGCTAGTTTTACTTGCCTTGATCAATAATATGTGGACTTTTATATTTCATATTGAATGCCTACTTAAAATGATGAAGGGATTGCCACTTAGTGAGTAGTTAAAATGAGACTTAGAAGATGATATACTCAAATCCTAAAATTTTATTTCCCCATTCCATAAATACAAAATGACTTACAAAATGACTTCTTAGACACTTATTTAGAACTCAATATTTTAACTTTGCAGCAATTTTGTTAGTATTAAAAAGGTTCATATTTTGGAGATAAGTCGGTTTTTATTTTTTTCTCATTACTGGATTTTCTGCATTTC
>NW_006399923.1:1976991-1984616 GCF_000299155.1 Elephantulus edwardii | reverse complement strand
TATATGTATTTATATGTGCCTGTATATGTACATGTGTGTGTGTATGTGTGTGTATATATATACGTAGTTGTCAAGGAATTATGCTGCCAACCCACTTGTTCTTGTTGTTGTTATGTGCCATCGAGCTTCTTGTAACTCATAGTGACCCTTCGCACAGTATCTTTGAACCCTGTCCTATCCTGAGCCAATCAATCATACTGTCTTCAATAAACCTGCGCCTATAGCCCCAGTTACTGTGTCAATCTACTTCACACAAAGCCTTCCTGAGTTGTCTCTCTACCCTTCAAAGCATGATATTCTTCTCCATGTCCAAAGTATGTGAGGTGGAGCTTAAAAATCCTTGTATCCAGAGAGGAACTTGGTTTCACCCTCTTCAAGATAGACCTGCTTGTCTCTTGGAAGTCCATGGTATATTCAACACTCTTCTCCAACACCACAGCTCAAAGCATCAATTCTTCTGTTCATCAATGCTTATTTGTTGTCCAATTTTCTAATGTATAGCAAGTAATAGTGAAGACCATGAGTTGGATCAGGCACACTGTAGTCCCTAGACTCATATTTTTTGCATTTCAGCACTTTCGAGTGGTCGCTGACAGCTGAATTCCTAACTCAATTTTGTCTTTTGATTTTGTGGTTGCTGCTTAGCCTGAATCGTGAATCCATGCAAGCTGAAATTGATGACAATCTCAATCTCTTCTCCATCTATCATTGTGATGCTGATTGCATCAGTGGTGAGAATCTTTGCTTTCCTGATGTTGAGCTTCAATCTAGCAAGGCAGTTCAAATACATCAATTGCTCCAAGAAGAAATAATTAGCAATCTGCTCCCACGTGATTTATACCCCTCCAAAAATTTCCTAGAGTGTCAGTTATGAGTCAATTTTGACTTGACACAATGAGTATTTTTTCAGCTTTATACTTGTAGACTAATGTCACCATTATTTCATGAAACAACATTTCAAAATGTGTCCTCAAATAGAGGCTATCATAAATTATATATAAGCAAATCTATAATTAATGTAATTTTCCCTTCTTGATAATAGCAGATTATTACTTTAAATTTTGTCCAAAATTTTTATAAACGTGAAATGTCATATAAAGAAATAGTCAACAAAGAAGGAGTTTATGTGTATCTAGCTGGTCCTGGAGTGGGTTTTCAGAGGCAAAAAAATCACTTAAGAGGAGATTGTCCATCCTTCTCCTATAAAACAGCTGATGGATTTGAATCACTTGCCTTTGAGAATACAGTGCAGTTTCTCACCATTAGGCAAATAAAGTTACATCTATGTCTATGTTGGCAACAACATGATGGAGAAGAGACTGAAGTTGTTAACAGTTAAAACTTGCTTGGCTACTCAATCAATGCTTTGGCACCAGCAGTCAGGAAATAATAAGGTGAATTGCATTGGGTAAATCTGCTGTCAGGGACCTTTTCAGAGTACTGAGATGCAACGATGTTTAGTCTAGAGACTAAAGTTCGCCTGATATAGTCCACAGTCTTCACAATTACTTGTGATGCATCTGAGAGCTGGATAATGACTAAGGATGACAGAATAAGAATTGATGCCTTTGAGTTGTGGTGTTGGAGAAGGGTCTTGAGCTGTAGACCACCAATAAAATTAATAGATTGCCTTGGGATGGGAAAAACCAAGTTTCTTCTTGGAAGCTAGAAGTTTGAAGCTCAATCTCACATACTTTGGACATGTTGCCAGGAGTGGTTGATCCTTAGAGAAGAGCATCGTGCTTGGAAGCATGGAGGGACAGCATAGAAGAGGAAGGCTGCAGATGAGATGGACTAATATTAGGGCAATGGGGATAGGTATATCAGATTCAGCGATCCTGGCTCAGGGCAGTGCAAGGCAAGGCATGCTTCAGAGCTAATGTACATTGGGTTGCTATGAGTTGCAGGTGACTTGAAGACACATAACAACAACAAAAACATATACATAAACATATTAATAAAAGGACAGTATATTTCTGAAGTTATTTTACAATCCCAACAACAATGTGTAAGAATTCCTATCTCACCAAATCCTCTCCAACATTTACTATTTGCTGTCCTGCTAAACTTTGCTACTGCTACTTAGGTAAAGTAGTATGTCATTGTAGTTTTGATTTGTATCTCTCGTATTGCCAGTGCTTTTGAACATTTCTGCACGTGTCTGTTGACCATCTGAATGTTTTCTGTGTAATGTCTTTCCATGTGTTTTGCCTATTTTTTAATAGGATTATTAGTCTTTTTCTTCTGGAGTTCCTGTAGGATTCTGTAACATTTTTTATGAGATTCTTGTCTGAGATGGTATTTGTCAAATGTTTATTCTCAGTTGGTAGATTTTCTTTTCACCCTGTTGGAAATAGTTTTGATGAACACAGAGATTTAATCTTTACAAAGTCCCATTCATCAATTTTATCCTCTTCAGATTGTGCATTTCTGGCTGTATTTGGTAGTCTCTTTATATTGTAGAGCAGACCTTTTAAGCTTGGTCCCAGATTGTTTCTTATGAGGTTTATTGATTTGGAGCTTATTCTGAGGTCTCTGGTTAACCTTGAGTCTAGTTTTGTGTATGGTTTGAGATGTGGATACTGTCTCAGCTTTCTACAGGTAGCAGTCCTGTTTGCCATCATAATTTTGTTGTTGTTGTTGAGTAAACTAGACTTTATTGTGATAAAAACAACAAACTCTTGCAACTGATGTAATTTTTTGAGGCTGTCAGGGCTCTTTAATGCTTTTTGACAAATTATACCTATAGTTAAATTTTCTATTTATACCTGCTCCTACTGTCCTGAGTATACCTTTGAAGAAATAAATAAAAAAGTAAACTATTACCATTTTTAAGAGGTTATCATTTCCCCATTTGTTAGGTTTGATTTCCTTTTCAAATATCAATTGACCATAGATATATTTGGCCCATTTTGAGTTCTTGATTATGATCCATTGATCTATGTGCCTGCCATTGTACCAGTGCCATGCTGTTTTGATTACTACTGCTGTGTAGTAGGTTTTGAGATCAAGGACTCACTCCATTTTTGTTTTTCAGAAGCGTTTTGCTTATTCAGGGTCTCTTTGGGTCTCTTTTCTCTCTTAATAAACTTAACAATCTCCTTTTCAATCTCCTTGAAAAATGAATTCGGTATCTATATTGGAATTGCATTGAGCATGGAGATTGCTTTTGGTAGGATTGTCATATTCACAATATTGAGTCTTCATATCCATGAACAGGGAACATTTTTTTCATTTATTTAGGTCTTTTATTGTTTCTTGCAAAAGTGTTTTGTTGTTTTCTTTGTATAGGTCTTTTGTGTCTCTGTTTAGGTTCCCTCCAAGTATCACAAATTGTGGTTGGCTATTGTAATTGATACTTCTTTATTGGTTTCTTTTTCAAAATTCCTTTTTTAAATGTAGAGGAATCTCCCTGGTTTTTGAATATTGATTTTGTATCTTTCCACTCTACTAAATTGATTTACTAGCTCTAACATTTTTTTGTTGAGTCCTCAGGGTTTTCTGTGTACACTATCATGTGTACACATGATACATCTGCATTTAGTGATAGTTTAACCGTCTCTGCTGTTCTGGATGACTTTTATTTCCTTCTCTTGTCGTATGCCCTAGCAAATATTTCCAATAAACTATTGAATAGTAATGGTGAGAGTGCACATCCTTGTCTGGTCCCTGTTCGTAAAGAAAATGCTTTTAAGTCTTTCTCTACTGAGAATGATAATTGGCTCTTGGTTTTGTTTGTATACTTTCCAATATGTTGAGGAAAATCACATTCTTTTCCAATTTTGTTGACTGTCTTAATCAGGGAAAGGGTGTTCTATTTTGTGTAATGTCTTTTCTGCATCAATTGCTAGGATCATATGGGTTTTGTTATTTGTTCTGATAATGTGGTAAATTACATTGATTGTTTTTCTCATGTTAAACCATCCTTGAATACCTCTTTTGAATCCAAGTTGGTCATGACAAATCATTATTTTTTATGTGCTTTTAGATTCTATTGGCTAGGATTTTGTTAAGGATTTTTTGTCTATATTTATGAGAGATATTGGTAGGGTTTTTTTTGTAATATCTTTGACTGGTTTTGGTATTAGGTTTATTCTTGCTTCATAGATGGTCTCTGAGAGTGTTCCTTCTTTTTCAATATTTTGAAATAACTTAAGTAGAATTGGTGATAAATCTTCTGAAAATGTTAGATAAAATTCAGCTGTGAAGCCACCTGGTCTAAAACTTTTTTTAGAGCGGAGTCTTTCTCCATGACCTGCTCAATTTCTTCTTTTGTGATGTGTTTGTTCAAGTGTTCTGTATTTGACCATGTCAATCTCTTTTGGGCCTGAATTTTAAGGAATTTGTCCATTTCCTCTAAGTTTTCAAATTTATCTGAGAACAGTTTTTGTATGTTATTTCAATGTTATAAATTTCATTTTCTCCAGTTCTGTTGTGATGTCATCACTGTCATTCTTTAATTGAGTTATGTGTCTTCATTTTTTCTTTTGTTAACTTTGCCACTGGTATGCCAATTTTATTGACCCTTTCAAAAAACCAGCCCCTGGGCTTATTGAACTTGTTTTTCTCTTTTCTAAGTCATTGATTTCAGCACTTATAATTTCCTTTCTTCTAGATGATGTTGAGTTAGATTTTTGTTCTTTTTCTATTTGGTGAAGGTATTGAGTTAGATCTTTAATTTGCTTCTTTCTTAATTTTTTAATATGTTTGCCTAATTCTATGAACTTCTCCCTGAGGACTGCCTTAGCTACATCCCAGAGGTTTTAGTATGTGTTATTATCATTATCTTTTGTTTTAAGAAACTTTTTTTTGTTTCTTTATTTCTTCTATAACTCACAATATTTTAAATAAATCATGTTTTATCAGGGTGTTATTTAGCTTCCACACTGATGTCTTTATAAGCTTTATCCTCTGATGGTCAATTTATATTGTATAGCATTGTGGTCTGAGAAGATACTTTGTATATTATTTCAATGCTTTTTAATGTTTTGAGACTTGATTTGTGCCCTAATATATGATCAATTCTGGAGAATGTACTATGTGCACTGGAGAAGTAATTGAATTGTGTCTTAGTTGGTTGCACTGTTCAGAATAAATCCACCAGGTTTGAGTTGACTGACTGTGTAGTTTATATCTTTTGCATCTTTTTAAAGTTTATTTTGAGTTGATCTGTTCTTTTGCAAGAGAGTGTGGTAAAGTTCACTATCTCTTTCTTCAGTTTTCTTAATAATTATTTTATGTATTTAGCAGGTCTATCATTTGGTGCTAAGCCAAATGTGTGTGATTTTAATCTGTGGGGCCTCAGGCCTGGTTTTAATTGTTTTTATGCAAACATTCTTCTAAGTAATACAGCACTGGTCTGTCAATTTACTGTACAGAGGTAACTCATGTTTGCTGTGATGCTGAATAATGTGACACTGGTGTGTCAAGTGTGATAATGTCTGCCCAGGGGTGTTTGGTGGAAAGCCTCGATTAAAACAAACTCAGAAGCAAGAGTAGCACCCACTTCCCAAATAGCTTGCCTCTGGAAACTCTATGAACTCGGAGAAACAATGAATATTATACAATTGTTCAGGTCTTTCGTTCATAGGGTCACTATGAGTCTTCTATGATTCAATGGCACTTAAAAGCAACAACAACATAATTTGGTACATAGATGTTGACCAATGTTGTGACTTCTTGATCTACTATGCCTTACACCATCATATAGTGCCCTTATCTAGGTTTTATGGTGATTTTCATTCTAAAGTCTATTTTATCAGAGATTAGTATCAATAATCCTGCTTTTTTATGGATGCCATATGCTTGGTATATTTTTCCAACCTTTGATTTTGAGTCTATTTTTCTCTTTATTTATTACCTGTGTCTTTTGTAGACAATATATTGATGGACTTTTTTTCTTTCAATCCATTTTGCTACTCTTTTTATCTTGATTGGTGTACTAAGTCCGTTCACATTAAGTTATTATTGACAGGCCAGGTTTTATCATTGCTTTTTTGCTGTGATTATTTTTGTTGTTGTTGTTTCTTGTTACTATGGATCATCCACTTTCCTATATTCTCTGTGTGAAGGACTTCTCTTAAAAATTCTTATCATTATGGTCTTGTTTTCACAAATTCCTTAAGTTATTCATTTACAAATATATGATTTTTCTTTCACCTTTGATGGAGAGCTTGGCTGGGTACAGGATCCTCAGTTGGGGATTGTTTTCTTTCAACTCTCTGTGTATGCCATCCCATTGTCTTCTTGCACTCATTGTTCTTGCTGAAAAATCAGAACTTAATCTGATGGCTTTTCCATTGTTGGTGACTCTGTTTTCCTTGTGGTACTTTCAGTATTCTATCCTTATCTTCCATTTTGGAGAATTTGGCTATGATACGTCTTAATGTTTTCCTTTTTTAAAAAAATAGTATTAATTTCAATGAAAATTTACAGAGACTTTGGATTTCCATTCATTCACTGTTGCACTTTCCTTGCCCATTCCTCTGCTCCCAGTACACTCTTATCTTTGAAAAATAAAAGAAAAAATATTTCATTTTATTACAATTCCTTCCCCCAGGTTCACTTTACTATGCAGCCTTTGATCTGGATTCCTGTCATGACAAAAATAGCTAGTCACATATCCCTTTTAAACAGTTTTCTCCCTCATCTGTTTCAATGCAATATACATTTCCCCCCCATCTTTCTCAGTCTCCCCCCAATCCCGAAGTCAGTCCTGTTTTACTACAGTTGCACTACGTAGTATTTGTCCTTTTGTGACTGAGATATTTCACTCAGAATAATGTCCTCGAGGATCACTCATTTTTAATAATATTACATGAATTCCTTATTTTTCAATGCATCATAGTATTTCATTGTGTGAACATACCATAGCTTCTCTATCCGTTCATTTGCTGATGGACACTTTGGTTCTTTCCAACTCCTTGCTATTGTTAAGAAAGCCATCATAAACATGGATGTGCATATATCTGCTTGGGTGGAAGTTAGGGGTCTCTTTACGGTATATTCCTGGTAGTAGAATTGCTGGGTCAAATGGTATCTCTATTTGCAAATTTTTCAAGAAAGAGCCACGCCACCTTCCATCAACAGTGAATAAGGGTTCCAGATTTTTTACAACCTCGCTAGCATTTGTTTCTTGCTGTTCTGCTAAATTTTGCTATTCTTACTGGGTTGAGATGATATCTCATGGTTGTTTTGATGTTTTTTTTTTTTTTTAGTCTAGCCTATTTGGTGTTCATTGAGCTTCCTGAATGTAGATGTCTTCATTCTACATAATACCTGGGAAGTTTTCTTCTAGTACCTCTTCCACAAGTCTCTCAGTCATTTCCCTATCACTCTCATATTCTGGCATTTCAGTCATACTTATGTTATTTCATTTGATGTCATAGAACATGATTCTAATAGTCTCTTCATTTTATTTATGTCTAGTATGTTTTAGTTGAAGGTCTTGTGTTCCAGCTCACTAACTCTCTGCTTCATCTCTTCTGTTGTACTTTTTTGTCCTTCAAGAGTGTTGGACACATCTGCCATTTCAGTCTTAATATTTTGGATTTAATTTTCATGACTTTCTATTCTTTCTAAGTGCTTTGTTTCCAGTACCATAGCTATCTTATACTGATTTTTTT
>NW_006399923.1:1974897-1976139 GCF_000299155.1 Elephantulus edwardii | reverse complement strand
GCAGTCGTCAGAACAGAGCAGGGCAACACTGCATGGTTCAAAATTGGGAAGGGTGTACGTCAGGGATGTATGTGTCCTATCTCCATACCTTTTCAACCTGTATGCAAAGCAGATTATCCGAGTGGCTGGGCTCTATGAGGAGAAGTGTGCCGTTAGGATTGGTGGATGATCTATCAACAATCTGCATTATGCAGATGACACTGAGGAGGACCTCATGCACTTACTGCAGAGGGTCAAGGACTGCAGCCTTCAGTATGGACTGAGGCTCAATGTCAAGAATACAAAGATGCTCACCACTGGACTAAAAATAATACAAATAAATGAATGAATGAATGAATCAATCAATAAATAAATAAAATATGAATGAGTGAATGGATATGAAATATTTGATCATTCTATTTCCAGCCTTATTTTTCTCAATAAGTCCATACTTTCCAAACAACTTTTCCTTCTGCTCTGTTTCCAATTTTGGCATTCTAGTAACTAATTATGATTAATGCATCGTGATTGCATATTTGGCCAATTTTGTACTACAACATTTGATAAGAAGCTTCAATTTCCTACTCTTTGGTTTTAGCTGTTGGTTCATATATTTGAATAATAGTCATATTAACAGATATTTCTTTTATTCATATGGATAATCATATCACCTACAATATTGTTCTTAAAGATAGAATTAGAAATTGTCTTTTTAACAATGTCAGTTGTTCTTTTTCTTTTTTTTTCATTAACATAATAATATTGAAAGAGAGTTTCTTATTCAAAGTGGCCAAATGCTGTCTATTCTATACCACTAACACGTAGAATGTCAATGTTAGTATGTTTTGTTTCATTTACTTTTTTACAACTTCTAGTTTTTCAACTTTGACACTTTGTACATTTCATGTCCCAACTAATAAGGGATAATTGCAGCTGTTTTCTCATTTTGATTGGCTTCCAATCTGGGTTCTACCTCTAATACAGACACTACCCATGTTCCTTCCTTATTGTGCAAAAGGTTTTTGGAGGCTTCCTATTTAAGAAGTGGATAGGCAATATTGTTTTCCAGTCTATATTAATCTGGGAACTCTACTAGAACATGTCTACTATGGATGACCCTTCTGGCATTTGAAATACCATTGGGAAGCCTTCAGCATCACATCACCCACAAGTTTCCTGAATATAGCAAACTGACAGACAAGTGCTTAACTAATCAGATCAATTATAAACAAGTAAGAATATAGATATAGATATAGATATAGA
>NW_006399923.1:1937420-1974744 GCF_000299155.1 Elephantulus edwardii | reverse complement strand
AGATATAGATATAGATATAGATATATAGATATCTCAAAAATAATTAGCAATGTGTTGATCATTCCCTCAATACAGCAGACTGACAGGTAAGTCTTACAATATAGGAGGTTCTAAGTCTGAGAAGCAGGTACCAGAAGCAGGTACTAGAAGAGGTGTTCTCTCTGACAGTTCTGGAGGAAGGTTCCTGTCACTGAACAAATATTTCCATGAATAGGGAGTACAAAGTTTCCTAGTCACATAATAAGAGTCTACTTGAAGAGTTAAAGTTCATTAAGTATCCTTTTGAAGATTATGTCGTAGATTAGCTCACGTCTCTAGAAGTTTTTATTTCAGCAACAGCACTAATGAGTGTGGAATATGAGTTAAAGAGAGTACCCTCGAAGAGATGGATTGATGCAGTGCTGTAAGAGTGAGATCAAGTGCATCAGAGAAGGTAAGATTGACATAGGATTGACATAGCAGGTTTCAGAAACATTTCTAATTGGATTGTTATGAGTTATAGTCAACTTCAGGACACCTAAAAATGACAAACAAGTAATAAATGTGTTTACAATCTACTTAAACTACCTGTTTGCTATTTTGGAGTTAAAGTATTTAATATATATTTATTTTTCCTATTCTTACAGCATACAGTTGCAAAGCTCATCAATATTGTTAATTTACATTTTAATAGCCTTCTTGACCCTTATGACATTCAGAAATTGTTACAGGGTCACCGTGAGTGGGAAAAAGACTCAGTGGCTATGAGGATTTTTTTGGTTATTGTTGTTTTGCTTTGAGTATAAGAGAAAGATGAGGCAATTTACTCCTATCAAGATTTACAATCTGAGAAATCCTACGGAACTGAATTGAAAACAACTATTGGTAGTGCATATAGTTTAGATGAGGGACTGTGGTTACAAAAGCATCGAGATGTTAACAGAAAGATGAGCAGATTGAATCCACCCGTCTCTAGACTGGAGAAAGATAAAGCAGTCTGCATCTGCAAGGATGTATGACCCTGGGAACCCTAAGGGTATTTTTACTTTTCATTACATTGTTTCTGTGCCTCAGAATCAAATGGAAGGTGGTGATTTCAATGAGTATAGTAGAGGAAGTATCAAAATATTCACTTAAACAACATTGAGAAAAATGATATTAAACAAATTCACTTCTTTTATTCTTTCTCTACTCTCACTCTCTCCTTCTCTCTCTCTCTCTCTCTCTCTCTCTCTCTGTCTCTCTCACACACACACACACACACACACATAAAACTAAAACCTACTTACACATATATAGAGATTTTCCACTGTTATGAGCCTCCTCTAATTTTTGTCATCCCAAATTTGAAAACATAGATATGAAACAATGTTCTCCTGCATTTTTAAGTCTTTGTTATATCTATTTATTATACTAGTCCCATGAGATAAGTGGCATATTATTGTTGTTGCTTGCCATTGAGTTGACAGGGAGACATAGTGACCCTATGCACAATAGCCTTGCACTCTTTCCTATCCTGAGCCAATCTCACTCTTTGGCATACCTCTCCTCATTACCCCACCTACTATATCAATTAATTTCATCAAGGATCTTCATTTCTTCCCCTGTCCCTCCATCCTTCCAAGCATTATATCCTTCTGCAAAGACTGGTCTAACATGGCAACATGCTCAGTATATGAAATGAGCTTCAATCTTCTTGGCTTCAAGGATAAACTTGGTTTCACCCTCTCTGGATGAGTTTATTCAACTGGAAGTCCATGGTATATTCAATACCTTTTCAGCATCAGAACTCAAAGGCATTAATTATTCTGTCATTGTATTCATTGTCCAGCTCTCTGATACATGTCAAGTAATTGCAAAGACCATAGCCTGTATCAGATACACCTTAGTCTCTAGACTCACAATGTTGCTCTTCAATACTCTGTAGAGGTCTCTGAAAGCACATTTTTCTATTGCAATTTATCTTTTTTATTCCCTGACTGATGATGCCAAAATTGTTGATTGTGGAAATGAGTAAGCTAAAATTGTGAAAAATCACAATCTCTTATCCAGCTATTATGGCACTTCCAATTGGTCCACTGGTTAGAGTCTTTGAGTCTTGATATTGAGCTTTAATTCATATTGAAGACTGTAGATCTTGACTTTCTGCAGCAAATGCGTCAAGTCCTTGTTCGTTTCAGCAAGCAAGATTGTATCATCTGCATAACCCAGGTTACTGATGAATCATTTTCAATCCTGATGTCACATAAAATCAAGGTTCCTTAATGATCTCACAGATAGGTGATATAACTAAAGGTTATGCCCTGTGCTGTTGTTATTGTTGTTGTTGTTGTTATGTGCCATCAATTCACTTGCGACTCATAGCAATCCTATGTGCAATAGCCCTAAACCCTGCTCTGTTTTGTGCCAATCTCACGGTCTCCAACATCGCCACCCTGATTACCCCAGTCACTGAACCAATCCACCTCATAGAGCGTCTTCCCAGAGCCTGCACTGTCCCTCCACCCTCCCAAGCATGATGTCCCTCTCCAAGGACTGGTACCTCCTTGCAACATGTCCAAAGTATGTCAGACAAAACTTCAGAATCCTTGCCTCCAAGGAGCGGCATGGTTTAACCCTCTCTAGGATGAACTCATTTATTTTCTTAGTAGTCCACGGTACATTTAATACTTTTCTCCAGTACCACAGCTCAAAGGCATCAATTATCCTTCTATCCTCCCTAGTCATTGTCCAACTTTCTTGTGCATAACAAGTTATTGCAAAGACCATGGTCTGTATCAGACGCACCTTAGTCTAAAGAGAGACACCATTGCTCTTCAGTACTTTGGAGAGGTCCCTAAAGGTAGACTATCCCGTTGCAATATGTCTTTTAATTTCCTGGCTGCTGGTGCCAAGAGTGTTGAATGTGGAGCCAAGCAAACTAAAGCTATGAACAATCTCAATCTCTTCACCATTCATCCTGATGCTACTGATTGGTCCAGTGGTGAGAATCTTTGTCTTCTTTATATTGAGCCCCAATCCATACTGAAGGCTGTAGTCCCTGACTCTCTGCAACAAGCGCTTCAGGTCCTCTTCAGCTGTGCCCTATATATAACAAAATAGTGAATATGTACATTTACATATGTGACATAATAAATGTATATTTAAAATGTATATTAATCAATGTATATGGCTATATATATATTTCTTCAAAACATTTTATAACCATTTTAGCTATATTGATAATGTAGTTATTCAACCCATATCCCCATTTATTATATTGTACTTGCTTCTATATTGCCACAGTGCTAATAGCTTTGCCTCTGGCATTTCACTTACCAACTGAGTCTTTCAGAGTGGACAGGTTTACCAAAAGTTCCACACTAAGACAAATGAAAAGAAAAGATTTGATGGTCTGCTGAGAGAATTAATCAATTTACACCATAAATAACAACAAAATTTTACCTAATATAAACCTATACTTGGACCAAGAGGCAGAACAGAGCAAGGAGACACTACATGGTTCAAAATCAAGAAGGTGGTCCATCATGGATGTATTCTGTCTCCATATCTTTTCAGTCTGTAGGCAGAACAGATAATCCGAGACGTTGGGCTGTACAAGGAGGAATGTGGCATCAGGAATGGTGGAAGAATCATCAACAACCTACGTTATGCAGATTACACAACCCTGCTCGCTGAAACTGAGGAGGACCTGAAGCGCGTGCTGAAGAAGGTCAAGGACTACAGCCTCCTATATGGATTGAAGCTCAATATCAAGAAAACAAAGGTTCTCACCACTGGGCCAACTGGCAGCATCAGTACGGATGGTGAAGAGATTGAGATAGTTAACAGTTTTAGTTTACTTGGCTCCACAGTCAACATTCTTGTTAACAGTAGCCACTAAATCAAGAGATGAATTGCATTGGTAAAGTCAGCTCTGAGGGACCTCTCAAGAGTACTGAAGAGCAACGACATCAGGCCGGAGACTAAGGTGTGCCTGATCTGGGCTATAGTCTTCACAATTACATGCTATGCATCGGAGAGTTGGTCAGTGAATAGGTATGATAGGAAGGGAATTGACACCTTTGAGTGTTGAATATACCGTGGACTGCTAGGAGAACGAACAGGTTTGTCCTGGAGAAGGTGAGTCAGAATGCTTCTTGTAGTCAAGAATTCTGAAGCTTCGTCTGACATACTTTGGGCATGTTGCAAGGAGGGATTGGTCCTTGGAGAGGGACATCATGTTTGGAAGAGTGGAAGGACGGTGCAAGAGAGGAAGACCTTTGATGAGATGGATTGTTTCTGTGCTGGAGTGGTGGGAATTAGTGTGTTGAGGTTGGCACAGAACAGAATGGCGTTTAGGGCTCTTATACATAGGGTCACTATGCTACTCCATGGCATATAGCAACAATATCAATGCTGTAAGATAGTATTCTAATTTGAACCACTGCAAGCAGGATTGCAACAATGGACTTAGCATTTTAATGATGATGTACATGAAAAAAGACTGAGTACTCTTTTATTAAGTTGTACATCAAACCTCAATGAGTTGTAACAACTAATAACACACTTGTAGTTACATGTAGCAGGCAGGTTTAGTGGTAAGAACTTGCACTGCAACTCAAAGAAAAGTTTGAATCCACCATCTACTTAGAGGAGAAAGATTGGTATCCTCCTCCCATGCAATTTATTTCCTGAAAACCTGCTGGAGGGCCATCTGTGAGTCAGTTCTGATTTATTGTACACAGCAACAGCAAACCAAATTAGTTTTGAAAACATAAGATGTAATTTTGGGAATAAAAATTATAGGCCTAAACTAGCACTTAATCTTTGTCTGTGGTCAGAAATATTACTTAAGTTGTTGTTTGTTGTTAAGAGGTTTTCTAAATTTCTTTATCTGTAATGGCAGAATCTCTTTCACTTGAAGATTTTATCTCTGTGAAGCAAATCATGTTCTACTCTACGCCTTCTCAATGAGTTACTTGGCCTTAATGTTTAAATTCACTTGTAATTCTGGTATTTGATGGCATGAAACTGAAAATGTAATACTTCTACTAAACTTTGCAAGATACGTATGCAAGCAAAATTAAATAGGCTGCTTAATAAAAAAAGTAAAATAAATTATCCTTTTGATGACTCTTATCTGTATTACCTGTAAGTAGTTACATGAACAATAATATAATATGCAAATAGTGCATTAACTCAAGGTAAGTAAATTCATAGAAAGCAAGATTTCACATTAAAATCTGACAACTGCTGCTGTGTTGAGCAGAATATGGTGCCTGGAGATGAAGTACAGCATCTGATGTTAGATATTTTCCAAGATATTGTTTCAAAGAAAGTTCCAAGATATTGTTTCAAAGAAAGGAACATTGCATACCAGACGTAATATTGCAATGTTAGATTTCTGCTTTTCTGAATCAAATTAGGATCATAGCTGGAGTCAGAACTAATAAAAGAGAAAGCTTGCTGTTTCTATAAAATAACTACTAATGTATACCCAATAGTAATGAAAATGAAAAAAAGATGACCTAGTAAAATTTGTAAAATATAACCTATCAGTCAACAAAAATCCAATAAACACTGTAAGTTCTTACTTCTGGAAATACAAAGGAAGAAGAAACACTAGAAATCATTCAGCTGTCAAACACCATGATTTTAGACATCAAGTTTTCAGTCATCCTGCTAATTTTACCTCTTACATTGCACAAAATCCTAGTTTATTTTTAAACTGAAAAATAAAAAATATATTCTGGTATGATTCTTCACGTTAAACAGCCACTTCAACTTTGTTAAAATGATGTTGTTGTTGTTATTATTGTTAGGTCAAATTGAGTAGGACTTATGGTGACCTTATGAACAACAAATATAAACCTATCTTTTTCTGTGCCATCCTTATCATTTGACTTATGCTGTAATCATTGTATTAATAAAAAAAATGGAATGCTTCAACAATTTGAGTAATAGGAAGAGATTCATATTTGTTTACATTCCCAAGATCATCAATATCACACCAGACAAAATATTATTGAAGATCATCCTGAAATGATTAGAATAATACATTAACAAGAAACAACCTGAAGCTGAGTTTAGAAGAAGTTGTACCACCAGGAATATCATTGCTGATACCAGATTGGTTGTGGCTAAAAGTAGAGACTACAAAAAGATCTATGTCCTTACTAATCATCTCTATATAATTTCGGGTTTGTTATATGTGCTACAAAGTCCCCAAACACCACACTTCATAGACATCAATTATTTTTCTACCAGCATTCAAATGCACTGAAAGTAATTGAAAATATTATGGCTTGTATTAGGCACATCTTGCTCTAGGCTGACACTGACCACAGCTCCCCAACACCTTGGCAAATTCCTTGAAAGCAGGTTTCTCCAGTGCAGAATATTTTTGGATTTCTTGACTGCTGTTCCCAAAAGTGTTGATAGTATATACAAACAAAATTAAATGATTAACCACTCTCATTTTTTCTCCGTGTTTCATAATGTTTTTTGGCCCAGTGGTGAGGATTTTTTTGAGTTGGTTTTTTTTTTTTATTCTTTTTATTCATTTGTCTTTGCACATTTTCTTCCTTTTACTTCCCTTATATTTCCCCTAGTCCACTTTGCAATGCATATCTTTTTTCAGATAGTGATTAGACATATATTCCTTTTGGATAAGTTTTCCCCTCATCTTTTCCTATGCAGTGTTCATTATTCATCCACTCTTTTCCTGTTCTCCCCTCAACATCCCATACCAGTCTTATTTTATAACAGTGGGGTTATACAGCATTTGTCTTTTTGTGACAGGTATTTCACACAACATAATGTCTTCCCACTTACTTGTGTTGTGTAATGTTTTATGAACTTTTGTTTTCTTGATGTTGAGTTGTAATCTGTACTGAAGTCTCTAGTCCTTGATCTTCTGCTGCAAGCATATCAAACACTTCTAGTTTTAAAGAAAAAAGATTGTGTCATCTACATAAAACAGCTTGATAATCCTAATGCCACACGCTTCTTCATAAGGTCTAGCTTCTCCAATGATTTGATCAGCATACAAATTGATTAGGTATTGGCATAGAAAATAGCCCTGTCACATACCTTTCTTGATTTTAGACCATGCTGTAGCCCTCTTGTTTATTCAGACAACAGCCTTCTTGTATTGATATCGGTTTCAAATGGGCACTACAAAGTCTTTGGAATTCCAATTCTTCTCAAAATTATTCATAATTTGCTATGATTTACATCATTAAATGCTTTTACATAGTTGATAAAATACAAATAGGCATCCTTCTGGTCTTCTCTGCTTTCAGCCATGATCCATCTGATATCAACACTGATGTCCTCGGAGCTATAACCTATAAAAACACAGCTTGTGTTTCTGGTAGTCCTAAATCGATGGACTACACAGTAAGATTATACGTGCTAATGTTCATTAATATCAACATTTTTTATCACCTTTCTTGGGAATGAGACAATGATGAATCACTTTCAGTCAGTTGTCCAGGTAGCTATCATAAACTTTCTGGCTCAAACTGATAAGCATACCCAGCAATGTCTTTGTTGGACTGTGTCAATTGTACCCCAACAGTTCCTGGGGCCTAATTTTTTTCAATTACTTCAGCAATTATAGATATAGATTAGATATATACATGTAGATACAGTGATAGACGGACACCTGACTTTCTGATATGCAATTTTGAGTACATTTTTGAGTTGTGTTTTGCTTTAAAATAATTTTTATTGTTATTACTAAGATTTAGTTCTTATTGAAATTATCAACAGCTTCATCTTACTTGAATCTACAATTAACACTCTTGTTACCAACAGTCAGGGGATCAAGAGACGTATTGTACTGAGAAAGCCTCTAGTCAGTGATCTTTCCAAGTTATTGAGGAGCAATGATGTCAATTTGAGAACTAAGGTGTGCCTAATTCAGGCCATAATCTTTTCAATCACTTGCTATGTATCTAAGTGAATCAGGATGATGAAGAAGAATATATACCTTTGGGCTATGGTGTTTGAGACAAGTACTGAGTATCTTACGGACTGACAAAAGAACAAACAGATACGTCTTGAACAAGGTGCAGACATAGTGCTCCTTGGAGGCAAAAAATAACAATGATTCATCTCACATAATTTGGCCATGTTGCTAAGAGAGGCTATTCCTCAGTAAGAAACATCATCTTTGGAAAGGTGGAAGTCCATGAAAGTGAAGATGACCCTCAACCAGATAGATTAACACAGTGCCTGCAGCAATAGGTTCAAAAATATCAGAAATTGTTAGAAGGGAACAGATTAGGACAGAGTTCTGATGTGTTATTCATAGTGTCGCTATTAATTGTGGTCTATTTGACGGCATCTATCAGCAACAATGACATGTCTTATTGAAAAGTTGTTAAATATATTCACTGCCCAATATAAGACTTAAGAATTATTCTTAATGAGTTTATCCCATGGTTGATGTTAAAATATCGCCACAGTAGAACATAATAGATGATAATGTATTACAAGTGAAGAATTTTAAATGTTTAACTGTGTATCAAAGCAGAGATTACTAAAATTATTCATTAATTATATGAGTTTTTGTTCTGCATGAAAATCTGTGTATAAACAATGTAAAGTTCAAGAGGATGCTAAAACTGAAAATATTCTTGATAGATATACAGATATGTTTTATAACCCCCTGATAATTTCACACTTATTGTTTCATCAATATTTTATTTATGCTGATTAGAGGTTTAGGAGTTGGTTGTCAACAGAAAGAAAGATCAGTAGTTAAAAAAAATCCTCAGCCACTACATAGAAGAGAGATATGACAGACTGTTTCCTTACAAGTTTATAGATTTTTTAACACCCTATGGAATAGTTTTCATTTGTCCTGTGGAGATTCTATGAGTCAGAATCCATTGAAAAGTAACCACTCAAATGCTAGTGAGTTGATTACAATTCATTGAAACCTTACAAGACAGGGTATAACTTCCCAGTAGAGTTTATAATTAAAAAAAAAAATCTTTAAGAAAGCAGACAGGTGCATCTTTCTTCCAAGAGCAGTTAGTGACTTGGAATCGTTAACATTTGGGTTAGCAATCAAGCTAATATTAGCTACCGTGTGGCCACGAGGGTTCCTTTTAGCAACCATGTACCATTGTGGAAATAACAATTATCCCCAAATCATTATCACTCATTACAAGATATTTTACTTGTCATCAATTCATTCGTTAAAGGTGTTTTATTTAAAACTGTTATGAAATAACCTGCAAGGTTTTTTTGTTTGTTTGGGGGTTTTTTGGTTGGTGTTTCTAAATGTTATGTTGTTGAATGCCATCTAGTCGAGCACAACTCATAGTGACCCTATGAAAAAAAATACTTGAAGCCTTTCTACAACTATTGTCGTTTTTCAAAGTTCACAGAGCTTTCAGAGGTATGTTCTTTAGGAAGTGGATGCCACTTGTTCTTCCAAAAAAGAAATGACATAGCATGTTCTAAATACATAATACTAGAAAATTACACAATAAATTCTATGAAAGCCACGTTCTGTGTAAAAATGTCAATCTTGGCATTTCTACAGTCTGTTCTACACTATTTCACAAATCTTGTTCGTACTCACACATACACACACACACACACACACACACACACACACACACATACACACACAGGCACACACAATGGCAGAGTCGTGTCAGGTATCTTCTGGATTGTTGGGGACACTTCTGAATCCTGGTGAATCTTCACATGGTGGTGGAATGTGGACAGCTACTAAAAAAGGCTAAATGTTTCTACGAAGTACGTTAAACTTTAAAAAGATAGGGAATATTTATTTTCATGAATTTAACTGAAAAAATATGCCTACATTTTCTAATGTGCTTTAGGACAAATGTGCACTGATGAGACTTTAACTTCTATGTTCATCTATCAGGTAGAGGACCATGTCATTGTTAAATGCTTCTTAAGGTCCTTACCTTTTCAGAGTCCGTAGAAATGATCTAGACCATTTATTGTTGCCTAGATCACTATGGACACATTCTCAGCCAGCTTCTTCACCTTTCATTCCTGACTTACTTGGTCTGTCTACTTTTTCTTTCATTACTTCTCCTTTTCCAGAGACATTAAGAATTTTCTGCTGTAAATAATATTTCGATTAAGTTTGGCATTTTGATGGTTTTTTGCTTGTTTGCTAGTCCTCAATTGTCTAGAAAACAAAGAGTCTCACCACTGGACAAATTGGCAGCATTAGGATGGATGGTGAAGAGACTGAGACTGTCAGCAGCCTTGATTTGCTTAACTCTACAGTCAACACTTTTAGCACTAGCAGCCAGGAAATTAAAAGACATATTGTGATGGGACAGTCTGCTGTTAGGAACCTCTCCTGAGTACTGAAGAGTAATGGTGTCACTCTGGAGATTAAGGTGCACCTGATATAGTTCATGATCTTTGCAATCACTTGCTATGTGTCAGAGAGCTGGGTAATGACTAGAGAGGATAGAAGGAGAATTGATGCCTTTGAACTGCGAGGTTGGAGAGGAGTATTGAATATGCCATCGACCTCTAAGGAAACAAACAGGCTCATTTTAGAGAGGGTTCAACCAAGCTGCTCCTTGGAGGCTTCGTGGAGGATTCTGAAACTTCATCTGACATACTTTGGACATGTTGCAAGGAAGGACCATTCCTTGGAGAGGGAAGTCATGCTTGGGAGGGTGGAGGGACAGCACAGGAGATTAAGACCCTAAATTAGATGGATTGATTCAGTTACTGGGGTAATGAGGATAGATGTGTCAGAGACAGTGAGAGTGGTACAGTATAGAGCAGAGTTTAGGGCTGTTTTACATATGGTCACTATGAGTGACAGGCAACTCTATGACACATAATAACAACAGTAATGTACGTAAAACCTTATAAAGCTGTAAGCCTTCCAGATTGAAACTTGAGTTGTCTAAAATAAGAAGTTAAAATTTTATAGAATGAAATACTTTAATTAATTTAAACAAAATAACATGTTAGAAGACAAACACGCAGCCAAACTAAATGAAACAAATGCCTTATTTGAAGTCAAGATTATGAAGACCATATATTTATAATAAGAAACAAGGCTCAAGCTAAGATAAAAGATTATTTACAAGAAAATTGAATAATAAGGGAGATCCCATTCCTTTCCTCTACCAAATAGATGGTGACTTATTTGTGATTTTAATATGGTTGTAGACACATTCATGGTGTGCTATTCTACATTATTTTGTAACATGTCTAAGTTCCCTTGCAAGTGTGGTATGTATTCTCTGGTAGCAGATGGTGTCAAGTTTCTTACTGAATTACTCTATTTAACTCTTCATGGGCTTTGTTGGGAAGTAGAGCAGCTAATAGTGATCAAGCACAATTTATGATTATAGAGAGGTAATGAATGATAAAAAAGAAAAGAAACACAACATAATCAGTGGATTCCCACATATAGTGATGTTTTATGATGTTTAAGAGGCTGTAAGTATTTATCAGAGAATACTATTTTGTATACATATCACTGACCAAATAATTGAAGAAAGAAGCACTGGAGAAGCTCAATATCACCAGTCGAAATAAAGCAAGGTGTTGACTGTGGAACAGACCATCAGTTGTTCATGTGCAAGTTAAATAGAACTAAAAGAAAATGAAAACAAATCAGTAGGAGCCAAATTACAATCTTGAGTCTATCCCATAAGAATGTAAAAGCAATTTACAAAAACCTATTTGAGGCACTGATTACTGACGATGAAAGACCAGATGAGTTATAGAATGATATTAAAGATATCCTCTATAAAGAGAGCAAAAGATCATTACATAAGCAGAGGAGAAAGGAAAAGCAAAACAAAATAAAACCTCAAAAACCATAAATGGACGTAAGAATAGACTGAAAACTGTACTAGAGTTTGCAAAGCCAAAACAAAGAAAGATGCAGAAGTAAAAGAAATGAACAGAAGATTTCATAGGGAAGCTATAAAAGATAAAGCAGTACATTATAAAGGAATAAGAAAAAGCTGGAGTCAGAGAACAAAAAGGAAAGAATTTGCTAGGCATTATTCAAGCTAAACAAACAAAAACTAATTCAAGCTTTGAATTACAATACTGAGAAATTCTGTGAACAAAATCTTGAATGATTCAGAATTCATCAAAAGAAGATTTAGAGTCAAAAAACCGCTGATCAATCAGAAATCTTCTCTTCTACTAGACAGAGAAGAGACTGAGAATGTTAACAGATTCAGCTTACTTGGCACCACAATCAACACTCTTATCTTTTGTTTTAACCATGATTCTATTAAAAATTAACAGAAAAGTTAGAGTTTCAGTCATTCATTGTTGCACATTTTCCTCCCTATTCAACCTAGATCACTTAAAAAAAATCATGGTTGAATAATTTCCTCCCTCTCGCCCTCAAACCTTCTCTAGTCCACTTTGCAATACACCTCTTATTCTGGATTATTGTCATACAAATAATGCCTAAGAATATATTCCTTTTAAACAATTCTTTTCTTTATTTGTTCAAGTGCAATGTCCTTTATTTAATCTCCCCAACAGAGCAGCAAACAACAAAGGTTGTTGAAAAAATGGAATCCTTATTCACTGCTGATGGGAGTGTAAAATGGTGGAACCACTATGCAAGGCAGTATGGTGCTTTTTCAAGAAATTAGAAATAGCAGTTCCACTACTGGTAATATATGCTAAATAAACCAGAAGTGCCAATCAGACAAATATATGCTTATCCATATTTATTGCTGTATTGTTCACAATAGCAAAGAGATAGAAACAATTCAGTGCCCATGAACAAATGAATGGATAGAAAAAATAAAGTGTGTTCACATAATAGAATACTACATAGCACTCAAAACCAAGGAACTCATAAAATATTACTTCGATCTTGGAGAACATTACACTGAGTGAAATATCTCAGTCACAAAAGGAAAAATACTGCATAACACCACAATCAGGACTCCTGGTTACCAGTAGCCAGGAAATCGAAAGTTGAATTGAGAAAATCTTCCTTTAGGGACCTCTGTGGAGCAATGAAGAGCAGTGATTTCAGTCTAGAGACTAAGGTGCTCCTGATCTAAGTCATGGTGATTGTAATTACTTGCTTTGCATCAGATAGGTGGACAACAAATAAGGATGATAGAAAAAGAGTTGATACCTTTCAGTTGTGGTGCTAGAGAAGAGTCTTGAACATACCATGGAAAGCCAAGAGAATAAGTCTACCCTGGAGATAGTGAAAATAAGTTTCTCCTTACAGGCAAAGATTTTAAAGCTCTACATACTTTGGGCTCATAAGCAGGAGATACCAGTCCTTGGAGAAGTACATCCTTCTTGGAAAGGTGGAGGTACAGTGCAAGAGAGGAAAACCCCAGATGATACGGATTGATACAGTTATTGGGGTAATGGGCTAGTTATGTCAGAGACAGTGACATTGGCTCAGGATAGAGCAGAGTTCAGAGCTATTGTATATAGGATAGCAGAATTTAGAAATTCACTTTTAGAAAACTGGGTTTAGAAGAGGCTGTGGAACTAGGGACATCATAGCCAATGTTAGATGGATCTTGTCTGAAAGCAGAGATTGCCAGAGTAATGTGTGTCTGTGTTTCATTGACTATGCAAAGACATTTGACTATGTGGATCACAACAAATTTTGGCTAATCTTGAGAAGAACGGAGATCCCAAGAATACTTAATTGTGCTCATGGGAAAACTGTACTTAGGCCAAGAAGCAATAGTCAGAACAGAGGTGGGGGAAACTGCATGGTGAATGATTAGGAAAGATGTGTGTCAGGGATGCATCCTGTTTCTGTAGATTTTCAACCTATATACAGAACAGATCATTCAGGAGGCTAGACTTCATGAGGAGAATGTGGCATCAGAGATGGAGGAAGACTCATCCACAACCTGTGTTATGCAGATGACACAATCTTGCTTGCTGAAACTGAAGATGACATAGGTGTTTACTGTAGAAGGTCAAGGGTTGCAGCCTTCAATATGAATTGAAGCTCAACATCAAGAAAACAAAGATTCCCACCACTGGGATAATTGGAAGTTTCATGATGGATGAAGAAAAAATTGAGGTTGTTGATGATTTCAGCTTGCTTCATGACACAATCAATACTGTTGACACCAATTGGTAGCATCAGGATGGATGGCGAAGTGATTGAGATTGTTCACAGCTTCAGTTTGCTCGGCTCCACAGTCAACACTCTCGACATCAGCCGTCAGGAAATCAAAAAACGTATTGCGATGGGAAAGTTTGCTGCTAGGGACCTCTCTAAAGTACTCAAGAGCAATGGTGTCTTCTTGTTTTTGAGATGCAATTCCTCTTGAAGTGTGTAGTCTGATCTACATAAAACATTTCAAGTTCTCCTCACTTAACAATCAAACTGTGTCATCTGCACAATGCAGATTGTTGAGTCTTCCTATGATCGTGATGCCACATTCTTCTTTATAGAGTTCACCTTCTATTATTATTGCTTAATATACAGATTTAATAAGTACAGCGAGAGTATACAACCTTTACAAATACCTTTCCTGGTTTTAAAGTACATGGTGTTCTTATTCAAACAACAGTGTCTCAGTCTATGCTCATAAAAAAAAAACCCTATAGCTAGACTGAGATGCTGGCCCTCCACTGGGTTTTCAGAGGTAGTAAGTCACATGGGAAGAGCTGTCCAACTGTCTCCCATTAAGCAGCTGGTGAATTTGAAATTTGTACTTTTGCACCAGCAATACAATTCCTTCACACTGAGCAAGCAGAGTTCCCTTAATTCTTTAAATAACAAGGTTAATTGCTAGAATAATCAGGGAGTGGGCCGTGGTGTAAACGATTCATTGTTTAAAACAGCTTTCCTAATCACTTAGTTTGACTTTGCCCCATGAATGGACAGGAACATGCAAAAGGGTTATGTTGGTCTAGTCACAAGAGGATTAGCCAGTCTTGCCATTAAGTTTAGTGGATTCAGCAGCAGAAATTGAGAATCTCTCCACCAGTAAAGTAGAAATAGAGAATGCAGAGTAGGTGTCCTTCTGGGTCAAAGATTCCTACAATACTCAGACCCAGTGCTTATAGGAGCAGGAAACACAGCAGCTGCAAAAGAGAAACAGAGATCTTATTTGAGACAGAGCTGACCGTGTGAATGCTACCCCATGTAACGAGAGACAAAACTCTTTGCCCAAGTTTCTTGGAGGACTCATGGGGTCAAGTAGATGCCATAATTGTAAGGACTAAGAGTTTTATAACATTGTCCTAATGCAGTGAGGCTGAAGGCTTAGATGACTGCGAACACCTGAAGCTGTCCTGAGTGAACGAGTATACCCAGCTGCCAACATGAATTAGAGCCATTTGGCATCTTTAATGGTTCAAAATTGGGAAGGGTGTATGCCAGGGATGCATCCTGTCTCCATACCTTTTCAACACGTATGCAGAGCAGATTATCCGGGAGGCTGGGCTTTATGAGGAGAATTGTGGCATCAGGATTGGTGGAAGATCTACTAACAATCTGTGTTATGCGGATGACACAACCCTGCTTGCTGAAACTGAGGAGGACCTCATGCACTGGCTGCGGAGGGTCAAGGACTGCAGCCTTCAGTATGGACTGAGGCTCAATGTCAAGAAGACAAAGATTCTCACCACTGGACCAATTGGCAGCGTCAGGATGGATGGCGAAGAGATTGAGAGTGTTCACACCTTCAGTTTGCTCGGCTCCACAGTCAACACTCTTGGCACCAGCAGTCAGGAAATCAAAAAGTGTATCGCGATGGAAAAGTCTGCTGTTAGGGGCCTCTCTAAAGTACTCAGGAGCAACTGTGTCTCTCTGGAGACTAAGGTGTGCCTGATACAGGCCATGGTCTTTGCAATCTTTTGTTATGCATCAGAGAGTTGGACAAACATATTCATCTTGGAGAGGATTAAACCAAGCTATTCCTTGGAGGCAAGGATTCTGGGCCTTCGTCTGACATACTTTGGACATGTTGCCAGGAGCGACAGGTCCTTGGAGAGAAACATCATGCTTGGGAGGGTGGAGGGACGGCGCAGGAGGGGAAGACCCTCTATGAGATGGATTGGTTCGGTGCCTGGGATAATTGGGATGGGTGTGTCAGAAGCAGTGCGGTTGGTGCAGGATAAAGCAGGTTTAGGGCTGTTGTGCATAGGGTCTCTATGAGTCGCAAACGACTCGATGGCACATAACAACAACAACAAACAACAATAAACAACAACAACAAATCCCCCCAAAACAAAACAATCTAGAATGTATGGGCATTATTGTATAAAACAAAATATACCTTGAAGAAAAAAATGTGTATGAATGATTTTATAAATTTAATGATGGAATGTGGTTGTTAGATGTCAAGTATGAATATCGTGACCTTATTAACAAAAGATCTGAACCTTGTTCTAAACTGTGACAACTTCACCTTTCTGGGCACATTAAAGCCTGTTGCCCCAGTCACCATGTCAATCCTCTTGACCGAGGCTCTTCCTGACTTTCATGGGCCCTCTACCCTTCCAAGCATCATGTCCCTCTCAAAATGCCTTTGAGTAGTCAATAAAGCACAAATAGACATTCTTCTGGTATTCTTCACTTAAAGCCAGGCTTCATCTGACAGCAGTAATTACATTCCAGGTGCCATGGCCTCTTCTAAACTCTCCTTGAACTTCTGGTAATTCCTCATCTGAGTACTGTTCCAGCTGTTTGTGAATGATCTTCAGCAGTATTTTGTTTGCATGTAATTTTAATGATAGTGTTCAATAGCTTCCACACTCTGTTGGATTACCTTTCTTGTGAATGGGAAGAAATGTCGACCTCTTCCTATCTGTTGACCAGACAGTTGTCCTCCAAATTTTCCGTGACTGGTGAATGCATCGAAGGCTGCATCTGTTATTTGAAACAAGAAAATTGGTATCACATCGATTCCGGGTGCCTTATTCTTTTGCAATGCCTTCAATACAGCTTCCACTTCCTCCTTATGTACCATTAGCTCCTGCTCAAATGGTGCTTCTTGAAAGTCCTCAGTGTCAGTAATAAAGAATATAATGAATATTCTTTAAAACAAAGACATATTTAAAAATAGAAGTTAAATTCATAAAACAAATAATTTAATTAAATATTGGTCCTACAGTCATTTGACACTATAACATTGAAAGTAAAAGTCAAAATTTCCAAGTTACTTAGTAATAAAGCAGATGTTACAGTGACCAACAGTACAACAAATTTTCCAGGGTGTACTTTAATTAATGCTAATTAATTAATTGCTGACAATCAGCAAAGTTTTTTGGTAAATAGTTTATCAGCATTAATTAATTACTATTCAATGCTAGTTAAGTCTATATCACAATAAGCCTCTGGGCTAGTTTTCATAGCTGATTTTTGAGCTTCTCCGGTGATTCTTTCAACAGATGTAATTCATTTAATTCCTCTGTAATCCACCAAATAAGGTCCATGAGAAAAATCCCCAATTATGATTTTATAAGCAATTTTGCAATGAATAATCACTGATTTTCCAAAATTCTTAATTGTATTTTCATCCTCATTTCTGCCACCTAGTTCATGTTTCTGAACTTGAATGTTTTTTTGTTCTCAACTTTGGTATTCCATTCATGTATTATTAATAAAGTATCTTGGTTGCATATTTAATTGATTTCCAACTACAAAATTTGGAGGAAATTATCTTTTTCCTAGCCTTTGGCTCTGCTTGTTGGTGCATATATTTGAATGATAGCGGTAAATAACAAGTTTTGTATGTAAATTGATATTATCATGTCAGAAAGAACTCACTCAGCACTTCTTAAGCTGAAGGAACAAAAGAACAAATTCAAGCCTCAAGTTGCAATACTTAAGGATGCTACTGGCAATACATTGAATGATCCAGGAAACATCAAAAGAAGATGGAAGAAGTATACAGAGTCATTAAATTAATTTAAATAGAAGAATTTAATGAAATAAGACATTATCATTAGGCAATAATTATGAAGGAGGATATGCAAGCTGCTCTGAAGGAATTGGCAAAAACAAGGCCTCATGAATTGATGGAATACCAAATAGATGTGTTTCAATAAACAGATGGAGCCCTGGAGATGCTCACCAGGCTGTGCTGGGAAATCTGGAGGATAACTACCTGGATAACTGATTGTATGAGAGTCATATTTATTTTCATTCCAAAAAAGAGTGCTCCAACAGAGTGTGGAGACTATTGAACAATATTACTAATATCACCCAAAAGCAAAATCACGCTGATTATTTAAAAAAAAATACTTGAAACTCTGCATTAACAGATAACTACCAAATTTTCAAAATGGGTTTAGAAGAGCCTGTGGCACTAGGGACATCGTATCCAATGTTAGATGGATCTTGGCTGAAAGCAGAGAGTCCCAGAGGAAGGTCTATCCGTGCTTCATAGATTGTGCCAAGGCATTTCATTGTGTGGATCACAAGAAATTGTGGGATACCTTGAGAAAAATGGGAATTTTTTCCCCGCTTACGTATATTTTATACCTTTGTTATTGTTGTTATGTGCCGTCGAGTCGCTTGCGACTCATAGCGACCCTATGTACAACAGCCCTAAACTCTGCTCTGTCCTGTGCCAATTGCACTGTCTCCGACTCTCTCATCCCGATTATACCAGTCACTGAATCAATCCACCTCATAGAGGGCCTTCCCCTCCTGCGCCGTCACTCAACCCTCCCAAGCATGATGTCCTTCTCCAAGGACCGGTCTCTCCTCACAACAAGTCCAAAGAATGTTAGATGGAGGCTCAGAATCCTTGCCTCCAAGGAGCCACCCGGTTTAACCCTTTCCAGGACAAATCTGGGTTTTTTTTCCTAGCAGTCCATGGTATTCTCAATACTCTTCTCCAGCACCACAGCTCAAAGACACATTGCATAGTTTAAAATCAGTAAAGCTGTACATCAGGATTATGTATTTTCTCCATACTTACTGAACTCATATGCTGAAAAAATAATTTAAGAGCCTGGGCTTAAGAAGAAGAATTTGGCATCAGAATTGAAGCAAGACAACCCAACAATATGCATTATGAAAGTGACACAACTTTTTTGAAGAAAATTAAAACATCTTGAAGTATCTGCTTTAAAATATCAGAGATGATAGTAGTATTCAATATAGATTACATTTCAAAATCATTGAAGCAAATATCCTCATAACTGGAACATTTAAGCATCATGATAGATGGTAAAAAAGCTTGAAGTTGTCAATAATATAATTTTACTTGGATCTATATACTTATTATTCTATATACTATACTTTACCATGGAAATGACAGACAATAAAACAAAATATATATCGCATTGGGAAAACCTGCTCTCAAGAACCTCCTCCGGTCGTTAAAAAGTGAGGATATGAGGTGTGTCAGGTTCAAGCATGTTGGGTTTGCTTGTTTTTTTCTCAGTTACCCCCTGTGCATCTCTGAAAGTTAGATAATAAATAAGGATGAGAGAAGTAGAGTTGATGCTTTTGAATTTCGACTTTGGAGAAGAGTTCTGAATATCCAACACTCTGCCGAAAGAATAAACAAATCTGCATTGGAGGAAACATAACCTTCGAGCAAGAATGGTGAAACTTTGTCCCATACTTTCTGTAATGTTGTCAAGAGGGAGCAGTCCTTGGAAAAAAATATAATGCTAATGAAAGGTCAGTGAAAGAGACAAAGACTCTCCACAGACGAATTGAATAAACGACTGTGACTCTGGATTTGAGAACATCAGAGAATTTACGAACGGAGAACACAGAAAAGCTCCAGTCTGCTGTCTGTAGTACCACTGTGAGTCATAGCTGATTCAATGGCATCTAACAACCACAAAAATAATTGAACTGTGATAAATCCAAGCTAGACTTAGGACAGGCTGTGGCATAAAGCATATTATTATTGATGTCAGGTGGATAGTGCCTGAAAGCAAGAGTACCCGAATAGAGTCTACTTGTCTTTTATTAACTATGCAAGGGCATTTGACTGTGTGAATCACAACAAAGTATGGCTAACATTAAGGAGAATGGGAATTCCAGAACACTTAATTGTGTTCACATGAAACATATACCCAGACTAAGAAGCCGTTGTACAAACAGATCAAGAGCTCTGAGTGATTTAAAAGCAAGGCAGGTATGCATCAGGCTCTATCCTTTTTTCCATACTTATTCAATCTGTATGCTGAACATTTCATTTGAGAAGCTAGGCTCTATGAAGAAGTAAATGGCATCAGGATACGAAGAAGACTCATCAACAATCTGCATTATTTAGATGACACAACTTTAAGGAGGACTTGAAGCACTTGATTCATAATTGAAATAATTGCATATTTCAGATGCATAGAAGATTCAAAGACCATGGCCTGAATCAGGTGCACCTGAGTCTTTAAGCAGACACCATTGCTCTTAAGTATTTTGAAGAAATCGCTGACAGTGTACTTGCCCAATACAATATATCTTCTGATGTACTATTTTTTTTATATCAAGAATATTAATTGTTGATCCAAGCAAGATGAAGTCGTTGACAACTTCCATTGTTCACCTCTCACGGTGTTGTCTGTTGATCCTGTGCTGAAGACTATTTTTTTTTATATTGAGATGCAATACTACTGAACTTTTGAAGACTGCAGTGCTTGATCTTCTGAAATAAATGTGTTGAGTGCTCCACACTTTAGCAAGCAAGGATGTTATCTTTAAAACATAGGCTTTTGGGGAGCTCTGGTGGCCTAGTAGCAAGAAGCTGCACTGCAATCCCAGAGGTGCACGGTTCGAATCCCCCAGATCCTCTGCCGGGAAAGGAGGGACAATCTCCTCCTGTACCAGTCAGATCTGATTTGACGGCACACACACACAAAAATAATAAAATAAAAATAAAATTAAAGAAAAAGAAAACATAGGCTTTTGATTAGTCTTACTCCAATCCTGATGCAACATTCCTCTTCATAGAGAGTAGCTTCACAAATTTTTTGTCAAATTGCTATGGTTCTTGTATATCGTCAAGTCGGAACCAATATCTATAGCTGACTATCAGGTGGGTTTTCAGAGACAGTCACATGGGAGGAGATTGTCCTTTCTTCTGCAAAGCAGCTGGCAGATTCAGGCCATGTACTCTTGAATTGTCTAAAAAGAGCAGGGACCACACGAAGATGGCATATCTGACCATTACCAATTTCATAAAGAAGAAATTTCCCTGTCAACAACACTAACAACACAAAACCAATACCTATGACGTCATGTCCCTCATGCTCTCTTTCTACCCATCCCAATACTGTCACACTGTTTTACTAGGTCAAAAATCCAATCCCATAACTAATAGATTACATGGAACCATATTAGGGATTTAAAAAAAAACACTAAAAATTTAAGTTTGTTGCAGAACATAGTCAGGACAGCTTCCTAAATGTGCTCATAGACACCTCAGCCTTGAACCTTATAGCTTTAGGTCAGTGTGACAAAGTTTTCTGTTCTCTCAATTTACTTTGCCTGTAAAAGTCCTCCAACAAACTTGGGCAAAAACCTCTTGTCTCTGGTTCAATGATGTAGCAGTTCCAAGGGTCACTTAAGCCTCACATCAGAGCTCTGACTCTCACCTGTGATTGCTATGACTGTTGTTCTCACAGGCTCTAGTCTGGCTGACACAAAAGTCTCTAATTCTGAATGATATGTTGCATTCTCTTGCTTCTTCTTTGTTAGCACTGAGGTCTCTTCTATTCTCCGCTCATACAATTAACTACCTCTGAATATCTGCTGGAGGGTTAGCTATGAGTTAGTTTCAATCTGACATTAAACAACAGCAACTCTATATAGTTAATAGGATATATATGTAGATATATGTCTATATATACCATTAACGAAAGGGAGAGGGAGGGAGAGAGAGAGAGAGAAAGAGAGAGAGAGAGAGAGAGAGAGAGAGAGAGAGAGAGAGAGAGAAGGAGAGGAGGGGAGACCAGAGGAGAGGAGAGGAGAGGAGAGGAGAGGAGAGGAGAGAGAAGATGATAAATAGATAGATAGATAGATAGATCTCATTTAGCAAGAAATTACTCTTATCTAGCCCTCCAAGAGGGATTTCTGAGACAGTAAATAGCTCAGGAGGAAATTGGTCCACTATCTCTTGAAGAGCAGCTACTTAATTTATATTGCATGACTTTATGTTCGTATACATGCATAACGTGATCTATAACTATCATTAAATGTCAATGAGCACACAGTTCTTTTCATTACTTCTGCATATATTATTTGCAAACCAGGAAGCTATGATCACATTACACAGTATATGATTATTAGAATAATCAAAAATCTATTTTATCTTTAATTTTACATCTTTTCAGTTGTGTCATTTTGGATGGCTGCTAATCCTCAGAGTGCCAACAGCAATCTTATAATATAGTACATAGTATCATGGTGACTGGGACTGCTACAGTTGCTTCTGCATCCAATAATCTTCGTAGAAATGGACATGTAGCTCCAAAGAAGAAAATTGCTTTCTAAGTTGAATTTCACACAAAAGGTAACTTTTCTTTTTAACTAGAATTTTAAAATTTTCAAGTTACCAAAATGGCAAAATACTGAGCTTTTATATCAGAAGTGTTGTTGATATAAAATAGTAACACAGGGACTTCAGGGAATTAAATTCACAGAATCACACATTTGGAGTGACAGAATTTGTGCATAATAAATTGTAGAAATTAAAGTTACTACAAAAACTGAACATCTGCTATGCTTGGATTATTAGAAACCAAATCCACAGACATTCAGTTGATCTCACAAAGTTGAAATGTCTCAGAGGGTTTTCAACTCTGTTAGTCTTTATATAAACAGACTACAGATAGCACTTGCTGCAGGAGGTCATGGACTACAGCTTTCAAAATGGATTGAAGCTCAACATCAAGAAAACAGATTCTCACCACTGGGCTGATTGACAGTGAAGAGATTTAGATTGTTAACAGCTTTGATTGCTTGGCTCCACAATCAACACTCTTGATACCATCAGTCAGGAAATCAAAAGGCAAATTATGTTAGGATAGCCTGCTATGAGAGACCTCTCCAGAGTATAGAAGAGCAATGATGTCAGTCTGGAGACTAAGGTGTGCCTGATCCAGGCCATGGTCTTTACAATTACTTGCTATGCATCAAAAAGCTGGACAATGACTAGAGATGACAGAAAGAGAATTTATGCCTTTGAGCTGTGGTGCTGGAAAAGAGTATCGTATATACCAGGGACATACCAGAAACTGCTTGGAGAACAAACAGTTTTATCCTGGAGAAGGTCAAATCTGGTTGCTTGTCAGAGGCAAGGATTATGAAGCTTTGTCTGACATATTTTGGACATGTTTCAAGGATGAAGCAGTCCTTAAAGAAGGACATCATGTTTGGGAGAGTGTAGGGACAGCTCAAGAGAGGAAGATCCTCAATGACTAGGGTAATGGGGTAGGTGTGTCAGAGACAATAAAGCTGGCTCAGGATAGAGCAGAGTTTAGAGCAATTGTACATAAAGTCACTATGAGTTGTAAGAGACTTAACAGCACATAACGACAGCAACCACCACCATATCTTTCTTACATAGAGCTAAATGTAGGTTCAACTTTGGACATTTCAATTAACATCAGAATGCCTAAGCTTTGTACCATCAAGAATTCCTTATACATTACTACTATTATTAGTCCTCAAGTCTTATTTAATACGTTATACATAGTATAAATTTTAGTAAAAACCTAGTAATTGAAACATTGAAACTTAGCTGAATTTTTTAAAAATATGTTTCTAGTTACCTGGAATCCTTATATCATGGACCTACTTTTTTACTTGGTTACAGAACTGCATCAGTCATTGGACTAAGTCCTTCAAGATTAGATATTAGGTTGTAATAAGTAGGTTGTTTGGGTTACTGCCCACGCACTTATTTTTTTTATTTTAATGACATGAAAATTCATCATGTGAATTACTGTGTTGATTAAAACTGTGTTTAATAGTGACAGAGGCATAGATAACTCTACATAAGCCATTTATCTGTATTTTATATTATGATACATGAACACAAAAGCAAGAGTAATTATTATGACTATTTGACAAATGTAACTTCCTTTTCTCTTAAATTAGATATAAGATATGTGATGAAGCCTACTTTGATTTAAATTATGCTATCAGCATATCTCTGTATGTGGATAGATCAATTGACACATGATATGAGGAAGGTAGTGGTGAGGAGTAAATGATATCCAGTTTAGAGTACTCAACATTCAACAGAAGAATTTACTTAAAGGATATGTGAACAAAGCATATGTGTCAACATTTAATAGAGATTTTGATGAAGCAAATACTAGGTTGGTATTTTTGGAAGATTCAACATCCGAAAACAATATAAAATGTTATCAAGTACTGCCTCTTAGTTAATTGCATGGAAAAGCAATCCTCATTCCTTGCTAAAAGTTGTAATTTTTTCATGTCCACTTTTCCTAACTCTAAGTCATCTGTTTACAGTTAAAAAAAAAGTGTAACAATGAATGACTGGAAACCCTAAGTCTCTGTAAACTTTCATTAAAATTATTAAAACATAAATATAATAAAACAAAAAGAACTAAAAATAATGAAAAATAAAAACATCTGACATTGTCATAAAATGAAATAAAAAAGGAAAGTTTATTGAAACAATGGGAGGTGAAGTATTTTGGGGTGTGCTGAAATTGTAAAATACTGAAATGTTTGGCCATGCCTATCCATAAATAGCTTGCCCCGGGAAACCCTACAAACATGGAGAAAGGATAAAAAGTCATGCATCTGTCCAGGACTTTTGTTCATAGGGTGGCTATGAGTTGCCTACAACTCGACGGTACTTAACAACAACAACAATAGGCATAGAGAGAGAGAGAGCTCAGTGTCCTAGTGGACAGAAAGTGATGCTACCAAATCAAAGGTGGGTGACTTTAATCCACAGCCCTCAGGCCTCTTTTAAATTTATTTTGGTCAAACATTCTTCTAGGTTGTATAGCACTGGTCTGTCCACTTGCTGCACAGAAGTAAATCAAGTGAGACAATTGTTACCCATGGCACACAGTGTTTGGTGGAGCTCCCCAATTAAAACAAGCTTGGAAGCAGGAGTGGCATCTACTTCTGAGATAGCTTGCCTCTGGAAATTCTATGAGCCTGAAGAAACGATGAAAGTTATACAAGTGTCCAGGTATTTGGCTCATAGAGTTGCTATGAGTTGCCTAAGACCCAATGGCACTTAACAACATTGTATAAAATTATGAAAATCAAGTTATATCACAGAATAAAAAAGTGCATGGCCAAAAAGTAATGAATAATTACTAAAATACATCTTTTATAAGATGATGATATTTCTAAACCAAGTAAAAACAAACACCCTTGACCTCTAAAATAGCTGTCCATGGTAGAAAAGGGAAATGCAGAAATGAGATGAACTGGAGTTTAAACATTTGCCCTCCAAATTATTAACCCTTTTCTACTTAGAAATGTCTAATAATATTACTGACTGACACAGTTTTCCTCATTTTTAGAATGGTAAACTCTACTAAGTAGTACCAGTTGCCACTTAAGTAAGATATCTTTACTTGACAATATATTTTGAATTTTGACCAAAAAAATATGTGTAACAAAACCTAATATATATTAATTTCGGTCTATCAGATCTCTTCCAGTTCCAATTCACAGACAGCAAATGAAAATCAGTTTGTTGATATTGTAAGAAAGCTTTATTTACATGTTCATGTTGTTGTCATAATAATTACTGTTGTTTTCAGCTTGTCCTGACAGGGAGTTGAAACCACAAAGGGAGTGATAAGTAATTTACAGTGAATCAAAACCACAAAAATTTGAATATTTTGTGGACTTTATTTTGGTTTAAAAAGCTAGCGTAATTAGCTTTTTTAAAATACAAAGACATTTAATTTATATCTAAGCAGTTTAATCTAAGACTCTACTTGGAAGTCTTTCACATGAAGTTGGAATCTATGTTGGCTTTTTATTTTAAATTTTTATTATTTTTGTGTGAGTGTACCCTCAAATCAGATCTGACTGGTACAGGAGGAGATTGTCCCTCCTTTCCCGGCAGAGCATCTGGTGGATTCTAACCATGCACCTCTGAGATTGTAGTTGCAGGTCCTTGCCACTAGGCCACCAGAAAGAAACTACCTTTTCATGCCACCTATTTAACCTTGGTTCAGACTTGGGTTATATGCCTCAAGATCAGTATTCCTTTTCTCTAATGTCTTGCTGGGAAGGATATCTAATCTATTCTCAAATAGTCTTTGTCATTGTAGACAAATAGATGCAAAAGGTAAAGGGAAAATCTTGATATAAAGCAGAAAATGTGTCTCCAGTAACAGAATAAGAAAGAATGTTGTCGATAGTTGCTGTAGACTCCAAGCTACCTTATGGAAGAGACAGAAACCTTTACTTACCCTGAGCACTCCACACAATCTCCACTTGGCTCAAACTCATTGCTCCAGTCACCTTCTTCTTTGCTCTCTCTTATATGTTTTCCAAATTCACCAAGCATGTGAAGCAATTTAAAACATCTTGGGTTGGGATAGCCATGCCTTATTAGTCTTCAAACTAACATCTTTACTCTTTAAGTACTTTGTGGAAGTCTTTGACAACAGATTTATTTGGACAATGCAATATGTATTTTTTATTATTATGCTCGTTTATTTACAAAATTTGAATACATTGTTTTTCAGAACAAATTCTTCCAGTTCCCCTCAACTCCCCATCAAATTGTACAACCCCATGATTAATGCTCCTTTTCCCAGCACATCTTTATTCCTCCGCCTCAACACATCCCCTTGGATCCTTATACTTATTCTACTATTATGGCTTTATACAATATTTGTTCTCGTGGGACCGATTTAGTTCACTCAGCATAAAGTTCTCCAGTCCCTCCAAAGATAGGTAATAATTTACAAAATCATTGCTTCTGTGTGCTGCGTAGTATTTAATTGTGTGAATGTACCATAATTTCTCAATCTATTTGTTTGTGGTTGGACATCTGGGGTGTTTCCATGTTCTTGCAATGGTGAACAATGCTACTATAAACATTGGTGTACAAGTCTCCATTTGTCACTCAGTTCTCATTTTCTCAAGGTATATTTCAAGTAGTGGAATAGCTGGGTCTTATGGAATGTCTAAGTTCAGTTTTTTGAAGAAGTGCCAAACTGCCTTCCAGAATGGTTGTACCATTTTGCAATCCCATTAATATATAGATTCCTTTCTCACCACATCCTCTCCAACATTTATTGCTAGATGCCGTGTTAACCTTTGCCACTGTTACTTAAGTAAGATGGTACCTTATTGTGATTTTGACTTGCATCTGTCTTATTGCCAGTGATTTTGAGCATTTCTTCATGTGTCTGTTTGCAATTTTAATATTTTCCTCTGTGAAAATACTTCCCGTGTATTTTTTCCATTTTGTAATTTAGTTTTCAGTCTTTTTCTTGTAAAGACCCAGTAGTATTCTACAAACTTTCATTTTGAGACTCTTGTCTGAGATATTACCAAATGTTTGTTCCCAGTCAGTAGGTTTTCTTTTCACCATGTTTGAAAAAAAAGTTTTGATGCACACATGGATTTAATCCATTCATTAATTTTATCCTTTACAATTTGTGCATTTCTGGCTGTATTTGACAGTCTATTTCTACATTGGACTAGCACTTCTAAGCTTGATCCCAGTTTGTCTCTTATGAACCTTATGGTTTTGAACTTTACTTTCAGGTCTCTGATCCACATTGAGATGATTTATGTAAGCAGTGTAAGATGTGGATTCTGTTTCAACTTTCTGCAGTTGGAAGTCTGGTTTTAACAGCACTATTGGTTGAAGAGGTTATCATTTATCCATTTGATAGCTTTTATTTCCTTTTCAAATATCAGTTGACCGTAGATATCTGGGTTTATTTCTGTGTTTTAATTCTGTTCTATGCTCTATGTGCCTGTCATTGTACCAGTACCATGCTGTTTGGTTACTACCTCTGTGTATTAGATTTTGAGGTCACGCCCACTTCATTTTTGTTTCTCAGAAGTGTTTCGCTTATTCGTGGTTTCTTGTCTCTCCAAATAAACTTGATAATTTCCCTTTCAAGCTCTTTGAAAAATGAATGTGGCATCTGTATTGGGATTGTGTTGAGCACATATATAGAATCCAAAAGTACATTAAAAAAACTCACGCTGACCAAGTGGGATACATAGCAGCATGGTTATTCACAGCAAGAGTTATTAAACATAAGAAAAAGATGTCAACGTAATTCACTATATTAACAAAGTAAATAACAAGAACTATATGATCTTAGCAATTATTACTGAAAATGCATTTGACAAAATCCAACACCTCTTTCTTATAAAGATGTCAGAAAAACTGGAATAGAAAGGAATTTCCTCAATATAGTGAAGAATATATCTGAAAATCCAAGAGCCAACAATATTCTCAATGAAGAAAGACTGAAAACGTTTTCCTTGCAAACGGGGACTAGACAAGGGTGCCCACTGTCACTACTTATATTCAATATCTAATTGTATTGCTAGGGCATTAAGCAAGATAAGGAAATAAAAGGCATCTGGATTGACAAAGAGAGGGTTAAACTGTCACTATATTCAGATCATATGACAGAGGAGAAGAATGGCAATTTTCTTCCCGACAAATTTGCTATTGTTGTTAAGTGCCGTCAAGACTCCTTTATCATGATTTTACCAATTTCTTAAATACGTGCCATTGAGTACAACTCATAGTGACTTTTTTTTTTTTTAACTCATAGTGACTTGATAAACAGCAGATCTGAACCCTGTCTTATCCTGCACCATCCTCATACTTCCTGACACAGCAAAGTGTATTGCAGAAGTCACCATGTCAATTCACCTCGTCTAGGCTCTTCCTTCCCTTTGGATGACTTCCACCTTTCTGAGCATCATATCCCTCTCCAAGGAATAGCCCCTTGTAGCAATATTCTGAAAGTATATGAGGTAAAGTATCATTATTCTTGTCTCCAAAGGGCACTCTGGCTCCACCTTCTTGAAGACATTTTTTTCTCCTTTTGTCAGTCCATGGGATGTCCAGTCCTCTTCTCCAACTCCCCAGCTCAAAGGCATCAACTCTTTCTCTATCATCCTATTATTGTCCAGATCAAAGATGTATAGCAAGGAATCAGAAAGACCATGAACTTAATCAGACATATCTTAGTTCTTAAACTGACATTATTACCCCTCAGTAATTTAGAGAGGCCCCTCACCACTGACTTTCCTGGTGCAATATATCTCCTTATTTCCTGACTGCTGGTTCTGAGTGTTGATTGTGGATACAAGTAAGATGAAATTGTTGAGTGTTTAAATCTTTTCTCCATCTATCATGATGTTGCCTATTTGACCAGTGGTAAGAATCTTCGTTTTCTTGACACGGAGATACAATCCATTTTGAAGGCTGTGTTCTTTAGTCCTCTGCAACAAATACTTCGAGTCCACTTGAATATATATATACTATACTGGGAATAACAAATACAAGATGGATGGTGTAGCATTGATAGTAAAAAAGTTGATATTAAGTTCTATCCTGAAATAGAATGTTGTAATAGGATATTATCCAAAAAACAACAATGAGATACCATCTCACCCCAGCAACAATGACAAAGTTTAATAAGACAAACAAATGTTGGAGAGGGTGTGTCAAGATAGGAATCCTTATGCATTGTTGTTGGGATTATAAAACAGTACAACCACTCTTGAAGGCACTATGGCGCTTGTTCAAAAACAGAAATTCCACATGACCCAGCTATTCCACTACTTGGAATATGCCCGGAGAAAATGAGAACTGAGACTGAAATAAAAAGTTGCACCCTAATGTTCAAAGTAATTTTATTCACCATAGCAAATATATGGAAACAGCCCCAATATCTAATCACAATCAAATGGATTGAGAAATTATGTTATAGTCAAACAATGGAATATTATGCAGCACTCAGGAGCAATTATTTTGTAAATTACTGCCTAACTTGAGAGGGACTGGAGAACATTATGCTGAGTGAACGAAGTCCTGTAAGAACAAATACTGCATAAAACCATTATTATAGAATGAGTATGAGTATTTAAGAGGGAGAGGGTGGAAGCAGAGGGGTTAGGATGGGCAGCAGGTGGAGGTATTAATCTTAGGGTTAACATACAATTTGATGGGTGAAGGGTAGAAGGAAATGGGAAAGATCCAGTGTGAAAACAATGTATTTGAACTTTGTAAATCAATCTGTATAAAGTTAAAAAAAACCCAACAACAACAACAAGAGAGAAGAAAAAAAAAACAGCAAAAACAACAGAAAATAGATCGCCAGTTATGCTTTGTAGTTAAGTCTATCTTAGTCCAGAAACTCCCTTGCAACCTGTGGGCCCTGAGTCACCCTGCTGATATATGAAATATTGGTGGTTTAACTTCCAGCATCACAGGAACACACCAGTCATCACAGTATATCACAACGTCAGACAAATGCTTTACTCATAAAAGTAAACTTTCCTGCTGTTGTGGATACTGCTGCCACTGCCATACAAGGTTCACACACCACATAGGTAGCTATTCAGAACGACAGACAAGACATGTTCCATTGGATAAAGCTGCTGTCAAGAACTTTTTTAGAACACTAAAGGACGAAACAATTATATCATCTCACCCTAGTACCAAGAGCAAAGTTCAGCAAGCAGAAAACAACAGACGCTGACAAGTTGTGGAGAAATTGGAACCCTTATTCACCATTGGTGGGAATGTAAAATAGTATAACCACTATGGAAGGCCAAGGGTGCTTTCTCAAAAAGTTGGAAACAGAAATACCATTTGATCCAGCAATTCCACTACTGGGAATATATCCTAAAGCCACCCAAACAGACAAGTGCACACCCATGTTTATTTCTGTGTTGTTCATAATAGGAAAGAGATGGAAGCAATCCAAGTGCCCATCAACAAATTAATGGATAGAGAAGCTTTGGTATATTCATACAGTGGAATACTATGCAGCATTGAAAAAGAAGGAACATAAAATATTATACAACATGAGTGACCCTAGGGAACATAAAATATTATACAACATGAGTGACCCTAGAGGACATTGGACATTATCCTGAGTTAACTATCTCAGAAGAAAAAGGACAAATACTGAACATTGTCACTGTTATAAAACAGGACTGGCATGAGGGTATGGGGAGGCTGGGACAGGAGGGGATGAATGACAGGCATTGCACTGGAGCAGATAGGGGAGGGAACTGTTTGGAAGGAATATATGATTGGACATTGTTTGCACAGCAACAGTCCAGAGTGGGAGGTGCACGAGAGAGTGAACTTTCTGGGGCAGCGAGGCAGATTGTATAACAATTAATGGATATTTTTTTTAAGGAGACAATGAGGGGGAGTAGGGACGGAAGTATGCAATAGTTAATGAATGAAAATCCAGGTTTCCAGTGGAATTATATTGAAATCACAATTAAAAAAATATGAAAAGATACCCCAAACAACTAAAGAACAAGGATGTCAGTTTAAAGATTAAAATGTGCCTGATACAAGCCATGACATTTTCAATTATTCTCTCTAATTATGTATACAAGGCTTCATTTTACACACTTAGACTTAGAGAAAAGGCTAATAAAAAAAGAGAGGAAGACACTCTATCAGATGAATTGGCCCAGTGATTGTTACCGCGGGGTCGAATATGTCAGAAATTATAAGGATGGCACAGGATAGGACAGAGTTCAGATTTGTTGTTCACAGGACTTCTATGAGTTGTGTGGAATGAGATGACACCTAACAACGCCACTACTAAATCATGCAACATTTAGAAAAATGGATAAGAAAGATGAAGGAAGAATTTATGGTTTTGAATTGTGGTGTTGATGGAGAGTATAGAATAGACCATGAACTGCTGAAAGAAGAAACAAATGTTCTCCTCAGAGAACATTCAATCAGGGTAATTGTTCCTTAGAGGGAAGGACGGGGAAGCTGGGTCACATATTTTGGGCATATTGTCAGGAGAGCTCAGTCCTTGGAAAAAAAGATATCATGAGAAAAAATGTGAAAGGTCAGAGAATTAGAGGAAGGAGAGAGAATTCATAATGTGACAGTGACAATGAACCTTAACATTTAGTAGATTGTGAAGGACCTGGATAGGACAGGATTTCCATATGTTGTTCATAGAATTGGTATGTGTGCTCCATAGATGGCACATACTAACAACATACTATCTTTTTTCTGGTGGAGAAGCCATTTTCACTTTATGACAATGTGTATTTCCCTAATCTAGACAATCTCTTTTCTTCAGTAAACTTCATTTGAGATTATTTGTTTCTGTTTTCAATCATACTTCAGTTTATTTCTTTATGATAACCATAATTTTATCACAGATAATAACATACATAGTTATTGTCTGTTCATATTATCTATAATTATTTTACTTGAGCTTAACTTTCACTGAATATCCAAAGTAGCTGACATTTTTGATTGCTTGTTTTGGCACTTTTTCTTTGTAATCAGCTAGGATTATGTATAAACAAAGTTGTAGTTATTGCAAATCCAATCTTACATTTGATCCAGATTTAAAATGGAATTTTATTCTTCTGATTTTTTTCTTTTTGTGAAAACATGATCTTTTTAAACACAATTTCTAATAATAGGAAACAAGATGTTTTTATCCTAATAATATTAAAGACACAAGATAACTCTAAAAATATTTTTTAAAACCTTGTTATTACCTTGATTGTGATTATTTAAGATGGTAAAATTCTCAGATACTTGTATAATAACAAAATAAAAATATGAGAGCCTGTGAAATTTAGTAGCATTAAACAAAACACAACCAAATAATCACAGAGTTGGAGAACTGACTAAGAGTTCACAATTTTTATGACTGAAATGACCATTGCTGAATATATCAGAATATTTTGAAGTGATGTAAATGAGACATAAACTAGTAATTTGTTTTAATCAGAAATAGATAATATTCATATGGCCCATCAGAAAATTAAGGTCATGGATTCCAATTAACACCATCAGAAATAACAGTTGTGGAAGTAAGCTATTTACTACGTTGGACAAAATTCTGTGAAGGTTTCATTAAAGGAAAGATGCTATCTTGAGAATGAAATTGAGCCTGACACAAGATTACTTTCCATCGTTTTATGCACATACAAAAGCTGGACATTAGATAAGAAAGACTGAAACGTTAACTTTTTTATTTGGTTTTTGGCAAAGAATAATGACTATATAATGAATTTCCAAAAGAAAGAATACACCTCTATTGGAAGAATTTTAGTCCAATTCTCCTTAGAATTATGGATATGAAATTTCATCTCATGTTTGTGTTATTAAAATGGATCAGTCCTTTGAGAAGGATATCATCCTTTGTAAGAGACAAATTCCTTGAAAAAGCAGTATTTCAATAAATAAATGTACACAGTAGCTTTAAGAATAGAATAATCATACAAAGCAATGATTATGAGAATGGTGAGAAGCAGATGCTGATTCCTTCCCCCTACTCCCTGTAGGATTACATTTCTTTTTTTTAATTGAGACTTTAATGAAAGTTTATAGAGAACTTGGATTTCCATCCAATCATTGCTGAACATTTTTTTCCCTGTTGTTCCTCCTCATTTGCTTTTCTCTTTGGGAAAAACAAACAAACAAACAAACAGATTAATTGGGATGCAGTCCCCGCCTCCAGTCCATTTAATATGCAGCTATTATTCTGGACTCTTTTCATGCCAATAATACCTAATCATATATTCCTTTTGTATAGTTCTCTCCCTCATCTTTTTCAAAGCCGTGTGCATTATTTATCACCTCTTTTCAGTTTGTCCCCAACCCCTTATCAGTCACGTTTTGTAACAGTGGAATAATAAAGTATGTGTCCTTTTGTGACTGTGATATTTCACTCAGCATAATGACCTCCATGGTCACCCATTTTGTTTAATATTTCACGAGTTCATTGTTTTTCAGTGCTGCATAATATTCCATTGTGCAAATATATCACAGCTTTTAAAGCCATTTCATTTGTTGATGGACACCTGGGTAATTTCCAACTTGTTGCGATTATGAGCAAAGCAATAATAAATATGGGTGTGCGTATATCAGCTTGGTTGATTTAGGGTTTCTTTGGTTTCTTTAGGGTTTATTCCCAGTAGTGGAATTGCTGGGTCAAATGGTATCATTATTTCCAACTTTTTAAGAAAGTATCATACTGCCTTCCACAGTGGTTTCACCATTTTACACTCTCACCAACAATGAATAAGGGTTCCCATTTCTCCACAACCTTGCCAGCATTTGTTTTTGCTGGTCTGTTGAATTTTGTTACTGTTACTGGGGTGAGATGATATTTTTACAAGGAGTCAGGAAGAGACGAAGCTGACAAAATGGCAACTAACAGTCATAACAAGTCCACCTGCAATACACTATCCTGTGAACCTCCAAATCCCTATTTGTTTCTTACATTTTTTTAAAATTGTGATTTTAACAAAAGTTTACAGAAAAATTGGATTTTATTTATTCATTGTTGCACATTTTTATCCCTACCCTCCTACCCCAGTTAACCTTAAAAAAAACCTCATTAATCGTTGCATAATTCCCTCCCTCTTCCTCCCCACCATTCAGTCCACTTTGCTATGCACCTCTTATTCTGGACTGTTGTTATACAGAAAATGCCTACTCATGTATTCCTTATACCTACTCATATATTCCTTTTAAGTAGTTCTGTCCTTTGTGCTTATATGGAACCTATATTTGGACCAGGAGTCAGTTTTCAGAACAGAGCAAGGGAACACAAAATGGTTCAAAATTGGGAAGGGTGTATGCCAGGGATGCGTACTAGCTCACATTTTCAATCTATATGCAGAACAGATTATTGGGTGGGAGGTGGAAGGGGCATGGCAGGGCTATGTGAGTAGAAGTGTGACATCAGGATTGGAGGAAGACTCATCACTCAACAAGCTTTGTTACGCAGATGGCGCAACTCCACGTGCTGAAACTGAGGAGGACATGAAGAGCTTGTTGCAGAAGGTCAAGGACTGCAGCCTTCAGAATGAATTGAAACTCAACATCCAGATTCTCACCCCTGGGCTGATTGACAGCATCATGAAAGATGGTGAAGAGATTCAGATTGTTAATGTTAGAAAAGAATTTGAGGGTGAAAGAGAAAGAAAGAAACTGGTTCCAAGAAACGAACAGGCCTCTGTTTCATGGTCTGAGAGGGAGGCCAAAATGACCAGAAGCAGAGAAAGTCAAAATGAAGTGCCCACAATTAGCGACAGTCTCTTTTTATAAGGGTCTTGGGAGAATTAGGGAAGGTGGTACCTCTTGGAATCTGGGGCTGTTTATTGACTCACGTTGGGGCTTCCTCATTAGGCACAGAGCCTTTTCATGATTTATTGTTTGGTCTGGTCTTTGTCCTGGCCGCCCTTTCAAACCGTCAGATTTCTCAGGGAGTGACTAGGCGTGCAGGAAACTGCTATATTTTTCCTCTAGTTAACAGCTTTGGTTTGCTTGACTACACAATCAACACTTGATACCAGCAGTTAGGAAATCAAATGATAAATTTCATTGGGAGCGTCTACTGTCAGAGACCTCTCTAAAGTACAAAAGAGCAAAGATGTCACTTTGGAGACTAAAGTGTGCCTGGTTCAGGTAACGGTCTTTGCAATTACTCGCTATGCTTCATAAAGCTGGGCAATGAGTAGGGATGATAGAAGAAGAATTGATGTCTTTGAGCTGTGGTGCTGGAGAAGAGTATTAACTATACATACCATTGACTGCTAAGAGGATAAACACGTTTTTCCTGGAGTGGGTGAAATTAGGCTACTTCTTAGAGGCAAGGATTTTGAAGCTTTATCTAACATACTTTGGAAATGTTGCAAGGCGAGACCATCCCTTGGAGTGGGACTTTATGCTTGGGAGGGTGGAGAAATAGTGCAAGAGAGGAACACCCTCAATGAAATGTATTGATTCAATGACTGGGGTAATGAGGGCAGGTGTGTCAGAGACAATAAGATTGGCACATGATAGAGGAGGGTTTAGGGATGTTGTACATAGTGTCCCAAGGAGTCACAGGTGACTCAAAGGCACATAACAGCAACAACCCTTCATCTGTTCCAATGCAATTTTTTATTATTTATTCTCTCTTTTTTTAGTTTGTTTTCAATCCCCATGTCAGTCCTGTTTCTTAAAACTGGTGCTATGCAGTATTTATTTATTTGGGACAGAAATATTTCACTCAGCATAATGTCCTTCAGGGTGTAATATTTTAAGAGTTTCTTGTCTTTCAGTGTTGTGTTATTTTCCATGTGTAAATACACCATAGTTTTTCCTATCCATTAATCTGTTGATGGGTACTTGGTCTTCTTCTTTCTCTCTTATTGTGAGTAATGCAACAATAAACATGGGTGTGCCTATATCTGCTTGGGTGACAGCTGTGGTTTCTTTAGGGTGTATTCCTAGCTCAGGGCCACATGCTATATCTGTTCCCAACTTTTCCCCCTATATTGCAGCTTTTTCTTAACATTTTTTTCCCCAAATACCTATGGCTCTAAGTTGTGCTCGACTCGAAGGCAATCAACAAAAATCTTTGCCATATGCTGACAATATTCACTCTATCTATCACATGATGGAAAAGTTACTCCAAGAATTCTAAGTCCAATATTGCATCCCCTAACAGTGGTAAGAATATGCACTGTAACCCCTTAGGCAGGCAGTTTGGTTCCACCAACTACTCAGTGGGAGAAGGATGGACAGTCTTCTCCCTCACAATTACTGCTTCTGAAAACTCACTGGAGGGTCAGCTGTGTGTTGGCTTGGACTCTGCTGGACACAACAACAACAACAACAACAACAAAGGATTTAACCAAAATATGGTTAGATTTTCAGAATATTCCACCACAGGATAAATTTTTTTCAATCTAGGAAGCTGTGGAATCAATCATACAACTTACCTATTGTTTAGTTTACAATGTTAAAATAGTCACAGAGGAGGAATTTCAACTCTTTGTAAGAGAGGTTGAATTTGATAGAAAGGATAAGTAAGACATCAATCAAAGAAAACACCTAGAAGAACAGCTTAAATAAACCCTCAAGATATAAAGAGGATTTCCTTTCTTTGATATCATTTGGGTAATGGAATTCCTCTCTTGAAGGCTCTCAGGGTTGAATATGCCCTCTTAGTTCTTGTATAAGTTCCTAACTAGACTGTAAGTTTAGCTCTGACTACGAGACAGGCACCTTCATAGTACCTATAACAGCAAAACTTTCCAGACACCACATTTTCCTAGTCTAATTCTATAGCAATTCTACTACCTGGACCCGACCCGGTATTGGTTCTTAATAATAGACCACTGGCTGAGCCCTCTGAGTAGTCATACGAGTTATCACTTGGTGTGTTTTTT
>NW_006399923.1:1930911-1934465 GCF_000299155.1 Elephantulus edwardii | reverse complement strand
GTGCCTTGGGACTACTGGCCTAAACTGGACTTATATTGTGAGATATGCTTTGCCTCACACACTCTCCAATTTAATTTCCTAATAATTCTCAGTATTATGTCTGTAATTCAACAACAAATAAATGAAACTTTTGTCCTGGTGTAGCTCTTGAGGCATCATGCAGATGGGCTATGGGATATTGGACTGCTTTTTTTCTGGGGATGTGATGAGCTGTGCTATTTTCAATCATGGTGGTCTTTTCAGAGACACTCTCAGCCCTGTCTCCTCACATCTTGTTTTCTGCTTTTCAGAAAGATGAGATAGACTGCCTTTGACCACTTTGAGCCAGACAGTACTTGTTATACTATGCCAATAATGAAAAACAGAGTAAGAATGGTGTTGAATTCATAGTTAAAGAGATATGTTTAAGTTATATGCTGAAGTACAATGTCGTGAAGACCAGTTACTATTACTATTATTCAACTATATGCACCAATAACTAAAGCCAAAAAGAAGGAAATGAAAGATTTTTATAAAATGTTGAAGTCTGAAATTGACTAAACATGCCTTCAAGATAAATTAATGGTAACTGCTGATTGCAAAAGTTGAAAACAATGAAGAAAGAAGAGTAATTGGAAAGTAAGTATTTGGTATCAGAAATGAGGCCAGAGATAGAATGATCGAGTTTTGTTTGTTCAATGATTTATTCATTGCAAAATCATTTAAAAAAAGACGCAAATGGTATCTTTACACAAGAATCTCAACAGATAGACTGGAAAGGAATCAAATTGACCACATCTGTGGAGGAGTTATTGTTGGAAAAGCTCCATACCAGTTGTCAAAAACAGACCAGGTTTTAACTGTGGAAGAAAATATTCATTTAAAAATTACCGTACACTAATCTTGATTATGGCATCCACTGCCTGAATAACATGCCTCTGGAAATCCTATGAAGTTTGATAAATGTTGATAGTTGCAGAGGGGCTTCAAGCCTTTTGTTCATAGGGTTGTTTTGAGTGGTGCTTGACTCAAGACAGTCAATAACAACAACAACAACAACCATCTTGATTAGTTGATATAACAAGGACAATCAATCCACAGCAGCTTGATAACCATAGGTATAATGATTAGGATGTAAAAAACTATTTGTCGTGAATATGACTCAATCCATAACATATGCCTTTAAAAAAACCTGCTATGAAACATTAATTTGTATCAAAAGAAGGCAAGATGTTTGCCATATGGGGCTTTCACATCTCCTGCCACAGGTGAGTCACTTAAAATCATTGCATTTCATATACAATTTCTATTTATAACACAGTGTTTATATTTAGAGTTTAATGTTAATAGAAAGAGCATACCTTGATTATTTTTTCTTGTTTATAAAAGCTTATTTATTTTAGTAATTTTCACTTAGTTTCAAGAAGGTTAATTATTATAATATTACATCTAGCATTTTTAAAAAGTTCTATTTTAAACATTTTTTAATATACTGGTTTACTTATAAAGTTCATATACAGTTTTTGTTGTTGTTTTTTTTCTTGGGTTTTTTTTGTTTTTTTTTTACAACAGATATTTCTACCTCCACTCATCAAATTGTGCGACCCTAGGATTGCATTGGGTAAATCTACTGTCAAGGACCTTTCGAGATTATTGAGAAGCAACAATGTCAGTCTAGAGACTAACGTGTGGCTGATCCAGTCTATGGTCTTTGCAATTACTTGCTACACATCAGAGAGAGCTGGATAATGATTAAGGGTGATAGAAGAAGAACCAATGCTTTTGAACTGTGGTGCTGGAAAAGAGTCTTGAACATACCATAGATTGCCAAGAAAACAAATAGGTCTGTCCTGGAGAGGGTGAAACCAAGTTTATCCTTGGAGGCTAAGATTTTGAAGCTCCATTTCACATACTTTGGGCATGTGGCCAGGAGGAACTAATCGTTAGAGAAGGACATTATGCTCGGAGGGTGGAGGTACAGCACAGGAAAGCAAGACCTGGATGAGATGGATTGATACAGTAATTAGGGTAATGGGGATAGGTGTATCAGAGTCAGTGAGACTGGCTCGGGACAGGGCAGGCTTCAGAGCCATTATAGTACATAGGGCCGCTATGAGTCACAGGTGATGTGATGGCACATACAACAATAACACAACAACAACAATATGATTATTTTAAAATATTATATTTTGTTGATCACGATGGACTCATGGTTGATCCTCACGCAGGTTTCTAGAGGCTTCAATTATGTGTAATGATTACCCATTTTTTGCCCTGGAACAGCCAGAAAATTCAATCCAACTCTTTTTGGATTGGTACCACACACTTTACCACAAGGTCTGAATGGAGGTTGGGGGAGGGAGAAAATTGCAACAATTAATAATTGGAAACTCTAAGTCTCTGTAAACTTTCATTAAATCATTAAAATTAATTAAAAAAAACAAAAACAAAACAAAACAAAACAAAAAGCAGTAGGATTATAAATGGGGTTCTGGTAGCCTAGTGGCAAGAAGCTGCACTGAAATTCCAAAGGTATGTGATTTAAGGCCACCAGCTGCTCCCTGGGAGAAGGATGGGCAATCTCCTCCCATGTGATTAATTGCCTCTGAAAATTCACTGGAAGGTAAACTATATATGGGTAGGTTCTGATTTTATGGTGCATCACAGCAACAGCAATAGCATTATATGTAGTTTCAGATAACATTGCATATAATACTATAGGCTGTCTGTGACTTTGTTATTCATTATTGTCATGAGTATCAACAAGTTTCAAATGTAATCTATTAAGGGACTTCTTTTCAGAGACATATTACTTTCCATTTTTCCAGCTTGAAATTTCCTCTCATTTTATTTCTAATTTTTACCTTCAGTGTTTGTATTATTTTTAGATATATTGTATTCTTTCTACCTATCTACCTGACAGTTTCATAAAGTTTAAAAACGACTTTGAGCGTGCTGGTCTCCCGCATCCTTGTGTCATTAACAGGTCTTTTCACCATAAAAGAACAGCTCTGACCTGTCTCGCAGCATGCTCACAGCCAGCGAGCACAGTGCGATTTGTAAGTGTCCTTTCTTAATTTGCAGCCTCAAATGTTAGGTTCATTTAATGAAAGTCACGGAACTTTCAGTTGCACAACATTTGGGAATTTTAAAAATGCTTTTAGGTTAAACATGAGCTTGCTACATCGTATTAAAACAAGCAAAAGCAAAAAAATCGAAGTTACTGTCTTAAGTCAGAAAAAAAACCAAAATCTTAGTTGACACTCTACAGGTTTTTCTGAGGTTTATTTGTACAAGAGGAAGCGGTCCATCCCTCTCTCATAGCCCCACTGGTATATTTGAATAAGCAGAGAACCAGCCATTGAGTTAACAGAGTAACTCCTTTTGGACTACACCACCAGTATACCCAATAGATTATAAATACAGCTAATTAACAAGATTACCCTTACAAGATACATGCATACAAGGGAATATTTCATTTTGTGGACAGTATATTTCTTCCTTTGAATTTTTTAAAATAAATTATATTCAAATAAATTGGAACATTTTAGTTAGTTATAATTGCTGTTGTTAGA
>NW_006399923.1:1928501-1930389 GCF_000299155.1 Elephantulus edwardii | reverse complement strand
AGTGAGCCGCCAGAAGTAGTACTTACATGAGTTTTGTTTTTGTTGTTATATGCCATCAAGTACCTGCAACCAATACAATCCTATGTACAATAGCTCAGTACTCTGCTCTGTCTTGAGCCCATCTCTCGATCTCCAACACACCTTCCTCTATCACCCCAGTTACTATGTCAATCTGAGGTTTTCCTCTCCTGTTCTGTTCCCTCACCATTCAAAGCACAATGCCCTTCTCTAGGGTTTGGTGCCTCCTGGCCACATGTCCAAAGTATGTGAGACTGAGCTTCAAAATCCTTGCCTCCAAGGAGCACCCTGGCTTCAGGCTATCCAGGATAAACCTTTTTGTTCTCTTTTCAGTTCATGGTATGTTCAATACTATTCTCCAGCACTAGAACTCAAAGGCATCAATTCTTCTATCATCTTTGGTAACTGTCCAACTTTCTGATGCATAGCAAGTAATTGTGAAGACCATGGCCTACATCAGGCACACCTTAGTCTCCAGATTGATTTTTTTACTCTTCAGCACTTTGGGGAGGTCCTGACAGCCATTTTTCCCAGAACAATTTGTCTTTTGGTTTCTTGCTAAGAATGATAATTGTGGAGCCAAGCAAGTTGAAATTGTTGACAGTCTCAATCTAAGTACTCAAAAAAGACACCTTGGGAGTTCATGTATTTGACAGTGCTCGCTAGTTGTTGGGTGCAATCAAGTCGGCTGTGACTCATAATGATCCTATGAAGAACAGATTTGAACCTGACACTATCCTGTGCCATACTGACCACCCTTACCATCACTGATACACTTGAGCCCATTGTTGAATTCACCCTCTCAATCCATTTTATTAAGCATCTTGCTCTCCTTTGCTGACCCTAAAATTTGTGAGATGAAGCTTCACCATCTTCGATTCCAAGGAGTACACTGTTTGTACTTTCTCCAAGACATACTTGTTTGTTCTTTGGCAGTCCTTGGGAAAATTAATACTCTTATCCAACTTCACTCCTCAGAGATATCAATTCTCTTGTCAACCTTAGTGACTGTCCAACTTCCAGATATATAGCAAGTAATCACAAAGACTATGGTTTGTATCAGGTGTACCTTAATTTTAAACTAGCATTCTTAACTTTTATCCTTTTGAAGGGGTCCCTGAGAGCAGATATTCTTAATGTGATATTTCTTTTAATTTCTTGACTACTTATAAAAAAGTGTTGGTTTGGGGGAACAAATAAGATGAAGTCATTAACACACCAATCTTTTCTCCATCTATTATATGTTGCCCAGTGGTGAGAATTTTCATTTTCTTGATATTAAAATGTAATCTATAGTTTTTCTTTAATGCAGTTTATAGTCCCCGATTTTAGTCCTAGGACTATGATCCACCTAGAGTTGGTTTTTTGTGTATGGAGTGAGGTGTGGACCTTGCTTGAGTCTTCTGCAGATAGTTTTCCAATTTTGCCAACATTTGTTAAAAAGCCTGTCGTTTCCCCACACAACTGATTTCATCTCCTTGTCAACAATAAGTTGACCATAGGTAGATGGGCTGATTCCAGGGTTCTCAATTCTATTCCATTGATCTATTTTTCTGTCATTGTACCAGTACCATGCTGTCTTAACCACCAAGGCAGTGTAGTAGGATTTGAAATGAGGAAGTGAGATGCCTCCTACCTTTTTTCTATTTTTAAGGAGTGCTTTGCCTATTCAGGACTTCTTTACATTCTGAATGAAAATGAAACTGGAGATTGTCTTTTCCATCTCTTTGAAGAACGGGATTGGTGTTTGTATTGGGATTGCATTGAATGTGTAAATGGCCTTTGGTAGTATTGCCATTTCACAATATTGAGTCTTCTTATCCATGAGCAAGAGATATTTTTCTACTTCTCCAGGTCTCTTTTTGTTTAT
>NW_006399923.1:1925707-1927591 GCF_000299155.1 Elephantulus edwardii | reverse complement strand
TTTATCGTGGCTTTGTTCATAATAGCAAGGAGTTGGAAACAACTTAAGTGCCCATCAACAAATGAATGGATAGAGAAGCTGTAGTATATTCACACAATGGAATACTATGCTGCGTTGAAAAACAAGGAAATCATGCAAATTATTCAAAATAGGTGACCCTGAAGGACACTATGCTGAGTGAAATCTCAGTCACAAAAGGACAAATACTGCATAGTTCCACTGTTGTATAACAGGACTGACATGAGGGTTAGGGGGAGACTGGGAAAGATGGGATAAATAATGTATACTGCATTGAAACATATGAGAGAGAAAACTATTTTAAAGGGTTATGTGATTAGGTATTATTGTCATGATAGGAATCTAGAATGAAGGCTGCACAGTAGAGTGGACCTAGGGGAAGGGATTGTAAAGCAATGAAATAATTTTTCTTTTACTCTTCAAAGATAAGAGTGTACTGGGGGGAGGGGTGGGCAGGGAGAAAAGTTCAACAATCAATCAATGGAAATCCAAAGTCTCTGTAAACTTTCATTAAAATTAATAATAATAATGTAATCTGTATTGGAAACTACTGTCTTTGCTCTTCTACATCAAGTGCTTCAAGTCTTCCTCTTTTCAGTGAGCAAGGCTGAGTTGTCTGTATAATGCAGATCATAGATGAGTCTTCTTCCAATCCTAATACTACTTTCTTCCACATATATCCGGACTTTCATATGTTTTGCTTGGCATACAAATAGATATTGAAAGAGGATGCAGGCCTGACACACATTTTTCTTGAGTTTAAGTCACGCAGTGTTCTCTTACTCACGGGGTTTGGAAAAAACAAACAAACAACAAACCTCTTTGCCAAAACATGGGTTTCCCTTGAGTACAATTAAGTGCACTTAATTCCTTAAGTACAATTCTTAATGTTAGTAATATGTTGTGATCCACACAGTCAAATGCTTTTGTATAGTTAATATAAAAATGCTGTTATCTGATATTATCTGCTTTTCACTGTGATTCATTTGACATCAGCAAAAAATAGCCCTGATGTTACAGCTTCTTCTACATCATCTTGGGTTTCTGGCAGTTCTCGGTCAATATACAATTCTGAATAATCTTCAGTAAGATTTTTCTGCATGTGATATCAAAATCATACTGTTCAATAGTTTTCACACTATGTTTGATCATAGTTTGGGAGAATGAGAACAAATATGGATCTCTTATATCCAGATATTTATGTTTTATAGACTATCTAAAGGCATCTATCTCATAACCAGTTATGATATGACTAATGTTGAGAAGAATGAATATCCTAGAACACCTAATTATAATCATGCTAAAACTATACCTAGAACAAGAGACTCTTGTGAAAACAGAGCAAAGGAACACTGTTGTTGTTGTTGTTGATATGTGCTGTTGAGTTGCATGTGACCCATACCAAACCGATGTACAGCAGCTCTGAAACCTGACCTGTTCTGAGCCAGTCTAACTATTTCCCACACACCAATGCTCAGTGACTCTGTCAATATATCAATCCATCTCATTCACGGTCTTTCTCTCCTGCACTGTCCTTTTACCACCCAAGCATGAGGTCTTTCTTCAAGGACCAATCTCTCTTGGCCATGTGCCTACAGCATGTGAAACAGTGTGTTTATGGTAGAGCCGAAAAAGCTGTAATTCTACCAACCTCAATCTCTTCTCCATCTAATATGGTGCTGTCAGTGGCCCACTTAAGCTTCAATCTATATTGAGGACTATAATCATTGACCTTCTGCATCAAGCGCTTCAAATTTTCTTCAGTTTCAGCAAGGAAGGTTTTGTCATCTGCATAATGTAGGTTGTTAATGAGTCTTCCTCCAATCTTGATGCCACACTCCCTCTCATAAAGCCTTGCTTCCTAAA
>NW_006399923.1:1920788-1924982 GCF_000299155.1 Elephantulus edwardii | reverse complement strand
CTCAATATCAAGCAAAGAAAATTTCTTAACACTGGACGAATAAGCAACACCATGGTAGATGGAGAAAAAATTGAAACTGTCAACAACTTCATCTTATTTGAATCCACAATCAACACCCTTGGTACGAGCAGTAAAGAAACCAGGAGATGTATTGCAATAGGAAAGACTGCAGTTAGAGACTTCTCCAAATTATTGAAAGGTAATGATGCCAGTTAGAGTACAAGGTGTGTCTGATGCAGGCCATAGTCTTTCTGACCAGCTTCTCTACATCTGAGAGCTGGACAATAAATAAGAATAACAGAAGAAGAATTGGTGCCTTTGAGCCATGGTGTTGGAAAAGAATATTGAAATCTCATGGAATTCCAAAGGAACAAACAAATATGTCTTTTTTTTAACATTTTAAAAATCCTTTTTAATAGCATTTTAAAAACACTTTATGTAATAATGCTTTTTTTAAGTTAATTAATTTATTTTTTTCATTTCCATGAACATCTACAGAGATTTGGAATTCCATTCATTCATTGTTGCACTTTTCTCCCCACCCACCCCACCTCCACACCCCCACCCCCCATTTGCTCCTCTCCTTGAAAAGCAAAAGGAAAACTCCTTCATTGGTGCACAATCCCCCCCCGCACACCCCCCAATCCCACCCTAATCCCAAATATAATCTACTCTGCAACCCTCAATGTGTCTTGAAGAAAGTGTAGCCAGAGTGATCTTTGGAAGCAAATATGATAGAGCTTGCCCTCACATACTTTAGACATGTTGCTAAGAGAAGTTATTCCTCAGAGAGGAACATGGTCCTTGAAAAAGCAGAGGGTCGGTGAAGGGGAGGAAGACCCTCAACCAGGTGGAGTGACACAATGACTGTGTCAATGGGTTCTAGTGTGTCAGGAAGGGTGAGGATAGCACAAGATATGACAGTCAGTTCTGTTGCTCATAGGATCGCTGTGGGTCATACTCGACTCAGACATCTAACAACATAATCAGGTGACTGTGTGGTTTTGATCCAGGTTTTACGGTACAGTTAGATGAGAATATCCAGAGCTGTACCTGTTTTTCAGAACATTTACATTATTACCCCATAATTTTCATGGATCTTTGTTTTTCTTAATTTTCTTTAGTGCAGCTATACTGCTGACTCAAAGGCATGTAGTTCAAATCAAACCAGCTACTTACTCCATGAAAGAAAGATTGTGTTTCTTCTCATGTTTAATTTGGTGCTCTGAAAACTCACTGGAGGTTCAATTATGAGTTGGTTATAACTCCATGGTACATAGCAGCAACATCAACATATGACAGCTTTAAGGACACAGATAGTGTCGCTAGCTGCCATTAAGCCAAACCCCTGTGAATCCATACAGAATGGAACAAAACACTGCCCAGTCCAGCACTATCACCATAATAGACTGTATAAAACTTTTATGATCCATGAAATTTTATGAGAATGATTTTCTGAAGACTGACAGTGTTATTTTCAAGTCTAGTTTTGCAAGCAACATTGGTGACACTCCTTTAGACTTATAGTGTAAAATAAATGAGTACTGACAGATATTTGAAAGTTGTGCATTGGCTCAGAAACAAACCTGAGACTCCTTAATGGAAGGCTTGAATTAATTCCATATCTACTTAACTGTCAGTGTTCTCCGGGCTATAGATATTACCTTGCAATTATTTCACCAGACTTTAATTGATGAATTAATAACAATAGCATCAGCAGCTGGAACATCTCAAGATGCTTTATTTGACTAATATCAGGCAGAAAATATTCTGTGTGTAATTATTCCCTAAATTCTAATTGTAAAATTTGCAACTGGAAACACATTCCAAAATTCAGAAATCTACATATATTATACCTGTGTAGATTCATTCTTCTTGGTAGAAAGTGTCTGGAAAACCCCATTACATAAAGAATATTGTCTATTTAAATTCAACCTAACTATGATATTTATATTCTGAATCAACATTATTGGCACTTTTGGAACTCTTCCCACAATCAGCACTTTTGGCACCAGCAGTCAGGAAAAAAAAAAAAAAAACAAAAAAAAACCAAACAAACAAACCCCAACCAAACACAAATAACCAAATTGTATTGGGGTAGTCTGCTATTAGAGAACACTCCAAAGAGCTGAGGAGTAAAGATGTCAGTCTACAGAATAAGGTGTGACTGATTCAGGCTTCACAATTACATGATGTGCATCAGAGAGCTGGACAATGGCTAAGGATGACAGAAGAATAATTTATGCCTTTGAGTTTTATTGTTGGAGAAGAGTGTTGAACATACCATGGACAGCTAGGGGAACATATAGGGCTCTCTTGGAGAGGGTGAAACCAAGTATCTCATTGAAGGCAGGGATTTTAAAGTTCTATCTCACATGCTACAGACTCGTGGCCTGAAGGGACTAGCCCTTGGAGAACATCTTGCTCACAAGGGTGAAAGGACAGTGCAGAAGAATAGACCCCAGATGAGATGGATTGACATGATAACAGGGGATATGAGATTAGATGTGTTAGTGAGACTGGATCAGGATAAGACAGGGTTTAGAGTTGTACATAGAGTTGCTATGAGTCACAGGCAACTCAATGGTACACAAAAACAACAGCAACAACAACATGATATTTAACCACTTGTTGCAACACTGGTACCATAAACCAAAGGAAAATTGGTCTGTTACTACATAGGCTACTCTAAACTCACTTGTAAGAAAACATTCTAGCTGGACATTTTCCAAGACAAGTGGATATAGAGAGACTTCTTTTCACATCATTAGACATGTCACAAGGAGAGATATGTCCTTGGAGAAGGAGATCATGGTGTTGCTGCCGTTGTTTTTGGTAGGTGCCATTGACTTGACTTTGACTCATAGGGACCCTATAAATAACAGGGCTTAACCCTGTCTTATCTTGCACCATCCTCACACTTCCTCACACGTTAGAACCCATCATGGCAGTCACTGTGTTAATCCACCTGGCTAGGGCATTCCTGTCTTTCACCGACCCTCTACCTCTCCATGCATAATGTCCTTCTCCAAGGAATAGCCTCTCCTATCAATATGCCTGAAGTATGTGAACCAAAGTTTTATCATCTTTGTCTCTGGGGAGAACTTTAACCACACATCTTCAAGAAATATTTGTTTGTTTTAGCCATTAATGGGATATTCATTACTCTCTCAAAGTAAATATCAAAGATAATTTTTCTGTCATCCTTTTTATTGTCCAGTTCTCAGACACATAGCACGTGATCAGAAAGATCATGGCCTGAATAAGATACACTTTAGTGCTCAAACTGACAGTATTGCTCCTCAATAATTTGGAGAGGTTCATAACTGCAGACCTTCCCAGGTTAATCTGTCTCCTGATTCCCTGACTGCTGGTCCCAAGGGTGTAGAAAGGTTGTTGATTGTGGCTCTAAGGCAGAAGATGTTGACAGTTTCAATATTTTCTCTACCTATCATGATGTTTCATATAGGTTTGGTGGCAAAAAGGTTTGTGTTTTCAATGTTGAGATGCAATCCATATTGAAGTCAAGTCCTCCTCACTTTCAGCAAGTAAGGTTGTGTCATCTGCATAACATTGGTTACTAATGAGTCTTCTTCTGATTCTGATGCCATATTCTTTTTCATAGAGTCTAGCTTCTCAAGTAATTTGTTCATGATACAAATTGAATATATATGGAGAGAGAATACAACCCTGATATACTCTCTTTTTAATTTTAAACTCTTTAGCATTCCCTTGTTTTGTATATGTAACAGCCTCTTGGTCTAGACTTAAGTTTCCCGTGAACACAATTAATTCCTCTGGAATTTCATTCTTCTCAATGTTAGCCATAATTTGCTATGATCCACTCAGCCAAACATCTTTGCACAGTCAATAAAATATAAATAAACAATCTTCTGTTATTCTTTACTTTCAGCTAGATCTATCTAACATCAGCAATGATGTTCCTGGTATCATGACCTCTTTTAAATTCTACTTAATTTCTGGAAGATACCTATCTATATACTGTGCAAGCCATTTTTAAAATGATCTTCAGCAATATTTTCTCGCATGTGTTATAAATGATATAGTTAGATAGTTTCCACATTCTGTTGATCAGTTCTCTTGTGAGTGGGAACAAATATGTATCTTTTCAAATCTGTTGTCCTAATATTTGTCCTCCATATTTCTTGAAATAGACTGATGAATGTATATATA
>NW_006399923.1:1914919-1920343 GCF_000299155.1 Elephantulus edwardii | reverse complement strand
TTTTTTTTTACCAAATCGTGTCATTTTAAATTGACCAAACATACAATTAAGGTATGTTAATGATAATTATCAACTGGAACACAAATATTGGAAACAATGAAGAAGGAAGAGTAGTCATAAATTTTGGTCTTGACAGAAATGAAGCTGGAAACAGAATAATCAAATTTTGTATTTTCAATAATTTATTCATTGCAAATACCTTTTGTAAAAAAAAAAAAAACCCAACAACAACAAAACATAAATGGCAACTTTATACATGGACCTCACCTGATAAACTGGATAGGAATCAGATTGACTACATGTGTAGAAGGAATCATTGGAGAAGTTTGGGGCAGACTGTAGGTCATACCATCATATAGTCATGTGCAAGACAAATGGAGGCCAAAGAAAATTAAAACAAGTCCACGAGAACCAGAATATGGTATTTAATCTAATCCACCTGAATTTTGGAATCATCTGAAGAATGGGTTTGAAGCACTGAACACCAATGATCGAAGACTTAATGAGTTGTGGGTTGACAGCAAGGATATAATCCATGAAGAAAATAAAAGGTCATTGCAAACACAGAGAGAAAGAAAAAAAAAACAAACAAGCAAAACTGAAACAGATGTCAGAGGAGACACTGAAAATTGTAGTAAAACATCGAGAAGCCAAAACAAAAAGAAAAGATGCTGAAGTTAAAGAGCTGAACAGAGGATTTCAAAGGGCAGCTTGAGAAACAAAGTAAAGTATTATTATGATGGTATTTACAGGGAACTAGAATTTGGGAATAAAAGGAAAGAATTTGCTTTGCATTCTTAAGCTGAGAAAACAGAAAAACAAAGTTAAGCCTTAAATGATAATAATAAATGATTCTACAGAAAATATTTTGAATGGTCAAGGAAGCATCAAAAAGAGATGGAGGGATGCACAGAGTCCTGGAACACGAAGAACTGATTGACTCTGAAAGCTTTTAGTAAGTACCATATGGAGCAGGAGCCAATGGTAATGAAGGAGGAAAGACACCATACTTTATACAATAGAGGGTCAGTGATGAGGAGGAAGAGAATCAAAGAGTTGATTTAGTGGTTAAAATATGATTTAGTGGTTACAATAATGGGCTTAATGTAGCAGTAAAGATGATTTATTAGTAAGGATAATTAGGGACTGGTAGTGTTTCATTTATTTCATGTCATATATAGATAGAATTGCCATGACTCAGAACTGACTCAATAGTACCTAACGACAACAAAATATTTGTGTTACTGCCAACCCAAAGCATGCAATTTGAATCCACCTACTATTCTCCTCTAGAGAAAGAGAGAACAGCTTGGTAAAATTTAAAAAACTCTGAAAATCCACCGGATGATCAGCTCAATCAATTCTGACTCCACAACGAGTTTTGAATTTTTATATGGATAAATAAATCTGTTTTGATTTTGTGGGATTTTTCAGTTAAAATTTTTTTCATGTTTTTATTTTGTAATAATTAAGTATAAAATTTCACCCAGACCATTCCTTTTAAAAATTACATCCTAATTTTGATTCCCAATATTTTTGTCTACTCAATCTATATGTTAGACAAATAACAAGCTGGAATATGTGAAGACAAATGGATCTTCTAGATTGAACAAGGACAACCTCTATTAAATACCCTTTCTTGCAGAAAGTGAAAAGTGTAAAATACAAAAGAAGATTAAAAAGTTATAGCCTTCTATATGAATTACACATCAACATGAGAAAACAAAATTTTCATCACTTAATCAACTGGCAAAAAATTTGATAAATGAACTTTGATAAATTTCGATAGTTATAGAAAGCCTTCAGGCCTTTTGTTCAAAGGGTGGCTATGAGCCGTGCTTGAGTTGAAGGCAATCAACAACCACAATCAACTGGTAACGTCACAATAGTTAGAGAAATTATGACATTGTCAAAGATTTATTTCATTTTACTTGGATCCACAATAAACATTCATGTTAGCAGCATTTAAGAGATGAACAGACACGTTATATTTGGAAAATGTGCTATCAAAGATCTCAACAAAATACTAAATAACAAGGTGGTTGGTTTAAAGACTAAATGCACCTGATCCACGCCATTTTTGAAAGTGTTTCCTACACACCTGAAAGTTGAACAATGAATAAAAAAATAAAAAATAAGGAAGAGCCAACGTCTTTGAATTGTGGAGTTGAAGAAGAATATTGAGTGGCATGTACTGTAAAAGAACAAACAAATCTCTCTTACAGGAAGTGCAGTCTTGGTGTTCCTTGGAAGTGATTATGGTGAAACTTCATTCCACATATTTTGGGCATGTTGTCAGGAAAGGCTGGTCCTTGGGAAAAAGACATCCTACTGGGAAATGCAGAGGGTCAATAAAAAAAAATAAAATAAAAAAAATACTCTCAAAATAACCTGGACTGACCCAAAGACCTGAGTATGGAGATTGTGAGGAAGTCAAAAGATAGGTCAAGTTTCATCTATTGTTCATTGATGGCTTCTAATAACAACATTGTTGTAATTGGCTTATTCTTTCTCATTGTTATCAAGTTGGAATTTACCTACACCTGTTTCTCCATTAGATTTTCAAGATAGTAAATCACACAGGAGATTTTCCATCTGTCTCCCTAAGAGATGGTAGTGGATTCTAACCATCAGAGACTCTCAAGCTTTGGTTAGCAGTGCAACTTCCTATAGACTATGCTACCAGAATACTCTAAATATTGTTGTATTGGTGTACCATGCAACCTGTAACTGACACTTCAGTGGGTATTTAAGGCAGTAAGTCACACAGGAGTTGTTTGGAAAGCAGAATTATTGATGCTTTTGAGTTATGGTGCTGGAGAAGAGTATTGAACATACTATTGACTGCCAAGAGAATAAGCAGGTCTGTCTTGGAGAGGGTAAAACCTAATTACCCATTGGAGGCAAAGATTTTGAAGCTGTGTCTAATATACTTTGGACATGTCAGAAAAAAGCAGTCTTTGGAGAAGGACATCATAGTTGGAAGGGTGGACAGTAGCACAGGAGAGGAAGACTCGAGATGAAATAGATTGACCAGGAAATAGAGTAACAGAGGTAGGTGTGTTGGATAAAATGACATTAGCTAGGAATATGTCAGAGTTCAGAGCTATTGTGCATAGGGTCACTATAAGTCATAGGTGACACAACAGCACATAAGAACAATATATATTACTCTTTACTAGATGCATAAATTTACTAGAATAAAAAAAATAGTGTCTTAGTTAGCTTAGTTAATTTAGTTAGCTGCTGTAACAGGGATACCCAGGTGTTGATTTTCAAACCACAGATGTATTCCCTCAACATTTAAGGATATTGAAGCTTAAACCTGGGCTTCCGGCTGAAGGAGGAAGTGTTTATTAACTCTATGCTTTGCTAAAAAGCCAACTTTTCCCAGTTTTCCTTGGCTATTTACTAAGTCTACTTAATAAGTCTCTCCCGAGTCTCAGTGTCAGCGGGATGGACGCATGCAGCCCCTGGAACCTGAAAAGAGAGGCAAGTGGGAAATGCTGGGGCATTTGTGGCTTTATTTTTGTTCCAAGTGGGTGGCTGCAAAGCGGACTTGCTAGATTAATTAGGGGTCTTTTGTCCAGAGTTTGCCAGCGTTTGGGCATGTTGGAATGGGAACATAATGTAGGGCCCTCGGGCCCTATATTTTTCATTGTTTTTGGTCAAACATTTTCTAGGTCATAAAGGCCTGTTGTGTCCACTTGTCCTACATAAATAACTTGTGGTTGCTGTGAAGCTGCACACTGTGATTTGACTGATGTGTCAAATGTGATAATGATTACCCGTGGTGAATGGTGTTGTCAAGAAAATGTTGCGGACTTTCGTTCTTAGGGTCACTAGGCGTTGCCTACTACTCGATGGCACTTAACAACAACAACATCAACAACATTTAGTGATTATCATGTGGCATGACATCTACTTTCTCCATATCTATGTGATTATTTTCTGTTTCTAATTGGCTGAGATTGTTAACAGATTTAGTTTGCTTGGCTCCACATTCAATACTCTTGTTACCAGCTGCCAGTAAATCAAGAGACAAATTGCATTGGAAAAGTCTGTCAGGGACCTCTCTGAGTACTGAGGAAGAATGGTGTCAGTCTGGAGACTAAGATGCACCTGGTTCAGGCATCTTTTCAATCTTTGCAATTATTTCCTAGGAATGATAGAAAGAGAATTTGTACCTTTGATCTGTGGTGCTGGAAAAGAGTATTGAATATATCATGGACTTCTAATAATAGAACAAAGTAATTTATTCAGGGTAGGGTGAATTCAGCCTGCTCCTTGGAGGCAGGATTCTGAAGCTCTGTCTGACATACTGGGGGCATGTTGCAAGGAGGGACCAGTCATCAGAGAGGTACATCACGTTTGGGAGGGTGGAGTGACAGCACATGAGAGGAAGACCCTTGAAGAGATGAATTGACTCAGTGACTGGTGTAATGGGGTTAGTTGTGTCAATGACAATAAGTTTGGCTCAGGATAAAGCAGCATTCAGAACATGACTTCACAACACATAACAACGACAATCTACTCCTTTCGTAAGTCACATGTGATTATTTAAAGACACATCTTTATGCACACAGTAGGAGAGCTGTAGAGTCCTAGTAATAAATACTTGCACTGTCAACCCAAAGGCAACTGGTTCAAAGCCATCTGATGCTGTCCAGGAGCAAGATGAGTAGTCTCCTACCACACCACTTTTAATCTATGAAAACCCACTGAGAGAGTCAATTACATAGGTGTTTCCAACCTGATGGCTCATAAGAACAACGAAAGTGATCCTAGTGGAGTAAATAAAGCTTTATGTGTTGGTGTGATAACTAAAAGTTCAAAGGTTTCAATTTACCACTTTCTCTGTGTGAGATTAACACGCATCTCATCATGAATTAGAATCGAGTCTACAGCGGTGAATTTGGTCAGCATAAAAAATTCATATACATTATGCTTCATTCATACATAGTGCTTCACTCTTTCATTCACTCATATTGTGTCAAATAATCATTCCCATACATTACATTTTATAAATATAATTACCATTGATCTATGCCCACTATTACCCCTTCTTTTCAGGTGCCCACAGGATCTTTCTTAATTCCTTCACCCCTTCTAAACTCTGTGACCCTGTGATATTCCCTGTTCCCCAACCTCAGCCCCGCTCCTCCATCCTCTTCTCCCTTTGGACATTTATACACATTTTACTAGCTATCTTTCTATTTTTACAAAAATAATTTAATGTATTATTTGTTCTTACAAAACTGAGTTAGTTAACTTAGAATAATGCTGTCTGGCCTCTCCCATATTATGGGTTTTTGTTGGGGTTTTTTTTTGTGTGTTTTTTTTTTTAAATTGTTACTCCTGGGTGCTGCATAGCATTTCAATTTGTGAATGTACTATAATTTCTCAATCAATTTATTTTTTGAT
>NW_006399923.1:1912762-1914534 GCF_000299155.1 Elephantulus edwardii | reverse complement strand
GGACAGCGCAGGAGGGGAAGACCCTCTATGAGGTGGATTGATTCAGTGACTGGGGTAATCGGGATGGGTGTGTTGGAGGCCATGTGATTGGCACAGGATAGAGCGGGGTTTATGGCTGTTGTACATAGGGTTGTTATGAGTCGCAAACGACTCGACGGCACATAACAACAACAACAACTGTTGAGTTCAATTAGCCAAGATTTTTTCTTTTTTTTTTTTTTTTTATGGACTTTTCCATCAGTGTTCATGAGAGATATTGGTCTGTAGCTTTCTTTCTTGGTAATGTCTTTGCTTAGTTTTGTTATTAATGATTGCTTCATAGAGTGATTCAGGGAGTGTTCCTTGTTATTAAATGATGTTTGTAATAATTTAAGTATAATTTGTCATAGATTTTCTCTGAGCATTTGGTATAATTCATCCTTAAAGAAATCTGAGCCGGGAGATTGGGGGTTTTTGTTTGGTTTGTTGGTTGGTTTTTTTGTTTCGGGTATTTTTTTGGTGCTTTTAGGGGGAAAGAGAATTCTTTTTATGACCTGAACTGTTTCTTGTTTGGTGATGGGTCCGTTCCAGTGTGGTACATCTGTCAATGTCAATGGGCAGGTATAAGTTTCAAGGAATTTATCTATTTCTTTTAGGTTTTCAAATTTTTCAAAGTATAGTTTGTTCATAGGTTTTATGGATTTAATATCATCTGGTTCTATTGTGACATCACCTCTATCATTTCTTATTCAAGTTATTTGTGTCTTCACTTTCTTCTCTTTTGTTAAATTTGCCAATGGTTTGCCAACTTTATTGACCATTTCAAAGAACTACTTACTGGTATTATTGATGGTTTTAATTGTTCATTTGTTTTTTATCACATTTATTTCAGCTTTTATCGTCACTATTTCCTTTCTTCTAAATATTGTATGTTTAGATTATTGAATTGATAGAGGTTGAGTTAGATAATTCATTTTCCTTCTTTCTTTTTTATGTGTTTGTCTATTGCTATGATCTATTCCTGATGGACTACCTTATTTACCTTACCTTACCTCAATGGTTTGGCACATTTAATTTTTAATATCATTTTTTTTGAAATATTTATGTTTCTTTTTTTTCTTTAATAATCCAATCGTGTTCTAGCCAAGTGTTATTTAGTTTCCATATTGATGGGTTTATAAACTTTACCATCTTGTCATTAAATTCTAGTTTATGGTATAGTGGTCTGAAAAGATTTTTTGTATTATTTGTTTTTAGTTTTTAATTTATTGAGTCTTGCTTTGTGTTCTAAAATATTATTCTGTAGTATTTAAGAAGAAAATAAGATGAATTTTAGTTGGGTGCAGTATCCTGAATATATCCACAAGGTCAAGTTAGCTGATTCTATAGTTTAAATCTTCTGCATCTTAAAAACCTAAAGGTTTCTTTTAATTTGACCTATTCTTTGGTGAAAGTGGTGTGTTAGAGTCTACTTCCAATATTGTAGTGCTGTCTATTCCTTTCAAGTTCATTAATTATTGCTTTATGTATTTTACATGTCTATCATTTGGTGTGTAGATGTTGAATCAGTATATTTCTTCTTAACCTATTATGCCTCCATCATTATATAGTGCCATTCCTTACATTTTATGGTGTTTTTCATTCTGGAGTCTACTTTATCAGAGATAAGTATCCTCACTTCTGCTTTCTTATTTGTGAATGTCATTTGTTTTATACATATATATACACACATGTATATATATGTATCTATCTCAATATAATATATATGCCTCAATATAATATATATTCCTATG
>NW_006399923.1:1906809-1912186 GCF_000299155.1 Elephantulus edwardii | reverse complement strand
TTGTGGGACTGAATTAGTTCACTCAGCATAATGCTCTTCAGTCCCTCCCAAGTTAGGTAATAATTTACAAAATCATTGCTCCTGCATGCTGAGTAGTATTCCATTGTGTAAATGCACCATAATTTCTCAATCCATTTGTTTGTGGTTGGACATCTGTACTGTTTCCATGATACTAAATTCATTTTTCAAGGAGATCAAAAGAAAAATTTTCAAATTTATTTGGAGAGGCAAGATACCCTGAACAAACAAAATACTTCTGAGTAACAAAAATGAGGTGGTAGGCATAGTGTTCCTTAACTTCAAAACCTACTTCACAGCAGTAGTAATCAGAGTACCATGGTGCTGGTAAAATGAGAGGCACATAGACCAAAGGAACAGAGTTGAGAACACAGTAGTAGACCCAGCTATCTATGATTGATATTTGACAAGGATATCAAAGCTATCAAATGGGGAAATTACAACCTCTTTAATAAATGGTTCTGGCAAAACTGTACTTTGACTTGCAGAATGCTGAAACAGGATCCACATCTCACACCAAACACAAAAAACAACTCAAGGTGGATTAGAGACCTGGGAGTAAAGCCCCAAACTATAGAATTCATAAGAGACAAACTTGGGTCAAGCTTAGACGCACTAGTCCAAAGTTTAAAGAAACTGTCAAATATAGCCAGAAATGTACAAACTGAAGAGGATAAAAATGATGAATGTCACCTTCTAAAGATGAAATTCATATGTGCATTAAATACTTTTTCCAACAGGGTGAAAGAAAAAAAAAACATACGAACTGCTAACAAGCATTTGGTAATGCCATCTCAGACTGGAGTCTCATGAAAAAAGTCTACAGAATACCCCTGGACCTCCACAAGTTTACAAAATAGGCAAAAGACATGAAAATAATTTCACAGAGGAAAATATTTGAATGCCAAACAGACACATGAAGAAATGCTAGAATCATTGGCAATAAGAAAGATACAAATCAAAACCACGATGAGATACTATCTTACTCCAGTAGCAGTGGCAAAGTTTAACAAGGCAGTAGATCATAAATGCTGGAGATGATGTTGCAAGAAAGGAACTCTTTGACATTGTTCGTGGGATTGTAAATGGTGCAACCATTCTGGAAGGCAGTTTTGCACTTCCTCAAGAACCTGAACATAGAAATTTTATATAACTCAGCTATTTAACATCCTGGAATATACCCTGAGAATGAGAACTGAGATAGAAACAGAGATTTGTACTGTTCATAGCATGAGCATTATTTACCATTGCAAGAACATTGAAGGGCTTTGGGGTTTTTTGTTTTGTTTTGTTTTTAAATGTATTCTGCAGTTCTTTTTCCATTGATTGGTGACTTTAATTCATTCAAATTAAGTCCAGTTATTGACAGACCAGGTATTATTGCTGCCTTTAGGCTTTTTTGCTGCCATTATCTTTTTCCTGATTACTACGACCCATATATATTTTCCTTTTGTGTTTCTCTGTAGAAGATTGTCATTAAACTTTCTGTAGAGTTGGTCTTGTTTTTACCATTCCCTTAAGTTCTGACTTCCAAAACTAACCAGATTTCTCCTTAACATTTGATGAACAGCTTTGCTGTTTACAGTAATTTTTTTTAATTTTTTTTTTTTAATATTTGTACCATCAAATTGGATCTGACTGGTACAGGAGGCAATTGTTCCTCCTGCTTCAGCAGAGCATCTGTTGGATTTGAACCATGCACCTCTGGGATTGCAGTGCAGTTTCCTGCCACTAGGCCACCAGAGCTCTCCTGTTTACAGTATCTTGAATAGCAATTATTTCTTTCAACATTCCGTTTATGCCATCCCATTGTCTTTTGCTCACATGTTTTCTGCTGAGAAATTAGAACTTAATCCAATTTGTTCTCTTTGTATATTCATCTTTGTTTTTCTCATGTTGCTTTTAGATTTATAACCTAATAATTAACTTGGAGAATTTGACTGATGGTAAGCTAGTTTGTTTGAAGTTTGCTGAACTTGTTGAATATGGATTTCTCCTCTCATCATAATACCTTGGAAGTTTTCTTCTAGTATATTTTCCACAATTTATTTTGTCAGTGTTTCCCTCTCCCCCTGTGTTCTGCAATCCCAATATATATATAATAGTTTATTACAAAAATTTGAATATATTGTTTTCAAGAACAAATTCTTTCAATATTCCTCACACCCGACCCATCAAGTTGTATCCCGTGATTAATCCCCCCTCCTCCAGCACATCCTCATCCCTCTGAATCCAACCTCTCCAACTCTACTATATTTATTCTTGTGGGACTGAGTTAGTTCACCCAGCATAATGTTCCCTCCCAAGTTAGGTAATAATCTACAAAATCATTGCTCCTGGGTGCTGCACAGTATTCCAGTGTATGAAAGTACCATAATTTCTCAATCCATTAATTTGTGGTTGGACTATTGGGCTGTTTTCTTGCTCTTACTTCTTCATTATCATTATCTCTTGATCACATGTTGGTTCATAAAATTCTTTAACAGCCAATTATATTTGGTACAATGACTCTGTGTACTCCATCCATATTCTTTAATGCTTACTGGATCATTCAATATTCTGTCCTTACCATCCTTAACTATTACAATTTAAGGCTTGATTTTGTTCTTTCGTTCCTTCAGCTTAAGAAATGCTGAGTAAGTTCATCTGTTTGATTTTCCAACTCCAGCTCTTTGCACATTTTCTTATAATACTTTGTTTTGTCTTCTTGGGCTATCCTTTGAAATTTTCTGTTCAGCTCTTAACTTCCAGCTTTATTCCCTTTGCTTTGGTTTCTCAACACTTTAGTACAATATTTTGACTCTCTTTTGACATCCTTATTGGTCTTTTCTTCCTCCTATGTCTTTAAAATAACCAAAAGCATTCTTCATGGATGATATTCTTGATATCTTCCCACAACTTAGTCTTCCTTCATTAGTGTTCAAGGACTCAAATGTGTTCCTGATTTTTTTTTACTAGGGTAGAATGGATTCAGAGCCAAATTTTGGTTCCTGCGGATGTGAATTAGTCTTCTTTAGTTTTAGTTTGAACTTTCATATTAGTAGAGGAGAGTCTGTTTCACAGTCAGCACCTGGCCTAGGTTTCATAGCTAATATAGAGCTTCTCCAATGATTCTTTCCACTCATATAATCATTTTTATCCGTGTGCATGCCATCAAATGAGATCCATCTATACAACATGGTTTTTATGGTCCCAATTAATGTATTTCAACAAACAGATGCTGCCCTGGATGTGCTTCCTTGGTTGTGCCAAGAAACCTGGAGAACAACTACCTGGACAACTGACTAAAACAGATCTATATTTATTACTACTTGTCGTTGTTGTTGTTATGTGCCGTCGAGTCATTTGCGACTCATAGTGACCCTATCTATCTACAACAGCCCTAAACCATGCTCTATCCTGTGCCAATCAAAAGAAGGAAAAAAAAGGAAATAATTAAACAATATCATTAATATACACTGGACAGATTTGTACCATTATAATAAACAGTAAAGAGATTGAGATTTTTAACAGCTTTTGTTTGTTTGGTTCCACTATCAAAACTATTGGTACCAGCAGCCAGGAAATCATGATCCAAATGGCATTGGGACAGTCTGCTGTCAAGGACCTTTCCAGACCACTGAATAGTAGTGATGACAGTCTGGAGACTAAGGTGTGCCTGATTCAGGTCATAGTCTTCATAATTACTTGTTATGTATAAGAAAGCTGGACAATGACTAGGGATAATAGAAAGATAACTGATGCCTTTGAACTGTGGTGCTATAGAAGAATATTGTCATAGACTAGTAGTAGAACAAATGGGTTCATCCTAGAGAGGGTGAAACCAGGCTGCTCCTTGGAGGCAAGGTTTCTTAGAGACAGAGTAGGAGATCAAGACCTCAGATGAGATGGATTGACACAGTAACTGGGGTAATGGGAGTGTCAGTGAGACTGGCTCAGGAGAAGTAAGACTGACTGTTGTATGCAGGGGTTTTATGAGTGCCAAGCGGGTAGATGACATATGATAATAACAACAAAGTCCTTCAGGTCCTCTGTGGTTTGCAGTGAAGCCTTATGTGAATCTTGCCTTATTGCAGCCCTATAAAGGAAAAGTCTATTGCCCTCATTGTTCTATGAAGTGTCCAGAATCCCCACTGTGAAGTTTCTCTCCAGGGGAGCTCAGACCCCTCCCTTTCAAGTACCTCAATGTGATAACTCTAGGAGTGAGTTCTCACCTGATTGCAGCCATCTTTCCTGAAATGTATTGTACTCTTTTGTTTGCAAAGTGTTCCAACAAGGCTCTTCAAGTTAAGCAACTTCTGCCCAGGGAGTTGTAGTCAGTTCCCTCCCTAGCACTTCAATATGCTGGCTGTGAAAGTGAGTCATCTGATTGCATCCCCCTCTTTTAAATTCTATTGCCCTCTTTGTTCTGTGAAGTGATTCCAAAGTAACCAAGTTCCCCAACTGAAGGAGTTTCTCCATAGGGGAGTTGCAGGCCACTCCATTTCCAGGACATCAATGCACTTGCTCTGGAAGTGAGACTTTTACCTGAGTGCAGCTTCCTCTTCTACAGTGTATTGTCCTCTTTTTTCTGCAAAGTGGTGTGACCAGGTTCCCCAACTTAAGCACTTTCTATTCATTTGTGTTGTAGGCACCTCTCTACCTAACATTTCAATGGGAGTTTTACTATGAAAATATTATTGGAAGGTAACTATGCTCACCTTTATACCACAAATATTTGTAGGCAGGCCAGAAGCTACTCTAAGATGGAAAAAACAGGGTTCCTGCTTTATCATCAAGGTACTTTTGGGAAAAACTGCTGTGGATTTAAAGCCCAAAAGGGAGCATAATATTTAGGTGTTTTACAAAACATTGATGTACTCTGAGTAATTTTATAATAACAATAGTTTAATATCTATTAAGAAAAGACTCACATAATGCCAAGAAAGCAGCAATCTACCTCAGCCATCATGAAAAAGCAAAATAATCCTTCTCCTAAAACAAACAAACACAAAAAAATCAGACCCTATGAATACCCCAGATATACCCAGATAGAGAAAACCAGAAGAAATATAATTGTTATTTGATCAGCTACAGAAAAAGATATAAATGTGGGAAGAAACAATGAAAGTCAATAAGAGAGAAAATACCTCAGAGAAAACAGTCCAGAAGAAATGTATGGATGAAGAACAACTTGAACAACTATAGAGAAAAATGCAAATGATAGAAGAAAGAATTGATAGAATAGATAAAGAGGTACAAGATAAAGAGGTACAAGAATTAAAAAAATATCAAAAGACAGAGAAGGTACTGGAAATAACAGAAAGCACGAAAATGCAATCCAGATTTTTAAGACCAAAATGGAAGAGTGACCAACATA
>NW_006399923.1:1882177-1902020 GCF_000299155.1 Elephantulus edwardii | reverse complement strand
TTGTCAGGTGTTAGGTAGTTGAGGACTAGTCATAGCTAACCTATGAAAAAAGAGTATTGAACCCTCTCGTATCCTGTGTCCTTCTTATAATTTCTGACATACTTGAGCTCATTTCTACAGTTACTGTGTCACTCCATCTGGCTGAAGGTCTTCCTCTCTTTTGCTAATTGTCTACCCTTCTAAGCATGATACCTTCCACTGTATAAGGAATAGCAAATGCCATATGGCTTTGGTCAACTCTGCTGTAAAGGGTTAAGTTGTTGTAAAACAATGATGGCATTATCAAGACTGACATGGGATGAATTCACATTTAGTCTCATAAGCATGTGAATGCTGGACTCAGGATGAGTGTCCTAGAAGAAAATCTGATTACTTTTTTATAATAGTAATGGTAAAAATATATTGAGCATCATCAATTTACAGAGAAATTAGTCCACATCACTCATAAATAAGCTGGAATGGTTCTATGAAGTGAAGACAGTGAACCTTAATCTCGTATACTTTGAACAAGTTATTAGGAGAAATCAGTCCCTGGAGAAAGATGTCACACTAAAAAAAGCAGAAATCATTAAAAAAGAGGAAGACTCTCATTGAGATTGAGTGAGTCAATAACGTTAACTATGGGCTCAAATATAGCAACAATTTTTGGAGATAGGGTGTGACTGTGTTGTGTTTTCGTCTGTTGTGTACAGATAGGGTCATTATGAGTTTAAACTGACACCTAATACCCATTCAGACACTTAACTGCAGCAACAGCAATCAGCGAACACGTAGCAGTTCAGTCGTGTTTTATTTTGCCTCAAGAGAGTAAAAGTAAATTTCTTGTTAACTTATAGTTCTGACAAACCAGTGCTCCAGCTGAATATTTTAGGGAGTTTCAGTTTGGATGGCTAGAAGTCTCAAAGGAAAAATAAGATCAATACTTGTCACAGCAGGAGATACTTTACTGTCAGTGGTATGTCGTGGCACCAAAGATGGAAATATATATATATATATACTTCTCGCTTGTCTTTATGTAATGGGCAAGTTTTTATTAAGAAAATGGAATCACTTTCTCTGACAATTTGGTGACCAGATCCAAAGGTATAAGTGTCATTTGGTGGTTTAATTTATATGCTAGCATATTTTTATAACTTATGTATGCTATGTAAGATAGGCCAAATATAGTTTAGTTTTTTTGGAATGTTCCATCACATACTTGGTGCATTTTCTAGGCAATTATTAATTGTAGGAAAGTAATGCAGAGATCTTAAATTTTTAAAATTTCAATGTTGTAACATTATGTAGTTTAGTTCCCAAGGACTGTCAAAAGAATAGACAAGTATATCTCAGAGAAAGTGCAGCAGATTGGTCTTTGAAAGCAAAGATGATGAAGTTTCACTTCACATACTTCAGGCATGTTGCCAAGAGTGGTAGTTTTTGGAGAAAGACACGATGCTTGGAAAGGCAGCGTGTTAGAGAAAGAGATCAAGAGCCTCAACCAGGTGAATTGACATACTGACTGCTTTAATGGGCTCTAGTGTGTCAGGAAGTGTGAGGACGGCAAAGAACAGATTAGGGTTCAGATTTGTTGTTATTAGGGTCACTGTGGGTTGTTTTGGACTCCTGGCACCTAACAATAACAAAAAGAAACACTTTTCTGTTAAGATATGGTATCTGATGCTTGTTTCATTTTCTTCTTTCCCTCCTTTCCTCTCTCTCTCCTACTCTCTCTCCCTTCTTTCTCTAAATATTACCCAATGTTTCCCTTTTTCTTTGTGCCTGCTTAATAACATGTAGAGTCTAGTGCACATATGTTTAGGTATTTTTTGAATAATTCATAAAATAAATTCAGTCTAATTCATCAACATAATTTATATTAGTGTTAATATTAGTATTATTTTTAATTGTTGTTGTTATGTGTCCTTGAGCTGCTTGTGACTCATAGAGACTATGTGTACAACAGTTCTCTATCCTGTGCAAACATTATTATCTATGACACACCTACCCCATTACCCCAGTCACTGATTCAATCAATTTCATTGTGGGCTTCTTCTCTTGTTCTGTTCCTCTATCCTCCCAAGCATGATGTCCCTCTCTAAGGAGTGGTCACTCCTTGAAACATACCCAATGTATGTCAGCTGAAATTTCAGAATCCTTGCTCCCAAGGAGCAGCTTGGTTTCACCCTCTTTTGGGTGAATCTGTTTGTTCTCTTGATAGTCCAATGCTCTTCTCCCCTGTACGGCTTTCAGACACATAGCAAGTAATTGTGAAGGCAATGGCCTAGATCAGGCTCATCTTAGTCTCCAGGCTGAAATTGTTGCTCTTTAGTACTATCGAGAAGTCTCTGACAGCAGATTTTCCCAAGACAATTCATCCTTTGAAAAAGATATTAATATAAAATAAAATTCATTTTAAAGTTTTTATTTAGTCACTGTGTCAATTATAAATGGTACCAGAGGGTGAATGGGATTAGAAATATGCGTAGGGATATGGGCATAAGTAGTTCCATTGACATTTTCATTTTTGAAAGTAGTAAAAACTAAGAAGCTGACTTTCCCTGACCCTCTGCAGACAATTCTGTAAGTGTCACTTCACCATGTCCAGAGTGTCCAAGTCCTACCCGCTCCACAACTGCCCTGTGGTCTCGCTCGGCCCGAGAGCCCAATTGAATCCTATTAAGATTATACCCCTGAAAACCTAATGGGAAAATGCTACTCAGTTTTATGAGATTATTAAAAGATGAAATTTCTTATCAGCAGCTAATAACCACAACATTTAAGGACAGATAAAAAAAAATTAGAGTTGCTTAAACAAATTAAAACCCCCCAAAACTAAAGTCATGGTTCTATGCCATAGAGTCAGAACCAACCTCTAGCTAACCCACCAGTAGATTTTCAGAATCAGTCAATCACATGGACAACAATTGTCTGCCCGTCTACGATCTGTGCTCCTTTGAGATTTTGGTGCTTCTCTTCACTAGGCCACCAGAACTCCACCTAAAACTATAAGAAGAAAATAGTAGACGAAACTCTACACAGACATGGATTGTCTAAGAATCCATAGTATGGCATTAAAAACAGGAGTAACTAAAGAAAAAAAATTAGGTAAATTGAAATTTATAAAAGTGAAAAACAATTTATGTTGCAAAATATATGATCATGAAACTGGAGATGGAAATAATTATTTGCGAGCTGTATAGATCATTGTTAAGTGTCAATGAGCCATAATTGACTCATCATAGCAGACCCTCCAGCTGGTTTTCAGAGGCAGTAAAGGACACAGGGGGAGATTGCCCACCTTTCTTCTTTGGAGCAGCTGTGAAATTGAACCATGAGTCATTGCGATGTCTGCACACATCCTTACCACTAATGCAGCAGGGCTTCTTATATAAATGATAAAGAACTTAGATGTGGATTTGAACAACTGAATAATAAAAAAAATAATCATGAGTGGAAAAAACAGACATTATTTGAAAATAGGCATTTCATCTTTACTCATTAGGAAATGCACAGATTGTGTCTCAGTGACAAGAAAGAAAAAATCTCACTACTAGACTCATAGGTAACAGCATGATGGATGGAGAATGCATTGAAAGTATTGAAAAGATTATCTTTCTTGCATCCACAAACAATATACTTGATATCAGCAGTTAAGCTAGCAGAGACATATTGCACTGGGGAAGTCAGGGAACTCTCCAAAAAGGTGTTAGCTTGAGGACCAATGTATGCTTGACTCAAATTTTTTTTTCAATTCCTTGCTATGTTGTTGAGAGCTGAACAATGAATAAAGATAACAGAAGAGAAAGAAAGAAGAAGAAAGAAAGAAAGAAAGAAAGAAAGAAAGAAAGAAAGAAAGAAAGAAAGAAAGAAAGAAAGAAAGAAAGAAAGAGAGAGAAAGAGAAAACATGAGTCTTTGTGGTATTGGAGAATAGTACTGAATATCCCACAGACTACGAAAAGAACAAACAGATAATGTCTTAGAGAAAGTGCAGCCAGAGTGCTGTTCATAGGGTCATCATTATGGTTCGTATTTGACTTGACAGTACTTTACAACAATAACAGGAAAATGAAAAACAGTATTTAGAATAATATTCCACTTTGTACTGCTAAGATGGCTGTTACTGTTGATTGCCTTTGAGTCACTTCTAATAGCTATCAAATAAAATGGTATATAACTTTTAATAACTGTATTTTAAAAGAACTCTTACAGTATGTTAAAAACAGACATCAATTTGGGCACTAATTTATGTGTGTCTGATAAAAACTCTATTGTTTTTAATTATTTCCTAAGCCTGTGAAAGCTGAACAATAAATAGAGAAGACAAAAGAACAATTGATGAATTTCTATTATAATATGCAATGCATCAGTATTCTAATTAAAGTTCTGATATTTTAGTATGTGAAGAATTGACTGTTTTACATCATCTAACCCATTGCCATGTAGGAGATTCAAAAGAGTAGAAAACGTATGAGAGAATACAACTGCGTTACAGGATTTCCAAGACTGTACATCTTTATCAAAGTACAATATTCCATTTTTCTCTCATGGAATGGTTGGTGGGATACAACTGCTGACCTTTTCTTGGGACTGGCTCCTCTTAATAGCATGTCCAGTGTATGAGAGATGAAGCTTTGACATCCTGTCCTCTAACGAGCTTCCTTATTGCACTTTCTCTAATGCATTATTTTGTTGGTTCTCTTGACAGTGGAATATCTAATACTCTTTTCCAATACCACTCATAGGTATCAATATTTCTTCTGTCATCTTATTTGTTTTATGTCAGAACCATACACATAGTAGGCTATTGAAAAGACTGTTACCTTTAGAGATCATAGTCTTTAAACTGACATCATTGCTCCTCAGTATTTTTGAGAGATCTATGAATCTATGACAGATTTTTTAATTCAATTGGTCTTTTGGTTTCTTGACCGCTGCTGTATATAAAATGATGTTGATTTTAGATCCAGACAAGATGAAGACATTGGCAATTTCAATGATTTCTTCATCTTTCAGGATATTGTCTATTGGCCCAGTGGTCAGAATGTCTGTCTGCTTGGTATGGAGATACAATTCATTCTGAAAGAGCAGTCCTTGACCTTTTGAACCAAGTACTTCCAGTTAGACTCACTTTCAGCAAGCAAGACTGTGTCATCTATATAATGAAGGTTCGTGATGAATTTTCCTCAGATTCTGAAGCTACAGTCCTCTTCCTAAATTTCAGCTTTTGGAATGATTTGCTCTGCATACATATGGAACAAGAATGAGGAAAAATTCAGCCTTGACAAACACTTTTCATGAATTTAAAATAAAAAGCCTAAGAACTAACGAAAAAAAATACACAAACAAACATTTTTTTAAAGTTATATAGTACTTTCTGTAAGAAAAAATATGACAGTCACCAAATCAGTGTATAATGTTACCTCTTTTGTCTTAGTTTCTAAATTACTGTATTCTTATTCCCTATAAATTTTTGTTACTAAAGCCAAAAGTCAGATTTTATTGTAAGACAGAATCTTAGGTCAGAATAGATGAATAAATTATTTGGAAGACATAAGTAGATAAAAGAGAAAAATATATGGACTTCCTAAAATGTTGAATTACTAGCTTTATTTCTTGTGATTGAATCACCCTTGTCATGCAATTAATATGATAATTTTGATGGGACCATTGTACTTTTGAATAGTCGAACATGGACTAAAGCTGAGTCTCTGAATTCGCCTTTTTCGTAAAGCATTCATGGTCACATAAGCTCTGAATGTACAAATGTTCAAAAAGGTTAAAATTAGCATTGGGAAAGAATAGTTGAAGTCTGTGATTTTCAAATCACTTGTACATATTCTGATGTAGATATTTTGAATAAAAGATCCTTTGAAGAATCTAGTATTTTTGTCATTATGTGAATGTATATATAGTTAACACATGGTTTTTTGCAATAATGTAAAAAGATGTACACATTTTTAAGAGCTAAAAGATCAGAAAAACTCTTCAACTGAAGCCTCTAGTCAGCACAAAAATACATAATGTCAAGAGTTTGCTTTATCTCATTATAATTGTCCTAGTAAAACACATTCAAAATGGCTTTAATATTATGTGGAGAGGAATATTTTACTGTGACAAAATTTACTTTTTTGAAAAATAAAAAATGATGTGAATTATTGTTTATATAACAACTCTCTGTGGGAAATGTTTTAGGCAAACATATCTAACACAGCATTTTGACTCTCATATCAGTACAGTTTAGATTGAGATTATGATAGATAAAAATACATATTGCAGATACCTTGGGCAATATCCCTGTTTGCCTGGTTGATACATAGACAAATCAGAGGACCTTCTTTTGTTTAAAGGTAGAATTAGAGGTTAAAACACTTTTTGAGCATAAGAGCTGAATAGTATTCATGCCCTCACTCTATGTTCAAGTACTCTAATGTTATATTACAACTAATATTTAAATGTTATGTCTTTTATACCTGTAGAAAGCAATTCTTTAATTTCTACCTATTGTCCTTCCTTAGTATCAATCTTTTTTCTACTTCACGGTCATTTCTTTAGAAAGGTTTCTCCTTCTCTTCAACCTACATAATTTCCTTTATTTCTTAGCTGCATAATTTTTAATATACCTTGACTCAAATTGTCATACTTATTTGGCTGATAATTTTTTTCCTATAAAAGGACACTTATGGTGCCTCAAGCAGTGTAAAGAAAACTAGCATTTAGGCTACTGCTAATTTCCTTTTGAATATAGTCTTGTACAAGATAAAAGGCCCCAATAAATGCTAGCTGTATAGAAGAAGCCATCCAGACGGGCAGGAAATAAAGAGACACATAGCACTGGGAAAATCTGCAGTTAGGGACGTTTCCAAATTACTGAGAAGTAGTGATATCAGTTTGAGGACTAAGATGCCATATTCAGGCCATAGTCTTTCTGAATACTAGCTGTACATCTGAGACCTGGAAAATGAATAAGGATAGCAGAAAAAGAATAGATGCCTTCGAGCTCTGGTGCTGGAGAAGATCACTGAACATCCCTGGACTGCCAAGGGAATGAGCAGATATGTCTTGGAGATGGTGTTTCTGGAGTGTTCTTTGGAGACAAGAATAATGAGGCTTCACCTCACATACTTTCGACATGCTCTAGGATGTGCTATTCCTTGGAAAATGACATGATGTTGGAAAGGGCAGATGGTCAGCAAAGCAGAAGAAGACCCTCAACCAGGTGAATTGAGATGGTGACTGTTGCAGTGGGTTCAGGAAGTGTGAGGATGACGCAAGACAGGACTGTGTTCAGATCTTTTGTTTATAGGGTCCCTATCAGTCATACTCTACTTGATGGCACCTTACAACAACAGATGCATTAAATTTGTAGGGGTTAACAAAACCCCTATAACTTGTGTATTTAATGAAAAATCCAAATATGTATACACCTGTTGTGATAAATATGAATTCATTACTAATATATTATTGTTGTTGTTGTGTGCTGTTGAGTCACCTGCAACTCATAGTGATGCAATGTATATACCCTATACCCTGCTCTATCCTGTGGCAATCATGTTGTCTCTGCTACCCTCATTTCCCTAGTCACTGGATCAATCCATCTCATCGAGGGTCTTCCTCTCCTGCACTGTCCTTTCACCCTCCCAAGCATGACTCCCTCTTCAAGGACTGGTCCCTATTTGCAACATGTCCTAATAATGTCAGAAGAAGCTTTAGAATTGTTGCCTCCAAGGAGCAACCAGATTTAACCTCTCTAGGATGAAACTGTTCATTCTTTTAGCAGTATATACTATATCTAATACTCTTCTCCAACACCACAGCTTAAAGATATTAACTCTCTTTCTATCATTCCTAGTCATTGTACACCTCTCTGATGCATAGCATGTAACTGCAAAGACCATGGCCTTATCAGGCGTACCTTAGTTTCCAGACTGACATTGTTGCTCTTCAGTACTTTGGAGAAGTCTCTGACAGCAAATTTCCCCAACACAAGACATCTTTTAATTTCCTGGCAGCTGGTGCCAAAAGTATTGATAGTGGGGCCAAGCGAACTAAAGCTGTTTACAATCTCAATTTCTTCATCTTACTTCACAATTCTGCCAATGGTTTCAGTGGTGAGAATTTTTGTTTTCTTTTTTTTTAAGTTTATTTTAACAATTTTAATGAACATTTACCGAAATTTTGGATTTCCATTCATTGCTGCACTTCTCTCCACACCCAGCCCTCACCCCCTCCCCCCAGTTCACTTCTCTTTTTGAAAAGTAAAAGAAAAACTCCCTCCCTGGTACACAATCCCCCTGCACCCCTCCCACCACCCCAAGTACATTCCATTATGCAACCTTAATTGTGGACTCTTGTGATAACCATAATACCCTATCATATATCGCGTTTAAATTATTCTTGATGTTGAGCTTCAATTCATATCAAAGGCTGCAGTACTTGACCTTCTGCAGCAAGCACTTCAGGTCCTCCTCAGTTTCAGCAAGCAGGGTTGTGTCCTCTGCATAAGCCAGATTGTCAACAAGTCTTTTTCCAATTCTGATGCCACATTTCTTCTCTTAGAGCCCAGTGTCCAGAAAATTTGTTCTGCGTATAAATTGAAAAGGTATGGGGACAGGACACATCCCTGGGGTACACCCTTCCCAATTTTGAACCATGCAGTGTTTCCTCGCTCTGTTTTGATATCTGCCTCCTGGACCAAGTATATGTTTTACATAAACACGATCAAGTTTTTTTTTTATTCTCCTTTTTCTCAAAGTTCGTCACAGGTTGTTGTGGTTCACAGAGTCAAATGCCTTTGCATAGTCAATAAAACACAGATATATATTCCTCTAGTATTCTTTGCTTTCAGCAAAGATCATATCCAATGTAATATTAATATAGATACCAATTATTCATTTGTGTGGAAAGTTTAAATATATGATACCAGCATGAAATCTTGAAAAAATGATTAATATTTTGAGAATAAAATATAATAAGGAAGAATGTACAGAAAGACAATCTTTTCATACATTTTTACTTTCAAAAGATACATGAGCCTCTTAAAACAACACAAATTTATCATTTAACTGATTCTGCAAGCCAGAAATATGGATCATCTGCACTGGGTCTTTTTCTTCAGTTACCGTGAAATTGCCATCTACTCCCAAAATTATTGAAGTTGCTAGCCAAATTCAATCCCCGTTATATGTGAACGAAAACTCTTGTTTTTCGCTGCTATTAAGTATTCAATAATCTTTGCTCTTAGAGGTTTAAGATTTCTTCCCATACTTCCCCTGTGGAGAAACTTGAAATGGCAAGCTAAGTTCCTCTTAAGTATGGAATCCTTCGAAATACCACCAGCTCATGATAACCTCCATGTGTTGCAAAGCAAAATTGTTTCAAAATAGATATTTGTCTATAATAATGAATGAAGAATATCTTCAGACCTTTCTTCTATGATACCACTGGATAGTTTTGTATCATTAACCTGCAATGTTATATTTGAGTGTAATCCATTTGTGTCAAACAAGAACATGAACATCTTCCACAGGTAAATCACAATCCAAGGTAATTTTTACGCAATACGTGATAATTTCTATATCTTCTGGTTATTTGGTTAATAGTATTAATTATATTTATAATGTTCTTTTTTATATTAATAATATATTATATTATTCAATAGTTTACATATTCTGTTGGATCAACTTTCTTGGGAACAGGAACAAATATGGTTGTCTTTCAATCCGTTGGTCAGACAGTTATCCTCCAAATTTCCTTCCATAAACTGCTAAGTGCATCTAGGGCTGAATCTGTTAATTGAAAGAAGTCAATAGGCCTTATTTTTGCCAATGTCTTTGATGCAGCTTTTACTTCCTCTTTCACTAACACTGGCTTCTGCTTATATGGTACTTTCTGAAATTTTTCAGTGATAGTTCTTTTTGGTACAGTAACTCTGTATTCCTTCTATCTTATGCTTCTTGAGTTATTCAATGTATTGCCCATACCATTTTTCAATATTGTGACTAAAGGCTAAAATTTGTTTTTCAGTCCTCTCAGCTTGAGAAATGCAGAATAAGATTTTTCCTTATTATATGTTCTTTGCAGAAACCATTTTAATTCATTGCTTTGTCTTCACAAGCTGCCCTTTGAAATCTTCACCATATGTACACAGGGAATTGCTAGGTGTTCAACCAGGATTTAGTAGAGGCCGTGGCACCAGGGATATCACTGCTGATGTCAGATATGGATCTTGATTGAAAGCAAAGAATACCAAAAGAATGCCTATTTATGCCCTTTATTGAGTATGCAAAGGCATTTGACTTTGTGGATCATAATAAGTTGTGGCTAACCTTGAGAAGTATGGAAGTCCCAGAGCACTTGCTGTCCTCAGGCAAAACTTAGACCAGGAAGCTGTTGTGTGAACAGAACAAGTGAATATTACCTGGTTGAAAATTTAGAAGGGTGTGTCAGGGTTGTATTGTATCTCCATACCTATTTCATCTGTCTGCTGAGTGATTTGAGAAGCTGAATTCTCTGAAGATTATATGATACCAAGATTGGAGGAAGATTCATCAATAACTTTCTTATGCAGATGACACACACAACCTTGCTTGCTGAAAATGAGAAGGACTCGAAGCGTTTGTTTCAGGAGATCAAAGAGTATAGCTTTCAATATAAATTGACTCTCACTGTTAAGAAAACAAAGATTCTTACCACAGGAACAACAGGAAACATTATGATAGATGGAAAAAGATTGAAACTTTAAACTACTTCATCTTACTGGGATCCACAATTAACACTCTTGGTACCAACACTCAGGAAATCATGAAAAATACTGTGTTGGGAAAGTCTTCAGTTAGGGACCTCTCCAAATTATTGAGGAATAATGATGTCAGATTGAGAACTAAGGCTCATTTGATTCAGGTCATGGTCTTTATAATCCTTTGCTATGTACTTGAAAGCTGGGCAAGAAAAAGGATGATAGAGAAAGAATTGATGCCTTTGAGCTGTGGTGTTGAAGAAGAGCACTGAACATCCTACAGATGACCAAGAGAATAAAAAAAAATATGTCTTGGAGAAAGTGTAGCTATAATGTTGTTTAGAGGCAAAGATGGTAAAGTTTCACCTCACATTGTTTGTCGTTGTTATGTGCTGTCGAGTAGTTTGTGACTCATAGCGACCCTATGTACAACAGCCCTAAATCCTGCTCTATCCTGTGCCAATAACACTGCCTCTGACACACCCATCCCTATTACCCCAGTTATTGAATCAATCCACCTCATAGAGGATAGACTGGATTGAGATTGATTCACCTCACATACTTGGGGCAAATTGTTAGAGGGGTTATTCCTTGGAAAAGGACATGGTGCTAAGAATGGTTAGGGTTTGGTGAAGGAGAGGAAAACTCATGACCAGGTGGATTGACATGATGACTCTTGAAATGGGCTCCAATGTGTCAGGAAATTTGAGGGTGGCAGAGGATAGGACAGAGTTCAGATATGTTGTTCACAGAGATTCTGTGGGATATACTCAATGGCAGCTAACCACAGTTACACATTTATAAAGAGGATAAAGACCATGAGAACAAAATTTTACTTACAATACTGGTTCTTCTAAATGTCTAGAAAGAGTATTATAGTTATGTGTTGTTACATGCCGTCGATTCACCAATGGCTCATAGTGACCCTATGTACAACAGCCCTAAACCCTCTCACCATCTCTGACACACTTACTTTGATTACCCCAGTCACTGAATCAATTCACCTCATAAAGGGTGTTCCCTCCACCCTCCCAAGCATGGTGTCTCTCTCCAAGAATTGGTTGGTCCCTCCTTGTAACATGTCCAAAGTATGTCAGAAGTTTCAGAATCTTTGCCTCCAAGGAGCAGCCTGGTTTAATCCTCTCTATGATGAACATGTTCGTTTTCTTAGCAGTCCATAGTATATTCAATACTCTTTTCCAGCACCATAGCTCAAAAGCATGCATTCTCCTTCCATCATCCCTAGTCATTTTCCAGCTCTCTGACACATAACTAGTGATTGCAAAGACCATGACTTTACCAGGTGTACTTTAGTCTCCACAGTGACATCATTGCTCTTCATAGAGGTACTTGAATATTTGTCATGAGGTGGCATTTCAGGTATTTTGTTAGAATGGAAACACTAATAGTAAGAGATTAAGGGACCATAGATTTGACACCAGTTCTGCATGGGAAATATTTACCCAACGTTCTAAAAAGGAATTGAAATATTAAATTAGGAAAGTGGCTTAGAATCAACTATTGATGCTGTTATGTGCCACTGATATGCTACAACTCATTGTGACCCTATGAACAGTGGCACTGATTCATGCCAACACTTGACTACATTGCCAGTCATCATGTCAATCCATCTCATCCAGATTCTTCCTCTCTATCAGGTGAAGATTTAAAATCTTTGCCTAAAAGAAATAACTTGATTTCACCTTCCAGGACTGACCTATCTATTATCTTGGCAGTCCATGTTATGTTGAATTCTCTTCTCCAGTACCAAAACTCAAAGCCACATTTTCTTCTTTGTTGATTTTATTTATTATTAACTTTCAGATGCATCACAAGCATTTAAGAAGGCATTGACTTGGCCCAGGTGTACCTTAGTCTTTAGATGGATATCATTACTTGTTAGTATTCGGAAACATCCTTGAAAGCAGATTTGCCCAGCACTAGTCGTTTAATTTCTTGAATTCTGTTACAAAGGGTTTTGATTCTGAAAATGAGCAAGGTGAAATCTTTAAATCATTAACAACTTAAATTTTTCTCCATCTATTGTGATGCTGCCTATTAGCCTGATTGTGAGGAAATTTGTTTTCTTCATGCTGAGATGCAATCCATATTAATTCCTACAATTCTTGATCTTCTGTAGCAAGTGCCTCAAGCCCTCATCAATTTCAGTGAGCTAGGTTTTGTCTTCTGCAGACATATGTTTTTACTGATTCTTCCTCCAATTCTAATGTCACACTTTTCATCATAAAGTCTAGTCTCCCAAATGATCTGTACAACATATAGATTGAAAAAGTATGGAGAAAAGATACATACTCCTTTCTTGTTTGTCAGATATACTGATTACCTTGATATCTGACACTCTTTTCTTGATTTTTGAAACCGTGCAATGTTCTTCTGGTCTGGTTGGACAAGAGCTTCTTGGTCTAGGCAGAGGTTTTTCATGAGCACAATCAAGTGTGCTGAAATTACCGTTATTTTCAATGTTAGCTACAATTTTTTTGTTATGCATGCAGGTAACAGGCTTTTCATAATCAATAAATATAAATAGACATCCTCTGGTACTCTCTGCTTTCTGGAAGGAGCCATCTGATAACAGCCATGATATCCCTAGTGACATTGCATTTTCTAAATCCAGCTTGTATTTCTGTCAGTTTTATGTTGAAATCTCTTCGAATTGTTTTAGATAATCTTTAAGAAGAGTTTATTTGTATGTGATACTAGTAATACATTCTCTTGGATCATCTTTTTGGGGAAATGGAAATAAATATGGACCACTTCCTGTCAGTTGACCAGGTAGTTTCCTTCCAGATTTTTTGGCACTACTTGATGAGCACATACAGGGCTGTTATGTTTGTTAAAATATGTCAATTGGTATTTCATCATTTCTTGGGACCTAGATTTTGCCAATTCCTACAGAGCAGCTTGAAATTTTTCTTTTATTTTCAATGGTTCATAATCATTTGCTGCTTCTTAAAATCATTGTATGTCAGCCAGTTCTTTTTAATACAGCTAATGTGTATTCCTTCTATTTTACTCAGTTGATTCCATTATTATTCAAGATTTTCCCCATAGCATATTTTAGTATTGAAAATGAAGACTTGAATTCGTTTTTTCAGCTCCTTTGGCTGGGGAAATGCCAAAATATTTTTTCTTTTTATTTTCTGACTCCAGCTCTTTGCACATTTTATTATAATACTTAGCTTTGTCTTCACATGCAGTCCTTTGAAATCTTCTATTCAACTTTAAGAAAGTAAATAAAATTATTATTTTATACTTATTTACTTATTGTGTTCATATAAATTGCTTTTACCAGTGGATAATTTTCATTTCCTTTACCCACTCCAACATCCACTCATCAAATTGTGTGACCCTATGGTTAACAGCATTCCCATCCTCACCACTCTGTTCCCACCCTCCCCTCTTAGATCCTCATTACGTGTTCTACCCTAGTGATTTTATATAGTATCTGTCTTTATGGGATTGAATTAGTTCAATTAACTGTAATGCTTTCCAGTCCCTCCCGAGTAACATAGTGATTTGTAAAACCATTGCTCCTGTGTGCTGCATAGTATTCCATCATGTGAATATACCATAATTTCTCAATCTGTTCGATTGTGTTTCGTATTTGGGCTGTTTCTATGTTCTTGAGATGAAGAATAACACTGCAGTGAACTTAGGTGTACAAGTCTCTATCTATGACTCGGTTCTCATTTTCTTAGGGTGTATTCCAATCAGTGGAGTAGCTGGATCATATGTAATTTGTATATTCAGCTTTTTAAAGAAACACCAAACTGCCTTCCAGGGTCATTGCACTATTTTATAATCCCACCAGCAATGTATAACAGTTCTTATCTCATCACATCCTCTCCAACATTTATTACTTACTGCCCTGCTAATCTTTGCCACTGCTATGGGGGTAAGATGGTATCTCACTTTCGTTTTCATTTGCATGATCTCTTATTGCCAGCGATTTTGAGATTTTCTTCATGTGTCTCTTAATCCTCTGAATATCTTCATCCATAAAAATTCTTTCCATGTCTTTGGTCCATTTTGAAATTGTGTTATTAATCTTTTTCTTGTGAGGCCCAGTAGGATTCTGTAAGCTTTGGATAAGAGACCCTTGTCTGAAATGGTATTGCCAAATATTTTTTCCTAGTCAACAGGTTTTCTTTTCACTCTGTTGGGAAAATGTTTTGATGGACACAGAGATTTTTAATCTTTAAAAGTCAAATACATCCAGAAATGTACAATCTGATGAATGGGACCTTCTAAACCTTATTCAACATTTTATCTTCATAATTTCTTCCCTTTGTTTTGACTTCTTAGCAGTCTAGTGAAATTCAGGATATCTGTCATCCATTTTTGTCTTTTCTTACTCTTCTGTTATCATAATGACCTTTTGTTTGCTCATGCTTATCAGTGATATCATTTTTGTCTTTTCTTACTCTTCTGTTATCATAATGACCTTTTGTTTGCTCATGCTTATCAGTGATATCATTCACAGCCCATTTGGTCCTCAATGGCTTTATCCCATCATTGAGATAATTTTTTTTTTTAATTTAGATGACATACACTCAAGGTTGTACTTTGTTTCTTGTGGATGTGTTTTAATTTTCTTTAACGTCAATTTGAATTCGTTCATGAGTGTAGTTGATAATTTATTCCACAGATGATAATTTATTCTACAACTGATACTTACTTTCTCTAATAATTGTTCCAATAGATATAATCGATCTTATTCTTGTCTAGTCCATAAGGTGAAGTCTATGCGCATACTAGCCATTTATGTGCATTTTTTAAAGTAAAAAATATTTGCAATTAATATATAATTGAGTATACACAATTCTATCAATTTATTCTAACCTCATTTCTATTACCAAGCCCATAGTTTATGACTACTGGTCCTTCTCCCATCTTCCCAATTTTCACATTCTATTCTCCAATTATTTTTAACAAATCTTATTTGCAAGTTTGATCAATTTCATAATGAAAATCTGCTAAAAATCTTCAGTCTTCCCCTCTTTGACTTTAGCTGTTGAAAAGCTCATATATATTTTTCACACCAATCCTTTCCATTTCTTTACACACCTCTTCCTCCACTCATCAAATTTTATGACTCTATGATTAATGACCCTCCACTCCCCACCCATCTCCTCCTCCTGCTCCCACCTCTTCTTCCCTTGTATCTTCATACATGTTCTACAATATAATACTTATGCAATATTTGTCCTTATGAGACTGAGTTATTCACTTAGCATAATGCTCTCCAGTTTCTTCCAAGTTAGGTATTGATTTACCAAATCATTGCTCCTGCATGCTGCATAGTATTTCATCATGTAAATGTACCTTGTAGTCTACGTTTGCTATAGTTGTTGTTGTTATGTACCATCAAGTTGGAACTAACTCATAGCTGACCCCCCAGCGAGTTTTCAGAGGTCATTAATCACAAAGGAGGAGATTTCCTGTCATTCTCCATGGAGTAGCTGGTGGATTCAAACTGCGGGCACTCAAGATTCAAAATAACAATGAAATATTACCGTCACATCATTAGCAAAATTCAACAGACAACAATCAAAAAGTTTTGGCAAATATGTGGAGAGATTGGAACTCTCACACACTTTTTCTTTTGGGACTCTTAATTGGTGTAATCCCTACAGACTGACCCATCCTTAAAAAGTTGAAGAAAGGAGTACCATTTCATCCAGCTATTCTACTAATGTTAATATCTCTAAAGAAATCAGAGTTGCTATACAAACAAATGTATGCAAACTCATGTTTGGTGTAACATTATTCACAATAGCAAAGAGATCAAAGAATCCCATTTATCACCAATAAACAAGTCATTAGAGAAACTGAGGTGTGCTTCCCCAATGGACTCTTGCACAGCATGGAATATTAATGAACTTGTGGAATACTATATCACCTGGAGGATTTTGGAAAACATTATATTGAGTGAAAGCTCTCAATCCAAAATCCCCAGAAAACCAAAAACTACAAACCAAACAAATACTATATGAAGATACTGTAATAAAAATGGGATTTGGGGGGATGGTACAAGAAGAGTAGGAAAAGAATAGTTGACAATTTTTGTGTTGGAGTAGGTGAAAGGAAAGTCAACCTGAAATAAATAGACAATCAGATATTATGTCTGTTGCAACTAACAATCTAGAGTAAGAAATATACGTACTACAGATTAAAGAGAGTAAGAGAAGATTTAAAAAGGCTAAAGTGTGAAAGTACGTGAATAGAAAAACAATATACAATATTTCATGCTTAAACGTTTTGAATCTTACTAAAGATTATCTAAAAACAACTGGAATGCTACATTGATAGAAGATTACCAGAGTTTCAAGCTGGATTTAGAAGAGGCCGTGGCACTAGGTACGTAATAGCCAATGCCAGATGGATTTTGACTGACAGCAGAAAGTAACAGAGGAATGTCTATCTTTGTTTAATTGACTATGCAAAGGCAGTTGGCTATGTGGATCACAACAAATGTGGCTAACTTTGAGAAGAGTGGGAATCTCAGAAAATTGATTGTGCTCATGTGAAACTTACATTTGGTCCAGGAAGCAATTGTGTAACAATGAAAGGGTTGTTATTTTTTTGTTTTGTTTTGTTTGGTTTGGGTTGGTTTTTTTTTTTTGTTTTTTGTTTTGTTTTTTTTTTTAACTTTTCAAAGAGCAATGTAAACAACTAGGGAGGAGGGATGGGCAGGGAGTAAAGTGTCCAAAAGTGGAAATCCAAAGTCTCTGTAAACTTTCATTAAAATTAATAATAAATAAAAAATAGAGCAAAGAAACACTGCATGATTCAAAATAAGGAAATGAGTGCATCAGCAGTGTATCCTGTTTCTGCATTTTTCAACCTATTTACAGAACAGATCATTTTGGAGGCGGGGCTTTATGAGGAGGAAAACTCATCAACAGTCTGTTATATCCAATGACACAATCTTGCTTTCTGAAGTTGAAAAAGGCCAAAAGTGTTTGAAACAGAAGATCAAAAACTGCAATTTTCAATATGGATTGAAACTTCATAGCAAGAAAAAGATTCTCACTATTGGACCAACTGGCAGCACCATGAGAGATGGATACTGAGATTGTTAACAATTTCAGCTTAATCAGTTCAAGAATCAACAGCTTTTACACTTGTTGTTGCATACCAAAGCATCAGAATCAACCCACAGCTGACCCTCCAGTGGGTTTTCAGAGAAAGGTGATCTCATGGGAGGGAGAAGATTACCACCCATCTCCAGCAGAGCAGCTAGGGGCCTCAAACCATGTGCCTTCAGGATTGCAGTGCAGCTTCTTGCCACTAGGCCACCAGAATTCCCTAGCCTTAGCACTAGCAATATGGATATAAAAAAGACATTGCACATTGCATTGGGGAAATCTAATGTCAGGGAACTTTCCAACGTGTTTTAAAGAGCAATAATGCCAATTTAGAGACCAAGATGTGCCCAATCCAGGCCATGATCTTCACAATTACCCGCTATCAATCAGATAGCTGAAGAATTAATAAAAATAACAGAAGAATTGATGCCTTTGAGTTTAGCTGAAGAAGAGTATTGAGCATACTAACGACTGCCAAGAGAACAAACAAGTCTGTTGTGGAAATAATCAAACCAAATTGTTCCTTGGAGGTAAGGATTCTGAAGCTCCTTCTCACATACTTTGGGCATGTGGCCTGGAGACATCAGTCCTTGAAGGACATTATACTTGGCAGGGTGGAGGAACAGCACAAGAGAGAAAGACCCAGTATAAAATGGATTGACAAATAACTGGGGTAATAAGGGTAGAACATGTTGGAGACCATGAGACTGTCTCAGAAAATGATGTAGGGTTCAGAGCTATTGGACTGGACACAGGGTCACTATGAGTCACAGTCAACTAAACTGCACATAACGACAACTGTTTTCCCATACCAGTAGTCAGGAGATCAGAAGATGCATTGCCTGGGAAAATCTCTATTCATGGACTTCTCCAAATTATTGAGGACCAATGATAATCAGTTTGTAGTGAGGATTCAGCCCATTATTTTTCCAGTTATGTGCTGTGCATCTAAAAGAAAGCCAATGAAAAAGGATGACAGAAGAAAATTTGATGACTTTATCTATGATATAGAAGAAACATGGTGAATCCCTCATGGACTGCCAAAAGAACAAATATATGTTTTGGAGAAGATGCAGCCAGAGTGGTCCTTGGAGGCAATATGATGAATCTTCATCTCACATACTTTGGAACATGTTACCAGGAGAAGCTACTCCTTAAAAAGGGACATCATTTTTGGAAATTCGGAGATATGGCCACTCAGATCCGATTTGATGATACACACACACACACACACACACACACACACACAAAATAATAAAATACAAAAACAAAGGAGAGGAAGACACTCAACCAAGTAGATTGTCATAGTGACTGCAGCAATGATCTTGGCTGTGTCAGATTGCGAAGATGGCACAGGGTAAGATGGATTACAGATGTTGTTCATAATGCCACTATGTTGTTGCTGTTAGGTGCCATCAAGTCACGTGCAACTTATAGTGAGCCTATGTACAACTACTCTGAAGTCTACCCTATCTTGAGACAGTCTCACTGACTCTGATGCACCTACCCTCTTTACTCCTGTTACTGTATCAATCCATCTCATCTGGAGTCTTCTTCTCCTGAACTGTCCATCCACCTTTCTGAGAATGATGTCCTTCTCCAGGGACTGGTCCCTTCTGGCCACGTGCCCAAAATATGTGAGATGGAGCTTCAAAATCCTAGCTTCTAAGCAGAAACTTGGTTCCATCTTCTCCTAGACAGACCTATTTGTTTTCTTGGTGGTCCATGGTATGTCTGAGATTCTCCAGCACCCCTATTCAAAGGCATCAATTCTTCTTCTGTCATCCTTATTCATTTTTCAGTGCTCAGATGTATAGAAAGTAATTTTAAAGACCATGACTTGAATCAGGCACACCTTAGTCTCTGGACCAAAATTGTTGCTTCTTCATATTCTGGAGAGGTCTCTAAAAGCAGATTTCCCCAGTGCCATTTGACTTTTGATTTCCTGACTGCTGGTGCCAAGAGTGTTGATTATTGAGCTGAGCAAGCTATAAATAGTAACAACCTTATTCT
>NW_006399923.1:1877193-1878626 GCF_000299155.1 Elephantulus edwardii | reverse complement strand
AAATGTACTTTAAACATTGATCTGAGATTTTTTTTTTCCTCTGTACACACTTAACTAATCTTTAATGATTTGTTTTAGTTTAGGAGTTTTTTTGTTGTTGTTTTAAGGAAGCACATTTCCAGTTTTGGAAAATATTTTGGTATTAAATTATCACTGAATTCTCCTTGACATTGAGTGAATTTGATTAGGGATGACCTTATAGGACATAGAAGAATTAATTCCACACAGAATTTTTGAGACCAAAATCTTTATGGAAGCATGCTACATCTTTCCCTCACAGAGAAATAAGTCACCAATGGGTCTAACTAGTATTTTTTTAAAAAAATTACCAATAGATTACCATAATGACTGTGTCAGAAACACATCTTATAAACTGTTGTTGTTATGTGCCTTCAAATCATCTGCAACTAATTGCAATCCTATAAACAACATCCCTAAACTCTGTTCAATCCTGTGCCAATCTTACTGTCTCTGACACACCTATCTCTGTTACACCAATTACTGAATCAATCAATCTCACCACCCTCCCAAGCCTGACATCCCTCCTCAAGGACTGGTCCCTCCTTGCAAGATGACCAGAGAATGTCAAACGAAACTTTAGGATCCTTGCCTCCAAGCGGAAGCCTGTTTTAACCCTCTCCAGGACACACTTGTTCATTCTCTTAGCAGTCTATTGTATATTCAATATTTTAATCCAACACCACAGTTCAAAGGCATCAATTCTCCTTCTATCACCTTTAGTCATTGTCCAGCTCTCTGTTGCATAGCAAGTGATTGCATAGACCATGGCCTGGGTCGGGTGCACCGTAGTCTCCAGACTGACATTGTTGCTCTTCAGTACTTTGGAGAGATCTCTAATAGTAATAGCTGACTTTCCCAACACAATACATCTTTTCATTTCCTGGCTGCTGGTGCCAAGCGTATTGATCATGGAGCCAAGCAAACTAATGCTGTTTACAATATCAATCTCTTCACAATCGATCATGACATTGCCAATCGACCCAGTGGTGAGACTGTTTATTTTCTTGATGGTGAGCTTCAATTCATATTGAAGGCTGCAGTTCTTGACTTTCTGCAGCAAGCACTTCAGATCCTCCTCAGTTTCAGCAAGCAGGGTTGTTTTCTTCTGCATAATACAGATTGTTGATGAGTCTTCCTCCAATCCTGATGCCTCAGAGAGCCTCGTCTTCTGGGTAATCTGTTCTATGTATATATTGAAAAATATGGAGATAGGACACATTCCTGGCATACACCCTTTCCAATTTTGAACCATGCAGTGTTTCCTTGCTCTGTTCTGACAACTATCTCCTGGTCCAAGTATAGGTTTCACAGCATCAGAAGACAAAGTAAAATATTTTAATGTAATGTGCAAAGAGCTGGAGTCAGAAAATCAAAGGTGTCTAACTCACTCAGCATTTCTGAAGGAACTGAAA
>NW_006399923.1:1856211-1876060 GCF_000299155.1 Elephantulus edwardii | reverse complement strand
TAAAGAGATTTATATACTTCCAACAAAATTAAACTCAGGTGCTTTAGATCTGCAGTATTTACATCCTATCTTCCCTCTCACATTTTACTGATTTTTAACACCGTTTTATGAAAATGAGACATAGAGTAGCTTATCTAAAGAGTTTGTTTGAAAAAACAAGTTCTTTTGTTTTAAAACATTTAACTCAGTTCTGTTTACAGTGAGGAAATAACCTGTATCAGTTATTCAGACAAGGTTTGCACAATTATGCAGTAAGACAGAATGTTGATGGTCACAAGAGGGAGTATGAACTGGATAAAGATCAGTGTCTTTCTGTTGGAGGAGGAGACTTAGTGGTACAATAATAGATCCTTTTTCAGATCTAACCTCAATAAGAAAGTAATTCACTCTGCCAGAGATAATGTGATTTAGTCCTTCTTTTGGCCACAATGTGACAGAGAAATATCACTGCATAGCATATTGGCATACAAAGAACACTCAAGTTGGACAGATAAGCTTTCAAAGGTTAAAAGAAAATAATAATCTACTCAGCATTTAGCACAGCATTAAGAAAGTAAGGTCATCATAAAAAATGATATTATATAGCAAGACTTAGAGAAAACATAGAGCTTTTCATCACGGAAGGCAGAAGAAGGTAGAATTTTTCTCAAACCTGAATTTCAGATAGATAAACAATGTTATTCTCACATTGTTGTTGTTGCTGTGTACAGTTGAGTTGGAACTTATTCATAGCTTACTTTCTGGTGGGTTTTTAGAGGCAGTTAATCAAACAAGACGAGATTGCCCATCCTAATCCCTCAGGAGCAGCTGGTAGATTAGAACTGCATACCTTTAACATTGCATTGCAGCTCCTTACCACTAGGCCACCAGAGCTCATGAAATTAATTTGAATATCTTGAATATTTTGTTAATACACTATATCAGATAGCGGAAGTCATTCTGAACGTAAATTGTCAAAGTTACTCTTTAAGATGATTTTATGTAGTGACTGTGGATTTTGTATATTTGTCTCTCATTCTTTCTCAGATTGATTCATGTTCAATAATATTTGATTATGATCTTGACTTGAATTTAGTATACCATTGAGGGTAGGCATTGTTCCAAGAACGTGAGCAGTCATATGACATATTTCATTGATATATGCAATTTTCTTGACCATCAGATCTGAACATGTAGAGACTTAACTATTCATTAAGTTATATTCAGTTTTATTAATTTGTTTCCAGATCTACATACCTTATTATAATATACATTCCAATACATATCTCAGGTATTGTTTTATCACTTTTTAAGAGGTGACTGCTAAGTAAACATTACTAAGTCACGTATTTTAACACCATGACTGGACACAGTAATGGTGACAACGAGGTTGAACATGTCTGAGAGTGGAAAGGGTCTTGGGGAAAGGCGAGTTCAGATCTGTTGTTTATAGAGCTGCAAGATCATAACAAACTCCACAGCACCTATAAACCGCACTACATAAAAGCGAAGATTCTATAATCTGCTTCCATAAAAACTAACCTTAGAGTCCAGGTTGGAGGAGAAAAATTTACTTATTGGTGTGTAAGAAATAAGAGGTCTAAGCTTCTCAAATTTGTCTCTCTGCCTTGGAGACTACAAATGTTTAGAGAGAAAATAAAAATAGCAGCATCTGTAAGACTTCTATATTATCTCTACGAGTCCAGGAGTTCAGACTCAGTAATTGTGTTTTGGATTAATCATTTTAATCTTGTTAAGTTTCTAGAGAGAGTTTAACACAAGCCAAATGTGATGACTTATATAAAGGAAGTGATTCAGCTTGATAAGAAGCCTTCCCAAGTATTCTGAAGAATTAAAGATCTGCAGCTTGACAAAGGCCTATCTCAATTACCCTGCTATATTTTTTTATATTCTCACTACAAGGTAGATACCTCAAGAAAAAAGTTCTAACACAATGAATAGATGGATATATCCCTATATTTAATAAAGTATTATTTGCAATAACAAAAAGTTGGAAACAATTTAAGTGTACATTAATGGACAAATGGGTAAAAAACCCAAAACTATGGCACATCCACACAATGGCATATGACACATCAGAAATTCATTAAACACTGCACGAAATGGATGCATCTAGAACAAATTGTGTTCAGTGACTTAAGACAGTAAAAAAGGGACAATAGAACAAGTTGCAGAAAGAATTACACACAGATAGAATTAATAGTGGAGGGTTAGTAGCTATGGGAAGGAAGGCTGAATGGAGCAAAAATTAAAACTAAAAATCCCCAAACCATAAACTATGTATATATAGGCAAATTTGCAATGTTGTTGTTGTAATATGCCATCTAGTCTAAACCAACTCATAGAGATCCTATGCACACTAGCTCTGAAACCTGCTCTGTTATGAGCCAAACTCAGCCTCTGACATACCCACCTCATTGACCCAGTTACTGTGTCAGTCTGTCACATCCAGAGTCTTCCTCTTTTGCATTGTCCTTCCACTCTTCCAAGCATGAGGTTCTTCTCCAAGGACTGGTCCCCCCTGGCCACATGCCCAAAGTATGTGAGGCAGAGACTCAAAATCCTTGGCTGTAAGGATCAGCCTGGTTTCATCAGCTCTAGGACAACCTGTTTGTTGTCTTGGCAGTCCAAGGTATGTACAGTATTTTCTCCAGCACCACAACTCAAAGGCATCAATTTTTCTTCTGCCGTCTTTGATCATTGTCCAGCTATTTCATCCACAGCAAGTAACTATTAAGATTTTGGCCTGGATCAAGTATACCTTAGTCTCTAAACTGACATCATTGCTCTTTCGCACTCTGGAGAGGACCCTGACAGCAGATTTTCCCCAGTAATTTTTTTTTCTTTTTCTTACTGCTGATGCCAAGAGTGTGTGGAACCAAGCAAGCTGAAATTTCTAAAAATCTCAATCACTTTTCCACCTATCATGATGCTACCAATTGGCCCAGTGGTGAGAATCTTTGTTTCCTTGGTGTTGAGCTTCAATCCATATTGAAGAATATAGTCATTGAGCTTCAATCCATATTGAAGATTATAGTCATTGACCTTCTGCAGCATATGATTCAGGCTCTCCTCAGTTTCAGCTAACAAGGTTTTGTCATATGCATAACACAGGTTGTTGATGAGTCTTTCTCTAATCCTGATACCACATTCCTCCTCATAAAGTCCAGCTTCCTGAATAATATGTTCTAAATATAGATTGTAAAGATATGGAGACAGGATGCTTCACTGATGCACACCTTTCTTGTTTCTAAATCATGCTGTATTCAGGAAGATGTTAAATTAAAATTAAAAACTAATAAGAAAAATGCATGCATTTAAAAAATAGTCTATTCTGGGATTGGTGGAAACTTAGGTGGGAATGATACTTCTACAAAACAATTTAACTGTGCTAAAAATGTACAAAATCACCATATAGAGAACTGTGAATGAAGGAGGGGAAAATGTTAACCTAAAGAACTGTGGAATGAGAAGGATCTGCAAAACAAAGAGAGAAATGTACAAAAATAATGTACTATTCACACTGAGGTACAGGTTAGCAATTCATAATTTACTCTAGTGCCACTGTAAGAATGTAGAGAACCCTCTAAAAGATGGATTGTCACAATGGTTGTAACAATGAAGACTCTTGTACATAGGTTCACTAGAAAAAAGGAACAATTCAACTTCACTGAATAAACAACAGAGTTGAATATTAGAGTTTTTCAGTAAATGAATGATAGGAATCATATTTACCACAATTGGAATATGTATCAACAAACAAGCTAGAAGTGTAGATTAGAATGAAAAACATCACTATGAATTCATACTTAGCTTAATAAAGAGCTCTGGTGGTTTAGTGGCAAGGAGTGGTACTGTCCCAAAGGCATGCAGTTTAAATCCACCAGCTGCTCTGTGGAGAAAGATAATCTCCTCCTATGTAATTACTACCTTTGAAAACCTACTGAAAGCTCAACTATGAATCAGCTCTTACTCACAGTACATAACAACAACAACAACAGAAAAAGTGGTTACCTCCTAGAAATAATTATAAATATGTTCTGCATCCTGGAGGCATGGATTTTTAAGCTCATTCTCACTTACTCCAACCATGTATTGAGGAGGGACCAATTTTGGAATTGGACGTCATGTTTTGAAGGGTGGAGGGACAGTGTAGGAGAAGAAGACCCAGGATGAGATGTATTGAATCAGTGATTGGAGAAATAGGATTAGATCTGTTGGAGATGATGAGATTGGTTTAGAATATGCAAGATTCAGAGCTATTGAGTTGTAGGTGACTTGATGGCGTATAACAAAACAACAATTTTTTTGCTCTGTCAGCGATAAAGCATAAACACATCTAAATAATGATTGATTAAACACCCAATCAAGATGCATTAATAATAACTAATGACTGGAATGCAAAAGTTGGGACAGCCATTGGAAAACACAGACTTGGTGATGGAAATAAAGCTGGATATAGAGTGATAAAATTCTGTACATTCAATGATTTATTCATTGTAAGTACTTTTTATAAGAAACACAAACATAGATGGTATGCATAGGAATCAGACTGATTACAACTGTGCAAAGAATTACAGGAAAAGGTCTGTTGTGAAAACTAGGCCAGGTGCTGACTGTGGAACATATGCAAGTTCAAGCTAAAGTTGAAGAAACAAATCCACAGAAACTGAAATTTGACCTTGAGACTATACCAGTCGAATTTCAGAACCATCTCAGGAACAGGTTTGAGGCCTTGATCACCAATGAGCAAAGACTAATGAACTGTGGGAGGATATCAAGAATATCATCCATGAAGAATGCAAAAGCAGAGGAAAATGAAAAGACCAAGATGGATGTCGATGAGACTCTGAATATTGCACTGGCACTCCGAAAAGCCAAAGCACAGGAAGGAAATCAAGAAATTAAGGAGCTGAATAGAGGAGAAGAGGAGGGACAATCTCCTCCTGTACCAGTCAGATTAGATTTGATGGTACATACACAAAAATAATAAAATAAAATTTAAAAAAAAGAAGCAGAATAGAAGATTTCAAAGGGCAGGTCAGAAAGACAAAGAGAAGTATTAAAATGAAATTTGCAAAGAGCTGGAGTAAGAAAATTGAAAGAACTAAACACGTTCAGCATTTCTTAAGCTGAAGGAATTGAAGAACAAACTCAAGTCACGAGTTGCAATACTTAAGGATCTTTTGGGCAGAATATTAAATGATTCAGGAAGATTGAAAGAAGATGGAAGGAGTATACAGAGACAATGTACCAAAAGAAATTGGCTGATACAGAAGAATATCATGAAAGAATTTATGAGCAAGAACGTATAGTGATAATGGAAGAAGTTTAAGCTGCTCCGAAAGAATTGGCAAAAAACAAGGCTCCAGGAGTTTACGGCATACCAACTGACATATTTCAACAAACAGATGCTGACCTGGATACTCTCACTAAGCTGTGTCAAGAAATCTAGAGGACAACCACTTGGCCAACTGATGGAAGGGATCTGTATTTGTTCCCATTTGAAAGAAAGGTGACCAGACGGAGTGTGGAAATTATCGAAAAAACACAATAATATCACTTACAATCAAGATTCTGCTGAAAATTATCCACAAACTACTGAATAGGACCTCAACAGAATTCTCAGCAGTGCAGGTTGGATTTAGAAGAGGCCTTGGTACTAGGGATGTTGTTGTTGTTGTTGTTATGTGCTGTCAAGTCACTTGTGACTCATTGTGACCCTATGTACAACAGCCCTAAACCCTGCTTTATCCTGCATCAATCGCACTGTCACCAATACACCCATACCGATAACCCCAGTAGCAGAATCAGTCCACCTCATAGAAGGCCGTCCCTTCCTGAGTAGTCCCTCCATCCTCCCAAGCATGATGTCCCTCTCCAAGGACCAGTCCTTCCTTACAACATGTCCAAAGTATGCCAGATGAAGCCTCAGAATCCTTGCCTCCAAGGAGCAACCTGGTTTAGCCCTCTCCAGGATGAATCCATTTTCTTAGTAGTCCATGCACCACAGCTCAAAGGCATCAATTCTTCTTCTATCCTCCCTAGTCATTGTCCAACTCTCTGACACATAACAAGTGATTGAAAAGACCATGGCCTGTATCAGGAACGCCTTAGTCTCAAGAGAGACACCATTATTCTTCAGTACTTTGGTAAGGTCCCTAACAGCATACTTTCCCATCACAATACATCTTTTAATTTCCTGGCTGCTGGTGCCAAGAGTGTTGACTGTGGAGCCATGCAAACTAAAACTGTGAACAGTCTCAATCTCTTCACCATCCATCCTGATGCTGCCAATTGGTCCAGTGGTGAGAGTCTTCGTCTTCTATACATTGAGCCTCAATCCATTAGTAGGGATATTATAGGCAGTGTTAGATGAATATTGGCTGAAAGCAAAGAGTACCAGTGGAATGTCTTTGTTTCATTGACTATGCAAAGGCATTTGACTATGCAGATCACAACAAACTGTGGCTAACTTAGAAAAATGGGAATCCTGAATATTTGATTGTACAAAATTTATACTTGGACCAGGAGGCAGTTGTCAGAACAGAGGAAGGAAACACTGCATGGTTCAAAATTGGGACTGGTGTATGCCAGAGATATGTCCTATCTCCATACATTTCCATTCTATATGTAGAACAGATCATCCCGATCATCCAGGCTGGAATGTATGAGAAAGAATATGGCATCAGGGCCAGAGGAAGATTCATCAACAACTTGTGTTATGCAGATGACACAACCTTGCTTTCTAAAACTAAGGAGGACCTGAAACACTTGCTTCAGGTCAAGGATTGCAGCCTTAATACAGATTGAAGATCAGCATAAAGAAAACAAACATTCTCACCGCTGAGCCTATTAAGATCATTATGATAGTTGGTGAAGAAATTGAAATTATTACCAGTTTTAGGTTGCTTAGCTCCACAATTATCACTCTTGGTACCAGCAGTAAGGAAATCAAGAGATGAATTTCACTGGAAAAGTTATTTGTCAGGGCCCTCTCCAGAACACTGAAGAACAACACCATCAGTCTGGAAACTAAGGTGAGCCTGGTCTAGGCCATAGTCTACTTAATTGCTTACTCTGCATGGGAGCCTCACGTATGTGGGGGAGCACAGCTCCAAAGGGCTGTCATAGCTGTGATTTTTCAGAAGTAAATTAACAGCTATTTCTCTAACATCTGATAATACTGTTGTTAGGTGCATTCAAGTTGGGATGCCATTCATACAAATTCCATGTGTCAGAATTCAGCTGACTCATGGGGTTTCCTGACTATTGTAATTACAGAGACAGATCACTAGATTTTTCTCTGGTAGATCGACTGAGTGTGTATAAATAACCAAATTTGGTTCCTCAGTGGAGTGCTTCACATTTGGGCCACCAGGTCTCATTTTTTTCACATTAGAGAACACTACAAATAGAGTATGTGGAAACTTCATATATTATCTTTATATTTTTTTTCTGTAAATAAAAAAAAAAACATTCAGTAAAAAAAGTATATCAAAATGATGGGAAAAAATCCTTTATCCTGTAAATACTTCCATTCAAATGACAGTAAAATTTTAACAAAAGTGTGTTTTCAAATAAAGAAGGAAAAAAGTGAAGGAGAATGATGTTACTGCTAAGTAACTTCAGGTTGAATATAACTCGTATAACATGAACAACAGGCCTGAACCTTGCCATTTCTCTGCCGGCCTCACTATCACTGTTCATTCAATCTAACTGTTATGATCACATTGTCAATCTACTTTGTTGAGGGTCTTCCTCTCTTCAGCTCACCCTCCAACTTAGTCAGTATGATATCTCTTCCCAAGGACTAATCCATTCTGACAATATATGCAAAATATGAGGCAAAGTTTCAGCATCCTTTAAGGAACATCCTGGCTGTACTCTCCCCAAGACAGACTTCTTTACCCTGTATATCAGGTACATAGACTGATTTGCTCAGTATATTGACTGAATAGCTATAAAGAAAGGCTAGAACCCTGAGGCACACTTTCCTGATTTTATATAATAAAAACAACTTCTTCATCTATTTATACATTTCTCACAAACATCGTAAGTATTCTGTTATTTCCATTCCCAATTATATCCCATAACAAATTATTTGTTATGGTTCAGAATGTTATAATCCATTGCATTGTCCATCAAATCTATTTTTTTAAGCTTTCAGTCAAGATTTATCTAACACCAGCAATGATACCTTCAAACCATGACGTTTCTTGAATCCATTTTGGATTTCTAGAATTTCCCTATCAATGTACCATTCCAGCCATTTATGAATAATCTGCAGCAAGATTTTACATATATGTGATGTTAATTACAGTGTTTACTAACTTATAAACTCTATCAGATCATTTAATTTTGGAATGGGAAAAAATACATTATCTCATTCAGTCAATTGACCAGATTACTATATTCCAAATTGCTTGACTTAGGTTAGTGACTATGTCCAAGCTGCATCTGTTAAAATGTGTTGGTCCATAATTCTTCAATTCTTGAGACCTTATTTAATGGTAGAGTCTTTGGTGCAGTTTGAACTTGTTTCTTCACTACCCTTGGTCTTTGATTATATGCTGCAGTTGTTATGATAGAACCCAGTCATAGCTGACCCTTTCATAAATTTTCAAATACTATGAAGCACATGGGGGGTGATTGTCTTTTTCCTCTGGAACAGCTGATTTATTTAGACCTTATGCCTATGTATTGACAGCACAAATTACTTGTAGGACAAGAGAGCTCTACAATCACACAAGGGTGTTATTTCCCTCCCCCTAAAATTGCTTCCCCTCCCGTAACCATCTTATTTTACAATATTTTGAATTTCTGGAATTTCTTTTGCATTCTTCATGGGCATGTCATGATGTCACCTCACAACTTAATCATTTTTCATTAATGTTTAATGCATCAAAATATATTCTTGAGCTGGTTTATAGATTCAGATTGGATAGACTCAAAGCTTTACTTCGTTTTGTGTGGGTGTGTTTTCATTTTCTTTAGCTTCAGACTGAACTTGCACCTGAGTAATTGTCAAGCTTTTCTACAGTCAAGCATTGGTCTTGTTTTTAGTGCTGATATTGAGTTTTCCCTATTGATTCTTTCAGTACTTGTACTCAATCTGATTCACATGGAGTCTATTAGGTGATATCTATGCATGTACTCACTGTTCATGAGTACTTTAAAAATAATATTTATAATGGATAAATTATCAGTTATACAAAATTTAATCTCAAGTCTTACTTCAGTCATCAATTTCATAGTTTTCATCTACCATCCCTTCTTGGTTTGTTTTTTAACTTTCATGTGAAAGTCACCAATCAATGCATCTTGATTTAATGTGCAATCAATTTCAGACAGCAAAAACTATTTTAGGTTCTGTTTTTGTTATGGTAGACGGAAGTAAGATTAAGGTGTGCAGAATTTTATTTTTCTTGGATCCACAATCAAATCCATGGTAACAAGAATGAAAAGCCAAAAGACGTGTTGTGATGGGAAAATTTGCTCTCAGGACCTCTCCAAAGTGCTCCAAAACAGCAGTGATATTAGTTTAAAGATTATAATACGTCTAATCCAAGACATGGTCTTTGAGGGTACGTGTATCAGATACAGTAAGGTTGGAACAGGATAGAGCAGGTTTCAGGGCTATTGTACATAAGGTCTCTATGAGTCAACAGCACATAACAACAACAACAACATGTATCTTAACACTGGACAATAAGTAAAAATGAAGAACAAGAAAAAATGTCTTTGAATCATGGTCCTGAAGAGGATTATGGCATATTCCTTGGAATTCCAAATACAAGTAAATCTGCCTTGGAAGAAGTGCTAAGGGTTATCATTAGAAGCAAGCAAAGGTGTTGAAAATTCATCTCATATACTTTATGCATGTTGTCAACAAAGCTCTGTCCTTGGAAAAAGACATCATAATGGAAAAGGTGGAGGGTCAGAGAAAAAGAGGAAGACTTTCAACAAGATGGATTGACCTAGTGACTAAAGAAGTGAGCTTGAACATATCAGAGATAGTGAGCATGGCATAGGATAGGATAAATAACAGATCTATGTTCAAATGGTGATAGAGGATGAAGTTCAAGCTGCTTTGAAGGAAATATATAAAATAAGGTCCCAAGAATAGATGATATACAAGTTGAGATATTTCAGCTAGCAGATGCTGCCCTGGATGTGCTCACTAAGATGTGCCAAGAAATCCGGAGAACAAACACTTGGCCAACTGACTGGAAGAGATCTATATTTGTTCCCATTCTAAAGAAGGGTGACTCAACAGAGTGTGGAAACTATAGAAGAATATCATTGATTTCACTATGCAAGCAAGATTCTACTGAAGATTATCCAAAAATGACTGGACAACACATCAGCAGAGAACTACCAGAAGTCCAGGCTGGGTTTAGAAGGGGTTGTGGTACTAGGGATATTATAGTAGAGAATACCAGAGGAATGTCCATCTGTGTTTCATTGACTCTGCAAAGGCATTTGACTGTGTAGATCATAACAACTGTGGCTGACTCTGAGAAGAATGGGAATCCCAGAACACTTGATCGTGCTAATGAGAAACCCATACTTGGACCAAGAGGCAGTTGTCTGAACTGAGCAAGGAAACACTGTATGGTTCAAAATCAGGAAGGGCGTATGCCAGGGATGTGTCCTGTCTCCATACCTTTTCAACCTGTATGCAAAACAGATTATCGGAGAGGCTGAGCTCTATGAGGAGAAATGCTGCATCAGGATTGGTGGAAGATCTATCAACAATCTGTGTTACAGAGATGACACAACCCTGCTTAGTGAAGCTGAGGAGGACCTCATGCACTTGCTGCAGAGGATCAAGGACTGCAACCTTCAGTATGGATTGAGGCTCAATGTCAAGAAGACAAAGATTCTTACCACTGGACCAATTGGCAGCATCGGGATGGATGGTGAAGAGATTAAGATTGTTCACAGCTTTAGTTTGCTTGGCTCCACAGTCAACGCTATTGACACCAGCAGGCAGGAAATTAAAGGATGTATTGCTATGGAAAAGTCTGCTGTTTGGGACCTCTCCAAAGTACTGAAGAGCAATGGTGTCTCTCTGGAGATTACGGTGCATCATCTGATACAGGCTATGGTCTTTGTAATCACTTGTTATGTGTCAGAGAGACAATGACTAGGGAGGATAGAAGGAGAATTGATACCTTTGAGCTGTCGTTCTGGAGAAGAGTATTGAACGTACCATAGACTGCATAGAAAACAAACAGGTTCAACCTGGATAGGGTTATACTGGGAGGCTCCTTGGAGGCAAGAATTCTGTGGCTTCGTCTGACATGCTTTGGACATGTTGTAAGGAGGGACCAGTCAGTAGAGAGGGACATTGTGCTTCAGAGGGTGGAAGGACAGAATAGGAGAGGAAGGTCCTCTACAAAGTGAGTTGATTCAGTGACTGGGGTAATCAGGATGGGTGTATCAGAGACTGTGATTGGCACAGGACAGAGCAGAGTTTAAGGCTGTTGTACATAAGGTCTCTATAAGTCGCAAGCAACTGGACAGCACATAACAAAAACAACAACAACATTCATAGAGTAACCATGAGTTGTAGTCAATTTGATGGCACCTAACAACAACAACAAAATAGTTCAGTGTGAGCTTCTGATAGACTTTCAAATCTGGTAATTATTTCGTCAAGACTTCAGATTTACTAAAACATACAAATAACATAGTTGTTGGTTTTTCACATCATGATCATATTTTGGGTGCGTGGGGGATTAGTGACATAATTTTATTGATAAATGCATCAATTCTTCTGTTATTTTAATCATCTTCCAAATGTAAGTGCATTGGAAGTAATTGAAAAGACCATGGCTTAAATTAGCTATGTTGTTGTTGTTATGTGCCTTCGAGTTACTTGTGACTGATCACGACCCTATCTATAAAAGCCCTAAACTCTGCTCTGTCCTGTGTCAATTTTATTCTCTCCAACACACTCATCCTGATTGCCCCAGTCACCGAATCAATCCACCTCCCAGAAGGCCTTCCCCCCCTGTGCCTGCCCTCTACCCTCCCAAACACGATGTCCTTCTCCAAGGACCATTCCTCCTTGCAACATGACCAAAGTATGTCAGACGAAGTCTCAGAATCCTTGCCTCCAAGGAGCAGCCAGGTTTAACCCTCTCCAATATGGATCTGTTTGTTTTCTTAGCAATCCCTGGTACCCTCAGCACTCTTCTCCAACACCAAAGCTCAAAAGCATCAATTCGCCTTCTATCCACCCTGGTCATTTTCTAGCTCTTTGACACCTAACAAGTGATTGCGAAGACCATGGCCTGTACCAGACGCACCTTATTCTCCAGAGACACACCTTTGTTTTTCAATACTTTAGAGAGGTCCCTAACAGCAGACTTTCCCATCACAATACGTCTTTTAATTTCCTGGCTGCTGGTGCCACGAGTATTACCTGTGGAGCCAAGCAAACTAAAGTTGTGAACAATCTCACTCTCTTCATCATCCATCCTGATGCTGCCATTTGGTCCAGTGGTGAGACTCTTTGTCTTCTCGACATTGAGCCTCAATCCATATTGAAGGCTGTAGTCCCTTATGTATACCTTACTTTTTCAACTGGTATCACTATTGTTTAGCGCTTTGAAGAGGTCTTTGACAGCAAACTTCTCTCTTGTTTTTTAATAACTATCATTGTTCTAATCATGCTTTCAAATACATTTTTTTAGTTTTTAATAAATAAGTTGGAATTTCTTAAAATAATTGTTAAAGCTGTCAATAGCTGTAATTTTATTGTCCAATAATTACTATTCAGAGCTTTGATGATAATTTTTGGTTACATTACAAAGCAAATTCTCACTTTCTGAAATACTTGTTCTGGCATTTTGTTGTTGTTATTGTTGTCATTAGGTGCCATCAAGCTATCTGTAACTCATAGCAAGCCAATGTACAACAGTCCTAAATCATATTGTATCCTGTGTCAATCTTATTGTTTCTGACACAACTACCACCAATATTCTAGTCACTGAATCAATTAATCTCATCAAGGGTCTTCCTCTCCTGCACTGTTCCTCCACCCTCCCAAGCATGACATCCCTCTCCAAGGACTGGTCTACCCTTGCAACATATCTAAAATAGGTCAGATGAAATTTCAGAATCTTTACCTCCAAGGAGCAACCTGGTCTCACCCTTTTGAGGACAAACCTGTTTATTCTCCTAGCAGTCAACAGTATATATACAGGACTCGTCTCCAGCACCACAGCTCAAAGGCATCAGTTCTCCTTTTATCATCTATAGTCATTGTCCAGCTCTCTGACACATAGCAAGTAATTGCAAAGACTATGGCCTGGATCAGGCACACCTTACTCTCCAGACTGACATCATTACTCTTCAGTACTTTGGAGAAGTCTCTGACAGCAGATTTTCTCAATGCAATTTGCCTTTTGATTTCCTGGATGCTGGAATTTTACAAAGCAATATTATATTATGCTAATAGGGGTCTAGCTGTAAGATGTTTCTTTGCCAATCTAAAGGCACATGGTTCAAATTCACCTCTGTGGACTTGCTCTGTGGATTCAGCTCTATGAAAGAAAGAAAGGCTATCTCATTTTGTGCAAGTTATAGGCTCTCAAAACAATTGGAGGGTTAGCTCTTCGCATTTACTCACAGCTAATAAAAACAACACATTGTTAGTTAATTACCTTTTAATATTTTTCAATCATTTATGTTGTATATGTTAAAAAGTGTAAAAAATAATAACCAAATATAGACTTAAATGAATTATGCTTAGTTTGTTACAATTGTATACTCTTTCTGAAAAATAAAATTAATATTGTATTATCATAGTACTGTAATGTTACTGTATTTGACAGTTATTTGGTAGTGGTAGGAAATGATAAGATTCAATGCCACTCTGTATAATTAAAACTTTATATAGTAATCTTATTAAAATGGAAATATGATCTGAAAGAGTATCAGCTGAGTCATTGAACTATGAATTTTATACTATTTTTCTTTGCTTTATTTAATGGAACTAAACTGTGGTTTTGTTTCTGTGGGTTAACATAGTATTTGATGTAAAAAAGTTGTGATATAAGCTTATCCTTTTGTTTCTTATAGTTAAGTTTACCCAAGCAGTGCATGCCACATTTTGAGAGCATATGCTTCAGAAAACAAACTTTACATTATGAATATTTCAGCATTTAGGCAAAAGAAAATGTATATTTGGCATCTTATGTTCATAGAACTATAGGTTCTTATTGCCATGACTAGTGAAATGAATAAAAGCAAATTGCTGTTTATAACCTAAACCATATATTAGATTTTTGTACAGAGCGTTCAAATTGATTGGGATAATTTCAGGGCAGACATTGTTCCCATCTGCTATAAACAACAGAAACAGATTGCCAACAAATAATTTAGCTTTTGGTTTCCTCTGCTCTTGCTGTGTACTCTGTGAATAATTGTCTGCCTACACAGTAGTTATGTGAACAATACCACTTTAGTTAACACCAGATAACTTCTCCATTGCATAGATAGGCCAGTCTCAGCTAACTAGTGAAATTGAAATGCTAGATCTTATACAGGTAACAATTGTACTGCTATAACCTGGGGTCTTTAATCCTACTAATCTGAGTTCTATACAAAATGTAATATAATTGCCAATTTTATTATAAGCTAATTTAGTAAATGGTAAAAATAAAATGAAAATATGGCTCTTTCAGTGCAAGTCACTGAGTAAATTCAGCAAGTGAGGCCACATATAGAAAAAGGTTTCTCTGGAATAGGTTTCAAACTATTTTCATGGCTTCTCAAAAATTGAAATATACTTCTCTTCCCTCTTCCAAACAGTTCAATATGACAACTAGGGAAGTTTATAGTTTTTCTTATAGAAATAGGGCAGGTGACAAGTGATTTACTGAATTTGTATTTCTTTTTATTCTCTAAGTGTGCGCTTATAATGAAACCTGGACTTTAGAAATTACAATTCTTAAAGCAGATATATTATTCTGTCAGTCTTCTGTGTCATTTTGAGAAATATCTATTGTTCTTTTCCCAAAACTATGAGACTGAAACCAAGAAATGACTGTATAATTTTGGGCAGATGATGACAGAGGAGTGCTTAGATTATCTGGAATAGGGTTGTCACTGTTGGTTGCCCTTAAGATCAGGTTCAGAATATGAATCACCTGTGTAGAAAAAAAAATGCTGTTGAAGAAGGAAATAAGCAACAGACAACAGACTGAATGACCTACCAGTAAGAATTCACATTCTGTTGCACATTCCTGGTTTGATTATAGAAGTGTCATGGATAAACTGTAAAACAATAAAGTGACGGGTGATATACAATGATAAACAACAGTTGGGTTTTTTTTATTTTTTATTTGAATAACATCAAACAGAGTGAATTGAAATTTGTAATTCCCTTTTAATATTAAAATTTAACAATTCTATTGGTAATTAATGCTACATTTTTCTTCAAAATAATTCATGTATTTAACTGCGAATTTCTAGCAAATTTGAAAAGTATCTTTTAAATCTAGAAAAACAACAGCTTGCACATAAATATCTGTACCACCTACAACAACTCAAAATTCAAAGTAGTTTCTGGGTGCTTCTATAATTTACTTGCCATTATCTGGATGACACATGTAATAGTATGAATAATGCTCAAGAAATTAAATATTAATTCTGAGGATTACTCACAAGCATAAAAACATTAACCAGGTTTTCAGTTACTGGTTGTTGTGGCACTGTTGTTATATGATATGTGCCATCAACTCGCCCATGGCTCATATTGAAGCTAAGTAGAATAGATTTGAGTTGAGCCTTATCATGAGCCAGTCTCTGACTCCCACACATCTTACCTCATCCCAGTTACCATGTCAATCCATCTCAATCAGTCTTCTTCTCCCGTGCTGTGTCCCAACTCAACCAAGCATGATGTCCTTCTCCAAGCACTGGTCCCTCCCAGTCACATGTCCAAAGTATGAGAGATAGAGCTCCACAACCCTTGCCTATAAGGAGAAAATGGATTTCACCATCTCCAAGACATACTTATTTGTTTTTCTGGTGGTGCATGGTATACTTTTCTCCAACACCACATCTCAAAGGCATCAATTCTTCTTCTGTCATACTTAGTCATTGTCCAGCTCTCTGATATTAAGTAATTGCAAAGATTAGGGCCTGCATTAGGCGCACCTTAGTCTCTAGACTGGCAGTTTACTTTTTTGCACTTTGGAGAAGTCTCAGACATCAGTAGAATTCTGCAATACAATTTTTCATTTTATTTCCTAAGTGCTGGTGCTAAGAGTGTTGATTGTGCAGCAGAGTAAGCTGAAATTGTCAACAAATTCAATCTCTTCTTCATCCATTATGGTGTTGCCTATTGGCCAAGTGGTGAGAATCTTTGTCTAAGTTCTTAATGTTGAGTTTCTATTCAATTTGAAGACAACAATTTCTGGTCTTTTGCAGCAAACATTTCAGGGCCTCCTCATTTTCAGTAGGCAAAGTTGTATCATCTTCATAATGCAGGTTGTAGATCAGGCTTCCTCTAATCCTGATGCCATATTCCGCCTCCTTAAAATGATCTATTCCACATAAAGTTTGCAAAGGTATGGAAGACAGAACACATACCTAATTCACTTCTTTCCTGATTTTGAACCATGTAGTATTTCTGTGCTCTGTTCTGACTACTGCCTCTTGGTTCAAGTACACGTTTTGCATGAGCACAATCAAGACTTCTGGGATTCCCATTATTCTCAAGGTTAGCCACAATTTGTTGTGATTTGCAGAGTCAAATGCCTTTGCATAGTCAATGAAACAGAGATAGACATTCCTCCGGTACTCTTTGCTTAAAGCCAAGATCGATCTGACATTGGCAATAATGTCTCTAGTGCCATTATTTCTTCTAAAGTCAGATTGTCTTTCTGGTAGTTCTTTGTCAATGTACTGTTTCAGTCATTTTTGTTTAATTTTTAGAAGGATTTTGCTCACATGTGATATTCTATAATTTCCACATTCTGTCAGCTCAATTTATTTTGGGATAGGAATATATATGGATTACTTCCAGTCAATTGACCAGGTAGTTGTCCTCCAAATTTCTTGGCACAACCAGGTTAGTATGTCCAGGGCAGCATCTGGTGGTTGAAATATGTTGACTGGTATTCCATCAGTTCCTGGGGCCTTGTTTTTCTGCCAATTCCTTCAGAGCAGCTTGAATATTCTCCTTCCGGCTCTTTATCATATGTTGTTTCATGAACTTCTTCTGTGTCAGTCAATAATTTTTGGTATAGTGAGTCTGTGTACTCCTTTCATCTTTAAAGCTTCCTGGATCATTCAATATTCTCTTCATAGCATTCTTACTTATTGCAACTCAAGGCTTGAATTTTTCTTCAGTTTCTTTAGCATAAGAAATGCCAAGTGAGTCTGGCCCTTTTGATTTTCCAACTCCAGCTCTTTGCACATTGACTTATAATACTTGCTTATATCTTCCCAAGCTGTCCTTTGAAATATTTGTTCAGCTCCTAATTTTTAAATTGAACCCCTTTGTTTTGGATTCTTGGCTCTTAAGTTCAATATTCAGAATCTCATCTGACTTCCATCTTGACCTTTTCCCACTGCATTTGTGTTGCCCTTTAGTCTTCTTCATGAATGGTATTCTTAATATTCTCCCAAAGCTCATCTGGTCTTTGTTCATTTGTGTTCAGGGTCTCAAATCTGTTCATGAGATAGTTTTTAAATTCAGGTGAGATTGAGTCCAGGTCAAATTTTGATTCCCATGGATTTGATTTCATCTTTGTTAGCTTTAGTTTGCATTATGTGTAGATGATGGTCTTTTCCGTAATCAACACCTGGCTCATTTTTCAAAGTTGGTATTGGGCTTCTTCAAAGATTCTTTCCACAGATGTAATCTATATGGCTCCTGTGCAGACCATTAGGTGAAATCTGTGTGTATAGTTACTATTTATGTTTCTTATAAAAGGTATTCACAAAGATTAAGTCATCGATTGTACAGATTCTATCATTCTATCACAACGTTTATGTTCTCCAAGCACTGATCCTTCTTTCTTGTTCACCCTTTGCTTTCCAGTCATCCATTATTAAGGCATACATGCTTAACAATGCGGGCAGCCAGAGTGCTCTTCAGAGGCAAGAATGATGAGGCTTCACTACTGCTAGCAAAGAGGGACATGGTGCTGGAAAGTGTGAAGGGTTGATGAAGGAGAGGAAGAGCCTCGACCAGGTGGATTGACACGGTGACTGCCACAATGGGCTTTTGTGTGTCAGGAACTGTGAGTATGTCACAGACAGAACAGGGTTCAGATCTTTTGTTTATAGGGTCGCTATGAGTCATACATGACTCAGTGTCACCTAACAATAGCAACACTCATTATTATTAATGGATACTGGTTGCAGGTTTAATCAATTTCTGACTGTTAAAGTTAATTGATATCATATATTTTCTCTTTTTTGGCTCTGGTTTTTGATATATATATATATGAATGATAGTGTTATTCACTGAACTTCTTTATATTGGTACGGATATTATGCTGCCACTCACAATATAGTATTTCAAGATAGGTGTAGCAATAATCATTTTAACTATAAAAGTGTCTCTGTATTTCCTCCTCTTTTCGTCTCTTTATAGTAAATCATGTGATTTACTGATTGAAAATTGACCCTTATCAACCCATATAATTTGCCAATACCAACTATGTATTTTATTTCTTTCTTAACAATGCCCAATTTTCCTACATTCATGCTTCTCATATTCCTTGTTCCAATCACTAGTGTCTGCTCACAATTGTTCATTCTGTCTTGTGTTTCCAAATTTGAGGGATAATCCTCAGTTGCCATGTCTGTTAGTCTAATCTAAGTGGCTCAACTGTATGTGGAATTTTCAAAGGTTTGCTATTTTGAATGTGGATGTCCAATCCTTCTTCCTAGTATTAATTTGGATTATAAGCTTTAGAACAATATCTGTCAATCATTATACAGACATAAGCAAATGAAAAAGACGTCCTATTTTAGAAGTAACAAAGAGATTTACCTCTTTTACTCCAGCATGTTTTCACTTTGCTTTTGCTTCTGATTATCCATTGTAATTTTTAGAGTCTCTTCTGACATCCAGTTGAGGTGATTTCTCTTTTTTTCTTTTCTCCTCTGTTTTGATAATGACCCGTTGCTTTCTTCATAAATGATGTCCTTGATATTATCCCACAACTCATCAAGTCTTTGATCATTGGTGTTCAATGCCTCAAACTTATTCTTGAAATTCAGATGGAATTGATTTATGACAATATCTTGGTTCCTATGGACTTAATTTAATTTTTTGCCCTCAATTTGAAGTTGTGTATTGATGGTCTGACCCACAGTCTGCCCCGTCTTACTTTTGATTGCTTATATTGAGCTTCTCCAACAATTTCTCCAACAAATATAGTCAATCTGATTTTTAAGTAGCCCATCAGCTGAGATCTATGTTTAAAGACATTGTATGAATAAATAAATTGCTGTAAATACAAAATTTTATCATTTTACTTCCAGCCTCATTTCTATTAATAACCCCATATAGTCTAACTACTATTCCTTCTTCACTGATTCCAAATTTGCATTCCAGTCATCAATTATTATCATAAACATGCTTTGATTATATGTTCAATCAATTTCAGACTGCAAAATTTGGTAAAAATTATCAATTTCTTTCTTTGACTCTAGATATAAGTATGTATATTTGAATAACAGTCCTGTTAATGGATCTTTTTTTATGTGTATGGATATTATCTTTTCACACACAACATTGTCTTTCAGGATAGAAACTTGAAATTGACTTTTGACTATGAATGGAATACAATTCTACTTTTGTTTTGGC